>NC_083278.1:49093525-49404974 GCF_963506605.1 Zootoca vivipara | reverse complement strand
GAAATGAATGCTATAACAACATCAGAAGCCTCCATTGCTTTCATTTCAAGGAAAGCAGACTTGAGTTGGGCTGCTCCTGGAACTTCTTGTAGCTTGAGAAAGTGAGGTACATATAACAATACTTTATCACTTCAGCTTGAAAAAGAAACACAACTTCCCTCACTAGAAAAGAATATCATGCATCAGGCCTGAGACAGGCACAATTTTTAAATATAAAAGGTAGGATCCCATAAAATAAGCCCGCCCCTAAGGATGATGGAGAAAAAGCTGCAACCCTACAACTGGATGCAGAAATTCCATGAATTAAAAGTTACAGAATAAAAATTGCTTGCAACTGGGTACAATTGTGCAAGAATGTATAATGAAAGGATGAGCTAGTCATGAAACTAATTGTGTCTTTAGCCGATTTATTAAGGCTGTCCTGCAAATTTGCTGAGACTGCAATTTCATTCTGGGAGAAATGTATCATACCCTTCCTTGGTCTGGAAACACTTATTTCTAATAAAGCATGGGTGGTATATGTAATCTCTGGTGGAGGAAAGTGTACCTAAATGTCCTGCTTTCCCTTGCCTTTGAATTTGGTTCTAACATCATGGCTAGTTGGTCAGGTGTCAATCATTTACTTGAGCAGCTTAAGGCTGTTTTTTGTATGAATAATGCTTTCTTTAAAAGTTGCAACAGCACCCCTGTAGGCAAATAACTCTTACAAAAATGTAAACATACTTTAAAAAAATTTTTTTTTAAAGAACAGAAACAAATGAACAAATAACCATAGAGACTTGGTTCTTTCCAAGTTCTGTTCCAAAACAAGTGAGCTAAAGAGGATCAAACACTGGCATACTCTGGCTAAATCCTGTTTAGGGAAGGGCAATAGCTCAGTGGTATAGCATCCGCTTTGCATGCAGAAAGTCCCAGGGTCAATTCCTGGCATCTCCAGGTAAAGCTGGGCGAAGACTTCTATCTGACACCCCGGAGAGCTGCTGCCAGACAGTGTAGATTATATTGAGCAAGATGGAACAATGGTATAAGGCAGCTTCCTACATTCCTCTTTTGAGGTTCCAAGGTGCACAAAATGGGTGTTCAAATGAGGTCCCTTCACATGTGCAAGAGATGATTGGGGTTAGTGGGAACATTCCTAGTGACCATGCCCTTGCAAGCCAGCTGTGCTTTCCCTTCCTGGCGGCCAAGCATTTGGCAGAGGGGCTCTACACATGTACAGGCCCACCAACTGAGTGGCCAGGAAATTGGATGGTGGCTGTGTTGACACATGAAGAGCAAGGCTGGCAGGCACACGTTCCCTTGCACCTGCTATGAGGGGATGTAGGGAGTGGGTGACAGGCCAACAGCTATTATTCCAATTTGATTTCTACCAGAACACGGACAGGCTAAAGCAGTCTTGAGGCTGGAGCAGGAGCATTGGCAGTGATTTATCCCACCCCACCCCTTCCTAAGGATGCAGGACACCCACAAAACATGCATGCATTTGTGTTTACAAATAAGCATATACAGCGGGGGCTGTACATTGGCAGGGGTAGTTCCAGTTATATTCCGATGGTGCTAATGGGAATGCACTTTAGCAGCTATTTAGGGCCAAGATATACAGTAGCAGGGAAAGGTGATACTGCTTGATCAACTGGCTAGCTTATAGCATGGATTTGCAATAGGCTTAGAAGAAATGAACACATCTACTGCTGTCGGGTGGGTTGTTGGAGGAAGCCTCTACACCAGTCACAACTGCACAGAACTATGGCCAGGATATGCTGTATACTTTAGGCAGGGAGAGAATTAAAAAACAACCCCAGTTGTGTGAGATCTGGAAAACAGAGGAAGTATTCTGTAACTAGCCAACTCTCTTTCTATCAAGAAGCACAGAAAATGGGCCATAACTTTGCAAGTTTGGCCCTGGTTTCTTGTTACCAAACTGGCTGCTTGTGTAGAAGCCCAAATTCCTGTGGCATCTAAAGCATCTCTGAAGTGGATGGTGATTCTTTTGGAAGCTCAGACAGAAAGCAGAGCCAGACAGGCTTATGATGATGCAGTGGAACAAGAGCATTTGGAGATTTGTAATATGGGTCAGTGACACAAATGAAATAAAATTTAAAATGTAGCATATTGCATATGCAAAGTGTCGGCAATCATTGAAAATGACGCTCAGCTACCTTGCCACTCCTGGTCCTATGCCAGTGTAATATCCCACTGAATCATAGAATTGTAGAGATGCAAGGGACCCTGGGGTCATCTAGTTCAGCCCCTGCAATGCCCAACATGGGGCTCAAACCCACAACCCCGAGATTAAGAGTCCTTTCTTGCTGTACCGACTGAGCTATGTCATATCCTCTTATTTTCTTTCTCCTCTCCTATGATTCAACCCCATCTTCTCCTTTTCAGCACAGCTGACTGCTAAACTTTTCCTATGAAAATGACTCCCCAACCCAAGGCCTCTTCTTTGCTGGTTCTTAGGGACTACTTTCCTCCCTAAAGTCTCTAAAAAGGTCATAATGACATCAATTCCAGTTTAATTAAACATGTGCTGGGTATTAAATTGAATGCCTTCACCATCTGTTATGCTGGCAATGCTGAACACTGAATCAAAACAAGAATCTCTTTCAAAATGTGTTTTGCAGTTAATAATAATTTGGCCTTAGTTATTTCATTAGCATGCCAAACAAAGCAATGTTCAAAGTGTTGTTTGTGCCTTGTATTTGCACATACCAGGTACAAAATACTTTCTGTACCACAAGAATTTGAAAACATTGTCCAACGCAAACCACACCATGTGTGTCCCTTTCCAGAAGTTTGCCAGTTTTGTTTTGGTTTTCTGGCAAGGCATCTGTGCCTTTAACAGCTGTGGGACAAACAACAGCTTGAAACTTCTTTAACAGGGAGTAGGCCAGATTGCTAGGCACATCTTTTCCTGAGAAAATGACAGGAAAATAACATACAATGGCTTGGAAATAGCTAGGGGCACCTCTGGAAAGCGAGGGCCATTTCAACAAAACATTGCCCACACATTCCAGCTAAAGATGATGTGAAGTTAGATCTGTGTCTGTGAGAACACCACCCTTGCTAAACAAAAGTAATGCAATTTTTGACTGGGGCGAAAAAAGTCAGAGAGCTTTGAGCACTGGAAAACCCATTTTGGGGCCTGCCTCTCTGGAGATCTGATGTGGGCCAGTGGATTTGTTGTGGGAGTGTGGTTTTTGTTTTGTTTTTTTAAAAAAGATATCTGCCTCCACCTATGCTTAACCTGAATATTTGTAAATAAACTCAAATAATACCCTCATGCCCAGCATGATACACCCAAAATGGTTAGGCAAACATTTGGGTGGCAGCATGCTTTTAGCTGGGTAAAGCTGCAGCTGCCTCCATCTTCATTTCCCCAGAATGCATCTGGGAAAACAAAGATGGTGACTGTCAGGGTTGTTTCACTCAGTGCTTCTTGTCTTAGCAGTGCTGGTCTATGGGGGGACAGGCGGTGGTGCTTAGCCTGGACCCGAGCAAAGATGCTCTGGACAAAGAAGCTGCAACTGCTACTGCTATTTCCCTTGTTGCTTAGGGCCCCTTCAGACCTGGTGCAGGCCCTGAAGACAGAAAAACCATAAACCCCATGCCTTTTCCAAATGAAACCAAATCCAGGTAAGGACAATGCCCCTAGAACTTTTCATGGCTTAGGAAAGTGAGTGCACATGACAAGGTGGCCCCCTGTTGGTGACTGAGGGCAAAGCTCCAGATTCACATCATACAGTAGCTGCAAATATTAGCAGAATGGATAAGAATAGCTTCACATTTGTGTTCTGAAGCCTTCTCTCTGGCTTATTTATTTATTAGATTTATATACCACCCTCCATCACAAGATCTCGGGGCAGTTCACAGGCTGCTTTCCACGTCATGCAAAAGTTTCAGATACTTCTGCCATTTCTTCTTATGTATTGTTCCTTGCATGTTATCTCTGCAGTTTCCCATTTTTCAATCAGATAAAACAAAAAAAGAAGGATTTAAGCTCATGGGTCCTTTTAGTGAAAAAAATGGGGGTACCCATAATGCGTACTGTATTCTGAAACAGCTTCTTTGCTTACTGCTTATTCACGCCAGTGCAATCAAATAAATAGACTGCAGCTAAAAATAGTTCCCATATCAAATATCTATAGCATGGGGCTTCCTATGAAAAGTGAGGTGTGTTTGTCATGAATACTGGTTAAGGACTGAAAGATAGTGGCAAGGGATCTACAGATTTGCACAAGCGATTGAAGAACACAATCATCTGCACCATTCAAATAGGTTACCATTCAGACACACCATTTTGCTTTAAAAATGAATCTGTTATAAAACACTTTGTGAATTTAAAGAGTTGGACAAGTATTTCACAGCAGAAATCTCTAACTCTCATTTTAATATTTTTATATTAACTTCTGGCTCTCACTAATTTAAAGTAGTTGTTCTAACTGAAAATTACTTTTCTATATTGCATGTCATTTTGAATGTTCCTTCTCAATACATGGAGGATAAGTTAAAAGAAAAATAAAACAACCTCATTTTTGCCTGCATTTCACTTTTCTTCTTCCTTCCATCTGATCTGGCCATAGATAGACAAATAGCAGATTATGCTGTGTGTGGTTTCAGGTTTTTGCAAATCAAAGTAATTTCCACCCCTCCCCCATAAATGGAAGGACTGCCATTAATATACTGAAGAACAGTCATGCATACCTCCTAGTGTTTCTGACAATGGTTCTGTGTCTCTTATTATTATGAAATGCTTTTAAAAAGACTCTCTCTCTCTTTCTCCATCATCTTGTATACAGAAGGGACAGGCATTTCAGTTCTGCTGTGAATTTCCATCCTTACCCTTCCCCAAAAATCTGAAATGCTACTCCTGATAGTTTGTTTGCTCCTGCACTCAAGACCATTTGAAAATTATTTCTGCGCTCTTCCTTTTAGAGTGAAGTATCTGTCTCTTCTCTGATCCTATTTTAAGCCTAGAGATTTTCATTCAGTGCGCCAGTTACAGTATCTCATTCACCTATGCTCTAGTCTAAGAGTGAATATTCCATTCATACAGTGGCTGATTTCTTCTTTATAAATAAATACTGCTTTGTTATCTCATAGATAAGATAAAGAACCAAGAAGCCTGCTTATCTGTCAAGGGACAATTGCCGCTGTATTAAGTATACGGGACTTCTGCACATGGAGGGCCAGAGAAAGCAACTGAACAGTTTCTTTTAGTAACATGAGAATCAAGTGAAACCCTCTCACAGTACGTTTTGGCTCCTCACCAATGGAGGCTTGGCTTTGGGCAGATGCTATTCTGAGTAACGCATCTCAAATGTTCTGTTAATCTATTTGGGCTGAATGAATGGCTTTCTATTTGATTTTATTCTCTTTAAAAATGCTAACCAAAAAATGACTACAGTATTGTACGTGAATTCAGAAAGCACGAAAGCAGAGAATGCCAGCTTTTACCCTTGTGTTTGTTTTCTCCAAGAGTGGGATATCTTAGCAATTTTAGCTAACAGCTGTCACAGACAAGTTTGTTCTTGACAGATTGCAACAGGAGGGGGAGCTTTTGGCTGCAGCAGCCAAGGAAGAAGAGCCTGTTAGGATAACCGCCTCCAAACACTTGCTGTGCTGTGTGCTCTGCTAATGTTACATTCTCAGTTGCTCAAGGCCAATCTAGACGTGATGGGCAGGGCAGAGATGTGCATTTTATGCATGTGCCTTCCCCATTCACATACACAGCATTCTGGGTGGGTGCAGAGTCTATTATTGCCCTTTTCACGAAAAGGAGGATTGGGAAGAGAAACCCTGTAACTGTGGGGGAAGGGTTAGCTCCAAGGATGTGTCTGAGGGTATGTGGCCCCTGAAGCCAATTCCCACTTCTCACTTTGGTTCCCAGATGAAGGGAAGTAACTGGTAGTCCCACTGCTTGCCTCTATTCAGCTTCCCTTCAGTGGGACAGCGGAAATTTTTTGGAGAACAGGAGTTCACCATGTCAGCCTCTGTAGTCATGCCACAAATCCAGGCAGGTCTGTCTGTCTGTTCTCTTTCTCTCTGTGGCAGTAATACATTGCATTAGTACCAGCATGATTGCAATCCTGAGTATAGTTTCCTGGGTCAGCAAACTCCACTGAATTCTGGCTGCAATGGATCAGTTTGTGAAACACAATGAGCTTTTACACAAGACCTCTGGCTAGCTAAAAATGCAACCTTAAGCTTTTAATTAGAAACACAAACAATCTCAGACAGATGTGTTTACATTTAAACTGTTAGTGAAAAGTAGGAACCTCACCAAAGAAAAAGAAAGTATGCTGGATTATTTTCCTCACTCTCAGATTCCCTTGATAATAATTTGCCACAAGCTTAAAAGTCTCATTGTCACCACATTCACTTGCCATAGGAGACTCATTCAGTCGCTTGCCACTCTGATAATTTTGGCCTTGCTCCAAAAGCCCCTGAACGTCACTCCGCTACATCCCTGTTCAAACATCTCCTGTGTTCTTATTTGCTGGAAGCATGGCAGCAATGTTCATAAACAACCAACGATCTTTGCCAGTTTGGAGAGGGTTGGGAGCAGGCAGATGTTGCAACCCAACTATTTATCGCAGCCTGTGGGAGCTTGTGACCAGGGACTTGTAAACAGGAGTGTTTGCGAGGGTGTTTTGTGGGATTGGCCTGGAGCGCTGCCTCACAGTGTATGTAGGACCAAGAGACATGGACGGTGAGGGAGCTGCCGCAGTGACCTGCAACACCTGTGCCATGTTTGTATTCCTGTCTCAGAATATGAAAAACTACACGTGCAGCAAGTGCAAGCTGGTTGCCTTGCTGGAAGAGAAAGTACAGCAACTTGATGCCCACCTATCCACTTTCGAGATACCAGGCAAGATGAGAAATTTATCGATATAGCAGAGTGGACTGCAATGAGACAGTGATGCTGATTTGGGGAGGAAGAAGATCACCCACTGCAGGAGTCAAACCCCTGAAAGAAATGACAAACAAGAGCAGGGCCCTAACTAAGAGGTGGTGCAAGGGCTGTAATAGGAAAAAGCTAACCTGTACCATTCTGTTGTCAGGGAACAGGAGCAGGATTCCTCTAAATTGAGTGATGAAGGTGAGGACTCCAACCCTGACAGGTATGCAGGACACCGCATACCCAATGAACCTACAGAGCAGCACTCCCAACCTGAGGGCAAGGCACTGCCATCCTTGGATTTGGAGGGCTCTCCTGTAGAAGACCTGAGCCTCCCCCACTCCACTGCTGTATATGAGGCCTAGGCCCCTTTAGGCAAAGAAGCATCTTGTAACCATAAGTGGTACTATTTATTTAAGTCATTAGATTTCTATACTGTACTGTCCTTTCTCATAAAGCTACACCTGGTGCTACTGCTACAAAAGCACTCAGTTTCTGCTTATTCCTTGCTGGACCAACTTCCGTGTTCCCTAGAGCAAAGCTTCACATCTAGCCTTGAACCTCACCTTGCCCTATACCCTGGTTCAGCCAGAGTATATCCATGGGAGAAGGGGTGCATAAGAATGCCAGTTTTGTTGTGGCTGGATAGAGAATCTTTCCCTCACCACTGAATCTTTCCCTCACCCAGGACTACATCCCCTCTCGATTTAGGAGTTCCAAATCAGGAAATGGTAGAAGAGTAACTCCCAGCATCTCTTATAAAGGACAGTGACAGGCAGAGTAGCTGAGAAGTTAGGCCAAGTGAAATCAGAAACCTTTGTAAAAAGGGTTCTAGTTGTACACACTGAGCCAAGTGTGTCAAAGCAAGTTGATGCTGGCACATGGCTTCTTCAAGCATTACTGGGTAACTGTCACTTGGTTGAACCTTCAGAGAAATTTTAATATGAAATCAAGAGGGACAGGCAATGGCTGGCACTTTCTAATAACATGGGTGAAACATTAAGTTCTTGCAGTCTTTGCAGCAGTGCACTGACCTGAGCACTTCTGCACCATGCATTTAAAGCACTCTTATACCACTTCAACAGTTATGGCTGATCCCCGCCCTACAGTACCATGAGAACTGCAGTTTGTTAAGGGTGCTGGAAACTGTAGCTCTGTAAGGGATAAACTGCAGTTCCCATAATTTGCTGGGGAAAGCCATGACTGCTAAAGTGGCATAAATGTGCTTTAAATATATGGTGTGCATGTGATCTTGGGTCTTAACTTTTTGTTCACATTTTAAATACTTTATTGAAATTCATAGGTATCATACACAATATTGTGTACTAAATAATCTTACATATGTTTACATAAATTAAATTAATGCAATCTTTCCCCCCTATCTTTTTACTAACATAGAATAGACCTCCTATCATTTCCTGATGCATATAACCTTTCTGGTGATGAATGTACTGATCATTATTACCTTACCCTTTCTGTATTTTCTAATACAGAAAGGCTCAGTGGCAAAACCGTTCTTTTTGTCTTTTTTAAATGTCTCATGGAGTTGATGGTATTCTAACCATCCTGAGAGCTGGTCTTTTATTTCCTCATAGTTTCTAAGATTCACTTGGTTACCATTATCTATCAATAAAGAGTTATACATGGGCCAGCTTCCTTTCAGGGCCGTCTTAAGCACATCCAGCACCGTGGCACAAAGGTCCCTCTGGCGCCCCCTCCCTTTCCCAAAATTTAGCCTGGGGTGGAGGGCGCCGTTGGGGCTGCCTGACTATAGTCCGCTGCCAGCGCTCTCGCTGCTGCCCAGCGGCCCGAGGAGGAGGCGGTTGCCGCCGCCTGTGCCCCGGGAGTGTTGGTGGTGGGCAGCGGTGATTTGGAGGAGACCCCTTGGGAGCCGCTCCCGCCACCGCCACTCCCTCAGGCGACAGCGGCTCGGCGGGCAGGGGATTCCCTCGGCTGAGGGAGAGGAGGAGGAGCCATAGGGCTTAGTGGCTCATTCATTAAATTAACTTAATGCAAGGAAAGTTTATCATCTCTTCCACCTCCTACATACTCTGTGGGATGCAGGGCTGGCTCTAGGGGTAGGCTGGGTGGTGCGGGGCGCCGGCCCAGCAGGGGGGCGTCGCGCAGCAGAGCGTCGCGGAAGCCATGCTGCGCCCTGTGCCCACCCACCAGCCGTGACAAGAAACGGGGCGGAGCGGGGGCGCCGGAGCGATCTCCGCACCACGGCGTTGAGACGGCCCTGGTGGGATGAGGTATGGGATGCTGCTGTGGGGGGGGGGAATCACCCCAAACTGGATTGATTGACAATTCCTCTCTCCTCCAGCAGCCCCCTGTTCTCCATCCCATATTTTTTAGCCCTTCACCCTCCAGAGATTTGGGAGGTGCAGAGGGAGTATGATTGCTGTGGGAGGAGAGGATGGGATATCATAGAATTGTAGAGTTGGAAGGGACTCTGAGTGCCATCTAGTACAACCCCCTGCAATGCAGGAATCACAACTAAAGCATCAATGACAGGTGGCCATCCAACCTCTGCTTAAAATGTTATTTCTGTGAACTTTCTTACCTTAGGATCCAAGCCAATAATGCTAGAAATTGATTAACTAAGATTTATGTTAGAATAAATGGTTCCTGAAATCATTAATCATGTGTACAGTATAAAGTTAATTGTTGTAGAACCTGAAGGACTTTACCCCTAGGTGAGAAGGGTAGAGGATGTCCTCCTATGATCTGCCTGACTCAATCCCTGCTCTCTTTTAGATGAGCAAGATCTTACCATGCTTAATATTGTCCTTAAAGGTAAAGGGACCCCTGACCGTTAAGTCCAGTCGTGGACGACTCTGGGGTTGCGGCGCTCATCTCGCTTTACTGGCCGAGGGAGCCAGGTTTGTCTGTGGCCAGCATGACTAAGCCACTTCTGGTGAACCAGAGCAGTGTACGGAAATGCCATTTACCTTCCAGCCAGAGCGGTACCTATTTATCTACTTGCACTTTGACGTGCTTTTGAACTGCTAGGTTAGCAGAAGCAGGGACCGAGCAACGGGAGCTCACCCCGTTGCGGGGATCGGCAACTAGGCTCTGTGGTTTAGACCGCAGCGCCACCCGCATCCCACAATATTGTCCTTACTGTGTTTCTATGCTACATATGCCTTGGTTCTTAGAATTTTTAAAAAAACTTTACAGATTGTTTTCATTTCAAATTTAAATCTGTGAGCTCATGCAATAGTTTAGCTTAGTGTGACGTGCAGAGAATATCACACAAGCAGAGATGTTAACTATGGTTGTATATTGGCTCCCTTGGACTGCAACCCTACACTGTACTCACTTACCTTGAAGTAAGCCACATTGAATTCAGTAGACATGTGCAGGGCTGCACTGTTAATATTT
Organism: Zootoca vivipara; assembly: GCF_963506605.1. Taxonomy (NCBI): domain Eukaryota; kingdom Metazoa; phylum Chordata; class Lepidosauria; order Squamata; family Lacertidae; genus Zootoca; species Zootoca vivipara. The sequence goes on along the minus strand of NC_083278.1, from coordinate 49,394,689 downwards.
CTTCAACTTTTAATAATTGGGATAACTACAGTATGTAACTTGAAAGAGTGGAAGGTCTTTCTCAATGGCAGCGGGTGTGATGAAATAGTTCTGGCTTACGCAGATGAAAGTTTTATTTTCACATGCCCAAGGGGTCTAACAGGTATTTTGGTGACTTTAAGGAACTATTGTGAAAAGAACCAGATCTCCACCAGAATGTTGGAGTTTCAGAGCTGAGAAAGTTCCTATCTCTTGCGCTTAATCGCCTCACAGCCCTGCATGAAGGCACACCAAACAAGGCCTTGGGGGGGGGATTTTATTGTGATTTGCAAGCAACTGTGGACTTGATCAATGTTGGGGTTGCTTTGCATTTCTTTTTTGCACTTGAGGGGAGGAAAGGGGTCAAATTTAAAGATAATAAAGGTTTGCAGTATTATGTTCTATCTTGGCATGTTCATAGAATACTCCTCCTTTTAAATGTAGTAAAAAAAAAAAGTTAAGCCACTGTAGGATACCAAAACTATAATGAGCCATGGACTATGAATTTGACAAGTAGTGTCAACATAGGCCAATGAGAACTGGGCACATCGTGTAATGGAAGAAACCATTGTAGGTGTTGTTTGCTAAGGAAAGGTGGATTTTGATCATGGCACATGTGTTCATTGGCTTTACCAGTCGGATAGCATTGGTTGCAAGTTGAATTGAATACTTATAACACGGCGTTCTATATTCAGTTGCATGATATCCTTAGTTGCATAGATTCCATGTGTCTATTGCAGTGTACAGACAATCTGGGACTTAAGTCCACCACACTGGCACTGACAGCCATCCAACTCCAATGCAGCAGTGAAGCTAGAACTAACCAAAGGGTAGACTATCATATCAATATTGCCTAAAGAACATTTACCAGCATGCTGGAGTTTCAGCGAACATCTCATCTCCCTCCCACTGTCTTTTCATGTCCCTCACACACAGCTGTTTGCCAACACACCCTCTCTGTCACTCACTCTCACACCACTAAACTTCCCTTTCAACTCTCCTTCCACTTAACCTTCTCTCAGAACAGGTTCATATTGAACATGTGTGGGGAACACCCTTCTGAAATCCCATTGACTAACACTGGCCACAGAAATGCCTTTAAAAAAAACCAACCCAAACTGCAAGCATGTTATACAATTCATGAGTAAAGGCACATGCTTGTTGTGTTTGACCCAACACGGCAAATCATTTCCCAAAAGATGCTGAACAACTGGAGAAATATTTTCCTAAAAATCATCCTAGTAAAACCCATGGAAGAAAAATGCATGCCATCTTCCAACTTGTCAAACATTTAATTCATTTAAAAGAAGGCCTTTATTATTTCTACCCTAGAGCTGGCATGGACCATCCTCAAATCTACATCTCTTACACAGCCAAGTTTCAGATCAGTCTGTTGAACTATTTTCTAACTAAAAAATGTAGAATCCCCTCCTCTCAGTTTCTCTTTATAATGATGGAATGTGATTCAGTTGATTCATCCCTAATTAATATGGGGCTGCAAAACTGCTAATCCTTTCCCCTTAAAGTTGTAAAGTTGTCCCTGAATATAAAATGAAGCCCATCCTTCCATTCCCCATACCCCAGGAATGTGCTTTTGCTGTTATTTCTACAAGTGAGTCAAAAACCAGCAAAGTCTGGGAAATTTAGTCACTAGAAGACTGTAGGTTACAGCCTGCCGTGTACACCCAGCATCTGATAAGTGGAAAGGGAAAATATATATACTTCTTCCTTGTTAAACAGGTGACTCAACCTAGAAGCCATTTGACTCTTTTTCACAATTACCATGATTTATAGCAGTGCAAAATTATAGGTTAGGTTTATTCTGAAAGGCGGATTGTTTCAAAACCATTCACAATGATGACACTAATCCATCTTTACCTGCTCAACAATAAATGGTCACATGAGACAATGTTATATGAAGATTCTTGTTCAGTTCACAATGTGCTTTCAAGGCAACATGAACTCCTGCTGGGAAATTAATGAGTCTCCACTCAATAGCACTTTCTACCCTTTGATTCTGGCTGTGTGTTAGTAAAACCTCATTTCCTTGTTTTGTAAAATCCTTGTAATAAATCCAGCTGTGATTTTGGCCTGCTTTGTGCATGATGGTTAGTTTTACCAAAGAAGTTTGTTTTAAAAAAGCATTCACCCCTCTGTAAAAGGCACCTACTGTAATTCCATTCCAGTTCTATTCACAACCCTGTCCTCAGCATTTTTTTTTGTTCCAGCCTTCAGAATTTTACAAGCTGCTCTGCTAAAGCATAAACTATACTTAGGAAGACCAAAAAAATATCAAAACCCGTGCACACAGCAGAATGTGGCCAATTGTTTCATTTATTTCCCCCAACTATGATTTTTAAACCTAAATGGCAGTATGATGGCCTTAGCCCCCCTCCCCCACTTGAAATGGCAATGTGTATTACAACTTCACTTACTTCAAAATGTGGGGAGCCAGCTCTGTTGCACTTTGGAGGTCCTTCTGCTCATGATGGCGCTGAATGGGGCCCTGGACTTTTGCCACGAAGACTTTGCTTGACAGCACAACTGCCATGATGATGTTCTTCCTGGGAAGCAGAGGGTGCAGACTGTTAGTGGAGGTATGTCTCAGACTTCATAGCAGAGGCAAGGAGGGTGTGTGCCTTCCTTCTGCTCTGCAGTCCCAGGGCATTCCTTAGACAGCCAATGTGGTGCCCTTCAGATGTTGCTGGACTGCAACTGCCAGAGCCTCTAGCCCAGGCACCCCCAAACTGCGGCCCTCCAGATGTTTTGGCCTACAACTCCCATGATCCCTAGCTAACAGGACCAGTGGTCAGGGATGATGGGAATTGTAGTCTAAAACATCTGGAGGGCCAAAGTTTGGGGGTGCCTGCTAGCCCATTGGCTGTGTTGGCTGGGGCTGATGAAGGGAGTCAGGAATCCAGCAACACCTGGAGTGCATCACATTGATTGTCGCTTGCCTTAGCCTTAAACAGATGCATTTGAATGCAAATAAATTGAGTTAAAGGCTGACCTTGCAATTCAGTCTCATATAGTCAGGGTTCCAAGATTTAGTATTACAAGGAAACATAAGTGGGTTTTGGGGTACTCCAGGTGTGAAGCAGCCCTTAATGATTTCTTCCACAATGTTGTATTTAAAGTGTTCAATACCTTAAAGGGGGGGGCAGCATAGGAGGCATATATGTTCTCCATATATGAACATTAGAATTGCCCTGCTGGTTCAAACAGAAGGCCCACCTGAGAGCCAGCGTAGCGGTTAGTGTGTCGGACAAAGAACTGGGAGACCAGAGTTCAAATCCACACTCAGCCACGAAGCTCACAGGGGAACCTTGGCCCAATCACTGCCTCCCAGCCTGACCTACCTCAGAGGGTTGTTCTGGGGAGAAAAACACGCGGGGTGGGGGGTAGAAAACGATGGACACCACCTTGAGCTTGCAGGAAAAGTGGGGTGCAAATGTGTGAAAGCAAATAAATAAAAATAATCTAGTCCAGCATACTTGTTCTCACAGTGGGCAACCATACGCCCCGACTGGAAGCCCACAAAAGGCGAACGGCCACAAGAACCAAACCACCATATCCTAGGAAATTTGGCCAGGGAATCCGACTTTAAACGGGGCTGCTCACTGGTGGGACTTTAAGCGCGCTGAAAGGGCTCAGGTGCACCCTGGCGCTGCTAGAGGAGCTGAGGTGCACCCGGCGGGGGCGAAAGGGGCCGGGGGGTGGAGTGAGGGGCGGAAGCCTGCAACGTGGTGGGCGGCAGGTTCCCCGGGCGGGAAAGGAGCGCGCGCGGCCGGCGGAGCTGACCCCACTGGCGCCAGGGGAGGGGTTACAGCGCGGCCCTTTACCGGCCTGAAGGGTCCGTCTGTTGGACAGGCGGGCGAAGGAGCCGCCCCTTCCCAGCAGGCGGGCTCTACGGGACAGGGAGGGGAGAGGCTGAGATGGGACTCTGGCCGGCCCCGCACACCGCCGAGCGCCCGCGCCATGGCTCGCAACTTTGAGCTCCTCTTTGACTCCCTGGGACACTTCGGCAGGTAACAGGCTGGAGCGCCGAGAGGGAGGCAGCAGCGGCAGAGGAGGAGTGGGGTTGGAGAGTTGGAAGCGCTGTGGGTCTCGGGTCTGGCTCTCTGATCCCTGCCGGGCCCCCCTCCTCTCTTGGGCAGGGGCGAGGGTGGGGGTGGTGAGGCGCGGGAGAAGCGGAGAGCTTCTTTGACTTTGACTCGGGCGCCCGCCAGGGGTACGGGAGGGAGACACGTGTCCACCGCGGGGGAGCGAAGGTTGGCCACTTCCAGTGAAGGCTTGTTGCTAGTTTTGACTCTCGCCCTCCCTCCAAGAAGCGGGAAGCAGAGAGAGCGCTTCTCTTCTCTCGCTCGCGGCTTATCCTCGCACAACAACCTCGCGAAGTAGGCTAGGCTGAGAGATGGTGGCTTTCCCCAAGGTCACCCAGTGAGCTTCAGGGATGAATGGGGATTTTAACCTCGGGGTCTTCCCAGCTCGATTCACTACAACACGTTACTGCAGCGTTTGGGGGCTTAGTGGCTAATAAAAGCCCTTGTTTTAAGATACCGGTGTAGGTACCCTTAAGGGAGTATATGTACTGTATATGAGGTGAGAGATCTTTTGGCCAAACGACTAAAAAGAGGAAGTTCCCTAAATTATGGAAATTTTCCCCTTCATCCCAGAGGTCTGGTAGTGGTTATTCTGCACATGCTCCAAAAGGAACTCTTCCAGTCATTTATGCAATTGTGTGGCATGAGCTCTGTGAGTAGGGTCCAAGTGAGCCTTGGCTCCTGTTCCCACATGGGGATGGAATATGCTGTTTGAAGGGGTTGTGGAGGTTTCTCCCCTGCCCTGTGTGTGCAAAACGCATTGGGAGCTGTTTATAGCAGGGGTCTATATAAGGAAGGGCCTGGCAAACCTGTGTTGGGGTTCTCTGAGTATGCTCTCACCTCTAGGAATTTATCTCTACACTTAGGCAGGAAGAACCAGCTGCACAAATATAAGATGGGGGGCACCTGGCTTGCCAGCTGTTAGCATCTGTCTGTCTCAAGTGCGCCTCTGGGGATGAAGTCAAACTGCTGGAGAATCACAGGGCCCACAGTGACTGCACAGACTGGTAACTGCTACCTCCCACATTGTTTAGGCTGTTTTAGTAGCACCAAAGTAAACTCATTGGGGCGCAAGCCTGGGCAGTGTGTATGGAGGTCCTGGGCTGCTCAGATGACAAGTCTTTACTCTGCCTCGCTGATGTGGTCCAAAGGAGAGCAGAGCAAAACATTTGGCACCAGCTTGGCTGCAGGAGGAGTACAAGGCACAATCCAACCATCTTAGGGACTCTACTCCAGTTTACTCCTCAGCCTTTTCTTCTCCTGAATATGTCCTGCAAGGCAGGTTGCCAGTAGTACACGTGAAAAGGATCTTGGTGTCTTAGTAGACCGCAAGCTTAACATGAGTCAGTGTGATGCAGCAGCAAAAAAACAAACTAATAAAAAACCCTAATGCTATTCTAGGCTACATCAACAGATGTATAGTGTTCTGATCAAGGGACGTAACAGTCCTGTTCTATTCTGCTTTTGTTAGACCACACCTGGAGTACTGTGTCCAGTTCTGGGTGCCACAATTTAAGGATGTTGACAAGCTAGAACATGTGCAGAGGAGGAGGACCAATATGATGAAAGGTTATGAGGAATGGTTGAGGGTGTTGAGTATGTTTAGCCTGGAAAAGAGGAGTTATGATAGCCATTGTCAAATATTTAAAAGATTATCACATGGAGGACGGAACAAGCTTGTTTAATTCTGCTCCAGAGGCTAGGAGCCGAACCAATGGCTTCTAGTTACTAGAAAGGAGATTCTCTCTGAATATCAGGAATAACTTTCTGACAGTAAGAGCTGTTTGACAGTGGAGCAGTCTCCCCCGAGAGGCGGTGGACTCTCATTCCTTGGAGGCCTTTAAGCAGAGTTTCAGTAGCCACCTGTCATATATATTTTAGATGAGATTCCTGCATTACATGGGTTCCCTTTGAACTCTACAGTTCTATGATTCTAGCACCTGTAGGTTAAGTTCCTATTAAGTTTTTTTCTCTCTCTCTTGCTTTTAGAGAGAGAAATCTGGTGTACAGCTTTCTTGGTAGTTCATTTATTTAAGCACATATTGTTGTAGTCTGGACAGCTTAGTCACTGTGAATGAGTAATCCAGGGTTTTATTAAAAAAGAATGTTGATTTTTTCCTGAATGGGCCATCTAGCATTGGGAAATAGGGCTCAGCAGGGAGGGGTGTGTGAGAGAGGAACAGCCAGTATTTTGGAGTTAGTCAGTGGGCACATTAGTGGCTTAAAACACCATGAGATTGCTTACCCTTGCTGTTGTAAACAGCAGAGGGGATTGGGATGTCTGTGCATTTATCTGTTTGGTTTCCCTACACCTGTATGCATGCCCAGCTCCTATTCATGAAGCTGTCATCTGTGCATGCACAATGACTCTCTCGAATGAGAAGTTTTTCTTTTGGATTGTAGCTGGTTTGAGGTAAAATGCATCACATGGCAAGAAGCCACGGGATCGCTTTGTATATGGATTCAAAGTGAATCCATATATGGTGAAGTGTATATGGATTCAAAAACCAGTGGTGGATGCGCACACTGGATCCAGATTAAGCAGTGATATGTACAGGGAGACAGGGAGTTAGTGTAAACTAGGTGCAGCTTTGGGAGGGGGTGCAAGTGTTTCTATCTGAATATCTACTCCCTGTTGTTCTTACTTCCAGTAGGGTTTATATCAAACTAAGCCAGCAAGTAAATAAATAAATATTATCCAAAGGAAACAAGATCTTGTAACACTGCATCTGGAATTTCACTTCACAAAGCGATTTAAAAGCACCTTCTCCCTTGTTGTGTGTAGAGATGTAGAGGTACTCTGTTCTTCTGCCCCCAGCACAGGTGTAATAAATTGTAATAATAATTTATTATTTATAAGCTGTTCATCTGACTGAAAAAACACTATGTAAAATCGCATAGAAAAGTTTTGTGCTCTACAGCTCTATCTGGTGTTGCATGTTTATAACGCATTTAAAACTCTGTTTTTTTACTAATGTAGCTACCGGTAGTTGAGTCCACAGTATTATCGCAGAATGATGTGTTATGCATAACTACAAGGGTGGTTCAAGCTGAGTACAGTTAGATTTTGTGGACTCGATCAGGTCCTGAAGCAGCATTCTTTTCCCCCTTTTTTTCTTTTATAGAAGAAATTACAAAAATTGCAAGAATAAAACAATAAATAATAAATACATAATAGAAATCAATTTTCATCTCTTCAGACACCACCACCACCCATCCCACCACCCACCCTATTGTGCTTTCCAGCCAATCTTATATTATGCATTTTTTTGTTCTTTGCTCATATATATACCTATATCCTTACTATACATTTTGATATTCATTTGTTTGAACCTTCATAAATCTACTGAGAGGTCGGCATTCTCTATAAAACTTGCTATATATGGTAATCCTTGAACTCTTTCCCATCTTTATCCTTTTTATGTTTATTTATTCCTTTAATATCTGCTGCTTTTGTTGCCAAATTATAATATGGTATTTTTATTTGCCAATCTTCTTTACTGGGTATTCTATCACTCTTCCAATTTTTCGCTATGAGAAGTCTGGCTGCTGTTGTCACATACATTAAAATACATCTATCTTTCGCTGGAATTTTCTCATCCAGCATTCCCAATGAAAACAATTTTGGCTTTTTCTTAAAGGAGTATTTGAGCATCTTTTTCAATTCTTTGTAAATCATTTCCCAATATTTCTTAATTGCTTTACAATACCACCAAATATGCATATATGTACCAATTTCATCGTGGCACCCCCAGCATACATTGTTGCTTCCCTTATACATTTTCGCTATTTTTTCCCGGTGTTAAATGCCATCTATATTGCATTTTCAACAGATTTCCCTTTAAATCATAATTGGGTGTAAACTCCACAAATTTCCCCATTTATCTAACATGATCGTTTCCCCTAGATCCTGTCCCCATCTTATCATTGGTTTTTTTTTGTTCCTCCTTGGTTTCCCATTCCAATAATAAATCATAGAGGTTTTTTTATATATTTGTCATTGCCCCTTATTAATATTTTATCTAATTTAGAAATTTCTTTATTAAAGAAATCTTTGGTTAATTTGAAAATTTTGCAGCCAACTGCTCAAATAGGTTTTAATTACATTATATTCCTTTAAATTTAATTTCCCATCTATCTCTACTAATAAATTTTTATGTTGTTGTTGTTGTTTAGTCGTTTAGTCGTGTCCGACTCTTCGTGACCCCATGGATGGCCAATTTGTTCCCATATTCCGCCTTCTCACAGCAACAATTTCCAGGGGTGATATCCATCCCGGTATTTTGGGTTCTAATATGCCACGGTATTTCCCCCATATTTTATAAAGGGATTTCCTTATAATATTATTCATAAAATATTATTCATAAAAATATTTTGGGTTTTTAAATTTTCTTCCATTAAATACCAATGCCATCCGAAGCCCAGACCCGCCCCTTCTAAATCTAATACTTCATCATTTTTTAATTCCATCCACTCCTTCAACCAATTCAGGCCTGCCGTGTCATGGATTTAGAGGTTTAGAGTTGAAGCAGCATTCTTAAGAACTACTGCTTATAGAAACTGTGACAGCTTTATAGCTGCTTTGAGTATGTTTTTTATGAATCTTCAGTCATTTGTTTTTTCAGGTTAGTAAGTATCTTTGACCCTTCATAGGCAAGCAAATGTTTGCTAACAAGGCACTTTGTACCCCTCTTGGAATGTTAAGCTTGTCGCTTCTAAGATTTACCTGTTAAAACTATGAAGCTAAAACCTGCAATTCTCCCCACCCCATTCTTGTTTACCGAACAGCATAAATATTCACGAGTGTTACTCCGATAGCAGAATTTTATATAAGGTTTGGAATTTCATATAACCAACTGTTCCAGGAGCAGAAGGGAACCATTGCTTCACCTACCACTTTCTGTGTTGGTTATCCTCACCAGCAAATGATGAACCAATGAATGTTTTGCTATTAATATAACTTTTTAAAAAGTTAACAATATGTTATTTCCTTTTTAGGATCATTAGGGTAGGTAGGAGATTAAAAGGGTATTTACACAACTTTCTGCTTCCTTTCAACCTCCTTGTCCTTAAAAATGGGCTGGGAATTGGTCAATATGTTCCATTTAAGTCATCATCTATTTATTTTCTGCAGTGATGAAAGTTGTGCTTTGTATAGTATACATGGAAAATCAAGTATAGTAAATTATAATAATAAAGAGGAAGGATTAATATACATCAGTGTGGACATTTTTTTCTACAAGTAACTGGGCAAATAATTGGCCAATTATGCATGCGTAATTGGCATTGAATTGGACCTTATCTCTGGATTGGAGTCCGGTGATGAATAACAAGACAGTTATTGAAATGAATTCTTGACAGGGCATTCAAGGGCTAATGCTGAACACTAGAGCCATTATAAGAGAGAAACGTTTGTATAGCCTGGAAAGACACTTGGGGACTGCTTGTACAAAACCTGCTGCTTGTCTGTTCTGTTGCTCTTCCCCTCCACTAATATTTCTGCTGCCACTTCCCCCCTTTTCTGTGCCCCAATGGACTACTTTGGGTACCTTCATCCTAGCCCAACACCTGAAGCGACAATACAGTAGTGTGCTCAGGGCCACTATTGCCTTGCACTGCGTTTTATTACAACCAACACCATGGCAACTTCTTGTTGGCTAAAAGGTCACAGTGCAACATTATGTTGGTAGCAAGTACATAAAGCCTGGAGGTAACTGGTGATTTGATGCACATTACCAGTGTGGGTTACATGTTATTCATTTGCTTGACTATAAAGTAATGGGCAATCTGTGGGCCGCCAGATGATGTTGTTCTACAACTTCCATAAGCCAATGGCCAACGAAGATTGGAGCTATTGTTGGCATCCATCTGTCTCGAAAGACAATGGAGTGCACCTCTGGGGGTGGAGTCAAATCGCTGCATAAGCAGCACCAAAGCAAGGGTGCCAACTGGAATAAAATATTGGGGAGCTGAGCATAGGGTGGGGACCAAAGATGGACAAACTATCCCAGAAGGAGCATGATGTGCTCCTACCAAAGGTACTGCCCCTCCTCTGACACTCCACACACCGAATCCAGCAATACCTGGAGCATCACTGGTTTCTCACACCTGCTGTTGACTTTTATTGGCTGGACTGTATGTTTTTAGAAGCTCTTTCCTCTATGGACATCCTCCTTTCTGTTTGCAATAGAAACATCAGGGGTAAAAAGCAGCAAAAGGGTGAAATGGAAAAGGGTATGAAAGGAAAGATGAGCAAAAGCACAACATCCCTTCAACACCATGCCCTCAGCCCTACTGCTGCAGTTAGGTTTAAAAAGAGGAGAACCCCAAACAGGGAATTCAAAGATGTGATTAATTTCACCTCTGGTTCCAAGTAACTATCTTGGTGGTTCCTTGTACCTTTCTTAGAGCAAGGCTTGTAAATTAAATCTCTGCACATTTTTCTTTTAGTTGCAGGAGGGCACACCTTGCTTATAAGCCAAAGAAGACAGCCTTGGGACTCGCACAGTTGTTCATAATTTCATGGGTGGGCAACTGCTTGAATTATTAAAATATTTTGTTCGATGCGCAAGTGAAGTCTTGTCTCAGTAATGCTGCAAAGTGCACCTGTACAAAAGCACCACAATGCCTTGGGCAAATTCTGTTCTGTGACTGACTGGTAAATAATCCAGACATTATGTGCAGAATTTTGATCAGTTCCAGCAAACCCTGAGGGGCAGTCTGTTAAAAGCAAGAAAACCTGAACGCATGTAGAGATGTTGTTCATGGTATATTAACGTATCCTGCTAACTGTCTTAAGTTGCTCTAGGGTTCAGTGTGTTCTAGATTTCACAGGTATTTGAGAAGCCCAACAACCTGCGGAAAAAAGAAGAATTCAAGTGCAAATACAGAAATAGGCCTAATGTATACAATATTCGGACATATGATTTTATGATTATTTTATTGAACACTGGTTTTGCTTCATAACTTGCATAAATATACAAACTGATGAACTAAATCCCATCAAACATGCATCATAATTGATGGATGGAAGAACTATGCCTTTGAAGATTAGAAATTAATAAAAATAAGGCATATCTAGTAATGAGATCCAGTAATTTGCTCCTCTGTACCTGTTATTGGAAGGTTGTGTGTGTGTGTGTGTGTGTGTGTGTTTTGTTTTGTTTTGTTTTGTTTTAAGGATTTAAGATAGGGAAAGGCAGAATTGGGTTTTAATGGACAGAAGCAGATTGTTCTTGTTTGGGAAAAGTCTCACCAGGACGTTAAAGTGGGATACGAAGGGCTAACTGAACATACAAGGGACTAATCTATGTATGTAAGGTGCCCCAATCCCCCCCCTTTTTTAGGAAGAGCAGCACTGGGAATGCAGGAAGCTGGAGGGGGAGAAGGAGTGGGGTTGCTTCCTTCACCCTGTATGTCAGCCTGCAATGGCTTTGCTCTAAATCAGAACCTCTGTCCGCTTAACCTAAACATTTTCCCCCCTTCTGTGGGGTTCAGAATGTATTTGTGAGGTCAAGAGGCATCTTCAGTGCTGACAGATTCATTGTAACTCTAGCAGGTGGCCTCTGTTCAAGTGACTGCCTAAGGCTTTATTTGCGACCCAGGGAATCCTTATGGGTCTATTCCAAAAACGAAAAATACAGGTAACAAAAAAGGGATAATTAGGCCTTGACTGACTGATCAGTTATGACATATTTGTAGGATATCTGACATGCTTTTACTAAGCTTAGTTTCAGTGTTTGCCTACACAGACACTCATGTGCTCACACATACGTGCCCAAAAAGAGACCACCCATACACAAGGGGGTGATATTGACAGACCCAGGATAACCCCAAGGTTTCCAGAGGTACAAAAAATACCTCTAAACTACAGGAAGTCCCACAAAATAACCCGAAGCGCTTTGCCACGGAATGCTGACTGACACAAGAGAGGGGGAAATCTGAAAATGAAATGGGAGTGGAATGAGGTGACTGGTAAAGGAGGATGGAGGAAGGGAGATTTTGATATTTAAAAATGGTACCGTAGCTACAAAAAGAAAAAAGATAAATTCTGTATTTGGATAAGCTGTTTTAAATGTACTCAAGGACGGAAGTGAGAGCTTGCCCATAGGAATCGCTGCAGAAATGCAGTATTTTTCATGTAGCTGGAATTGAGTACAAATGTGTCCAACCCCACTGTAAAATGCCAGAATGGAGTGGAGTGTACCCAAAACAGCCCAATGAGGCTTGAGCGTGCTCAGTGGGCACAGCATTCATTAAGTACTTTGAAGAGAGGAAAGAATGAAGTGGCGCTCCACTCTGCAACATTCTTGCAGATCCCACTTGAGATTATGTAAGGCACTAAATTCCCAGTGAATTGTGTGCCTTTTAGTGACATTTTAAGCTCTTACTTGCTGTGTTTGGCCTCAGAAAACGTCCTTATATATGAGGAGCAACATAATGGAGTTTGTTGACATTTGCTTTTGTTTTTTTGCTTTGCACTAAGCACACTATTCTATGACTTTCATGGCTTCGTGTATTTTGAGGATTACGGTAATTTATTCATATGGTACAGGAACCAGCTCAGTGCTGGGGAAGCATTTTTTTAAAGCTTTCCTTTCTGGGCAACCTTCTGGGGGCCACGTGCTGGTAATGAATGGGGTCAGAGGCAAAGGGGTCAGAGTGACGAATGCACATCTTATCTTTGTTTCAGTAGGCTAGTTTCTACATGCACTCACACACCCTTCTCTATCCTCCACCCAGAGAAGCCAAAGGCGTGATCAGGGCTCAAGGACACATTCTAGCCAGGCAAAAGCATTCAAGGAGCAGGATGGGAGAAGGGGTGTAGCCTAGACAGAGTTCTGATGGCCAAACAGGGAGAGAGGGAGGGTTGCATTCAATCCCTGAGCCAAAGTTTGCCCACTCCTGTCCTAACGGGATGTTAAATACTGGAGCACCGCAGATCCATTCCACAAATGATTGCTGTACACAGTCAACTCAAATAGGTTTGTTGTTGACACACTTCTTTACACATTTCTGAAAGCACATCAGGAAGGGACTGGAATTGTCCTTCCATGACACCCAGCAGTGCACAAAGCAGCAAGTGTTGCAGAAAGTTTGGGCTGTGTAGCCTTGCAAACTTTCCATACATTTCTGGCAGTTCTGTAACCCAAAAGAAGAAATGTCCAGCTATTTATACTTGGTTGTTGGCTTGTGGAAAGAAGTGCCTTCTTCTTAAAGTTGTTCAACGCAGTAGGTATCACTGGTGGCATTATTACTGGGACTCTCCTCCCCCTGAACACACCCCTCAGGTGCATGCTGCCCAACAGTTGCCTTTTTGTCTGTGAATAAGCAGTTTCCTAGTGAAGGTATTTGGAAGGACAGGAAAAGTACCAAAATAATGTTGGTGCCATAAATCCTGTGGGATGCTCTGAGGTTTCCAGATTAGAAGGGGAAATGCAACATCTTGCTATGGGATTTTTGCGCTTCTCCTTCTCTTGCCCCATATACTTTAGTCTGTAATGGTTTTATTGATCGATAGGCATTTTTATTGGGGTTTTTTTTGCTGTTATTTCTGAAATACATTCAATAACCTGTTGTTCATTTATTTTGGGAGATCCAGCCACAGGTTAGAGCCTAAGATAAGCTAACTTGAGGAAGGTCATGGAAGGAAATTTTCCTGTTCTCATCCCCACCCCCACCTCATAAAGCCTCTCTGGAGAGTTTGAGGCCTCCAGAACAATGTGGGATGAGGTTGCTTCTGGGAGGCCCCATAGGCACTGTGGCTAACTTCTGGATTTGAGGATAGGTCAGAAGGGTCTTTCCAGTTCCTTCCTACCACTCCTCCAGCCATTGCTTCTCTGAATCTTTGTTTCAGCTGTGACACTGGGTGGCGGTGATAAATGAAGACTTCCCTCAGTACTCCTTCACATACAACCATTTCTTTGAGTTTAAAAATGTGACACTTTTTATAACATCAGGATATAATTTCAAATGGTAAATATAATGATAATGAATTGTTTGTTTTCCTTTTCAGATATCAGGCATGGGTTTATTTTGCATCTGTTTTTCAATCTATTTCTTGTGGCATCCACTACTTGGCTTCTGTCTTCTTGGCTGTTACACCAAAGTTCATATGCAGTGTCCCTGGAAACGTGAGTAGTGTTCTGATTTATAATTCATCTACTTCAAGAATAGAGGATGCCTGGGCACTTTGGACATCAACACAACACTACATCTTGGTCCAGCTGGAAAATGGAGATGTTTGGGAACTTAATCAGTGCAGCAGGTCCAAACGAGAGGACACTTCAAATTTTACTTACGAATACAGTGGTAACAAGACGGATGTTCCATGCACTGATGGGTTCATCTATGACCAGACCAAATGGCAGAGCACCATCGTGACAGAGTGGGATTTGGTCTGTCAGCGGGAATGGCTTGCAAAACTCACCCAGCCCACATTCATGTTGGGAGTCCTTTTTGGAGCTGTGATCTTTGGAGATATTGCTGACAGGTACAGTAGTACTGGACTTGCCTAAACTAGCTTGGTGACTTGGGTTCCAATCCCCATCCACCAAGAAAAGCCCCCCTGACATGGTTTGGTTTGTTAGATGCAACAGGGAGAGCGCAGAAGGATGCCATCAAAATATATCATTCTAGATTTCTCAAGCAAGTTTCTGCTTGCAGTAGAAAGCACAGAGCTGAGAGATGTGGAATACAATTCCTATTCAATCAAGTCAACAGTCAGAGGCTGAGCTTGAACAAGGCATGTTAACTGAGTGTTTTCAAGAGGAAATGTAGTTGACTTGCAAGCTCATGCAATGTTGGTGTCCTGTTCTCTTTCCACCCTTTCTGATCCCCCAGTCAAAAGACAAGAAAAGAAGTTACTCAGCTAGAGGCACATAGCTCCAGTGCATTTTTGGATCACTTTTATTAACTTGGGAGGGAGGCCCTGCTTCTGTGTTATCCATGGAAATGTATTTTGAGCATCCAAAATGGAAATGTAATCCTATTCATGTGTACTCAGAATTGCAGCCTAAGGGAACCTAAGATGTAGGTGGAATGCAGCTGTCACATAACCTGGAGAAATTACAGTAACTCAGTATCCTTGTTGAGGAAATGCAACACGCAGTATAATGCAGACATACTCCAGCCCCTCAGCATCACTGTAGGTGGACTTTAGACAGTCCTACAGAATGCTGAGAATGGGCAGCAAGCAATGAGGCTTGTATCATCATCATCATCATCTCATTTGTATGGCGCCTTTCCGTAGTTAAAACTCTGCTCAAGGCAACTTACAACATTGTGGGTTTTTTGGTTTTTTTTTTACATAAATACAAACATAGCAAAAGTAGTCATAAACAATAAATAAAACACATAAAAAAGTACACAACCGAAATGAACAATTTACCTTCTGTCACTAAAATGAAACCATCAGCTCTACTTCATTTCCCCCCTTTCAGTGACAATGAACATTTGATTGCCCTGTTTCCCATTTTGTAGCCCCCACCGCACCCGAATCATGTTGGTGCTCAAATGTTTCAGTTGCAAACTTTCCAGAGCAATGCATAAAAATCGCCACCTATTAGTTTGGATTAATTTTTCTTCTAAAAAAGCATAGTCAGGCAAATGGCTTTTTGATATTTTTATTCTGTAAAAAATTGATTTTCATTTTTTGATTTGGTTTTTTAAAATTTTTAATAAACGTGTTGGAACCTACCTTGGAATTTAATTATTAATAAACAGGTGTAGTCAAACCTTAACGTGCAGCTTTTTGAATGTGAAAGCCATTGACTGCATCAGGCAGAGGGGTGTGCCATGTAGCTGTTCTATGCACCTTTCTTAGCATAGTCATGGAAAACAATACAGCACAGTATCCACATGTTGCTGATTTGGAAAAAAAAATACTGGCTGTTATCTTAAGGCAATGAAACAGATAGGGTCATTTTTGTTGACACTTAATAAAAACAGGCAGTGCTGTGTCTGTTTTGCAGACTACTATCATGCAACCTAGAAAGAGGTTCGCATCCTGTTATCGGTGAGCGTATTGTTATCTCTGTGAGACATTTGTTTTGTCTTCATTGTATTTGGCTTGTTGGTATAAGCCTCTTCTCTGCTGTTTACATACAGCATGCTCTCCTCATCCAGCAGCTTTACATCAGCGTTTCTCAACCGCGAGACGCTGGCTGGTGTGCCACGACGTGCGGCGACGAGAAGGGCGATTTGCATTGTCATGTGCCTGGCGGCCACCAATAATCAGCGCTAACCCGCCGGAAAGCAATATTTCTCCTCCTCTTTCCCAAAGCTCAGTGCAAACGAGCCTGGCGGCCGACAATACACAACACTGACCTGCCGGAAAGCAATATTTGGCAAGTGTTTCTTACAGTCATAATTATAATATAGGCCGGCACAGAGTTAAATTTTTTAACTTTTTTAATGGTGGTGTGCCTCGTGATTTTTTTCACGGAACAAGTGTGCCGTGGCCCAAAAAAGGTTGAGAAACACTGCTTTACATGACTTTTTGTCTGACGCTCTGTGTACCAAATAATTCAAAGATATTAAAGTTGCCATACATCTGGAATTTCTCAGACATATTCGGATTACTGCAGTCGGCAGCAGTGTCCTGGCAGAAATTGGCAGAACGTCTGGGGAAATCTGATGTATGGCAGCCCCCCCCCCAAAAAAAACCCAACCCAACCACCATGCCAAAAAAAGCTTTTCTATCCACAGATTTTCACTGTTTGAAATATTGTCAACCCTAAAGATATCCTTGAATTGAACAATATCTGCTAAGTATGTAGTCTGACTGTGAACTCAGAACACTTAAATTTCCAGCCAAAGTCAAACATTTTAAATAAATTCTTAAATTTAAGTAGGAGTTACATTAAGCATTCTCTCTTGCTGAGCTCAATACGACATAGAAGTGTGTAGCTTTGGCTGGCTGGAGGTGTGTGTGTGTGTAGAATTTATTTATTATTTTGCAAGGAAGGAATGTAGCCTATTGTGCAAAGGCAAGAGTCACATCTGTTGCTCCACCTACTTTTGCCTCTGGCCCCTGGAAGTTTGCTTACGACAGGATGTTGCCCTCATGCTCTATGCGGTTACTCCATCCAAAGATAAAGTAATAGCAGCTGCCCTTTAAAAAGCCATTAGCTAAAATGCAAACTCTGAAAATGAGCTTTGAAGCTCATTTTGAGTTGACGAAATGAAGATGACTTTGTTTTTACAGAAATATCAAGTATAAAAATCTAGTAAATAACAAGTATAAAATCTGCAGTAAGCCATAAGCTGCTAGATACAGCATTGGTGGGGCTTCCTTGTTTCTCTCTCATTATGGTAATGCAAGCCCCAGAGTTAGAAATGCTTTTCTGATGCAGTTTCTGCAATATTTATTTTTATGCTTGTTTTCTTACTGTATTCCACAGGATGGGGAGACGGCCCGTCATGTGGTTCACCAGCACTGGCCAGTTTATATTTGGCATTGCAGTGGCATTCACATTTGACTACACAAGCTTTGTGATTGTCCGTTTCCTGCTTGCAATGGTAAGAACCCAAGTTGATTTTTCCAACAAAATAATTTCCTTGGCTGTTTTGAAGGCTCTTTATTATTAAACCTCCAAATGTGTGTTCTAGCTGCAGTCTCTAAACCAGTTAAGCCAGAGCACTTGGATTGATCTCAGTACAATTTCAGTGACACTAAAATGCTTCTGGGAGCTTCTAAAGTGTCTTCTTCTAAAGAAGTTTCCCTGGCTGCCTCTGAGCATATTGCCTAACCTTGTTTTATATTGACTGCCCTTTAATATATGTAGGCCCAATCCAGCCAAAGTGAAGCACTTTAAATATCATTCATTTAAGGTGGAAGCATTACCGGTAAACATGTACCTCTCTCATTTGATCAACAGATCTTAAATACTGAATGGTTTCTTATTTATATAGAGCCATATCCTATATTTCTTTCAAAGAAGCAGGGAAGTGAACTTGGGTAATTTTATTTTTCCCCCTACAGAGCTTTATTGAGGTAAGCTAGGCTGAGAAAGAAAGTGATTGTCCCAAGACTGGTTAGGCCTCATCCACACATCCATTTGATCCATGATTACATTTGTTCCAATTCAGCAGTAAAGAGTGGGTTTTCCCAGGGAAAGCGGTGGGACAAAAGAAAAACCTCTCGGACTCAGGCCTAGTAATCATGGGACAAACAGAAGTGTGGATGAGCCCATAGTGAGTTTTCCATTGCTGAGGGGAAATCTGAACCCGGATCACCCTGATCCAATTCACACTGGCTCCCTTTTGGGCTGGATTATAGCCTACATTTATATCCGATACTATTGCTTCGTTTGTTCTTGGATCACCGCTTTCCTCTTTATTGCAGATCACGGACTTCTTGAATAGCTTGACCATCTATTTTAAATTCTTGTCGTAGAGGGAGACTAGACTGAAGCCATTTTCTTTCTCTGTTTTTCCCCCACCTCCCAGGTTTCAAGTGGCTATCTGGTTGTAGTGTTTGTGTATGTGACTGAATATATTGGCATAAAGGCTCGCACGTGGGCATCCATGCACGTCCATGCGTTTTTTGCACTGGGGATTATGGTTGTGGCTCTGGTAGGCTACTTGGCCCCGACCTGGTGGGTCTACCAGATATGCCTTTCCGTAACAACTCTCCCCTTTGTCTTGTGCTGTTGGATGCTCCCAGAGACACCCTTCTGGCTGCTCACAGAGGGAAGATACGAAGAAGCACAAAAAGTAATTAATGTAATGGCAAGATGGAATAAAGTAAGCACTCCTTGTAAAATTTCTGAACTGTGTTCCGCCCAAGATGATCTAGTCAGTAGCAGAACGGGTGATAATGACATTTCTCCCGTGAAGAAGCACAACATCTTAGATCTGTTTCATAACTGGCACATTGCAAGAAGGACCATTACAGTCTGGCTGATTTGGTTCACTGGGAGTTTAGGATATTATGTGTTCTCCCTCAGTTCCGTGAACCTTGGAGGCAATGAATATTTAAATCTATTTCTCATAGGTAAATATTGTTTGATGTACCTTATTCTACTTGCAACAGAAATGCAACCAACTTTTTAAAAATAAATGTCTAGTGATTGTCGCCACCACCAGTGAACTTCCAAACTCGGGCCCTGTTCACACACACATGCAAATTATAATGTGAGGGCCATTTCACAGGCAGATGGTTTTCAGGGTAATACTGTCATGTTTCAAGCAGGGCTGTGGTTATGGGAATGGGGACCTGGTCCTCTCAGAGATATTCCAGCTAAATGTTCAGCTTTCATCAAGTCTCTAGCCTTTTTACTTCTAGAGATGCAAATAAACATGTGCAAGATGTCAAACTTAAAACATGTTAGACTGTAGTCTGCCTGTATGAATGTTCTGGCTGTTCTGCAAAGCTTCTCTGTCCCTTTAGGCCTCTCACTACAGAATTTCTCACTATGGGATTGGTTTCAAGTAGCTACTATTCGCATGAATTATTTGGCTTTCACCCGAGGTTAGTCCACAGCAGTGGTGGCTAATCTGTAGCCCCAGCCAGCGTGGCCTATGGCCAGGGATCGTGTAGATTGCAGTTCAGCAATATCTGAACGGCTACAGTTTAGCCACTCCTGGTTCACACAATTGTGGTTTAGAAATGCTGGCCAAAAAATGAGAATCAAGGATGCATGCTTCTCCCACTGTACACATTACCTGGTGTGCGATGAGGATGCAGGTGCATACCTCTGTATGCATGTCCTCAAATCCTTGCACATGCACAAAGAGGGGAAAGAATGCTGAAATCAAGCGTATGCGCATGTACTCTATGTCACATGTTGAGTTGTGCATGCAGTGCACTGCAATGATGCCTCAGTACAATTTCCTGCTGGAAATTGCATGATCAGATGCTTGGAGTCAGATGCTTCTGTGCTGTGCAGCAATAACATAGAACCAAGTGCAGGGCTCCCAGTGCTGAATCCAGAGAACATTTTTTCTCTCCTTATTTTGGCAGCCCCAATGTCTGACCAGGAGCCATTGTTACAACAGCACCAAAACTGTGGAAGAGCTGCTATGCAATGCAGAAGTACCATGCAAGGGTTTCCTTCAGGCCTGGCAGGGTACAGGTCTGCCTTCAGCCTAGCAGCAGATGACTTAGTGGGGTGGAGATGCTTACCCGATCTCTTGGCAGGTGAATTGCAGCTGCTTACTGGGTGGGAAAGAGTTGACATGGCAGGGAGGGCAGCACAATGCAAACGCAGCAGCAGGAGCACCAGGTTGGCTCTGCCTTTGCATTAACCATGCTGCCCTCCCCACCACCTCACCTCTCTTAAGCAGCAGGGACTCACCTGCCAAGAGGTCAGGTCAGTATCTCTGCCCCACCATGCCACCTGCTACTGCTATAGCCACTATGAGAGTATCCTAATAGTCCTCTGGCAATTTAATGCTGTTGCAGACATTTATGCAGGCAGACAGGAAGTAGCACCTGGAACCAGAAGGGTTGTGGGAACAGAGGTGGCCAGCCCTCCCTCACCTGCCTTGCCTAGAAAGGCTGCTGTAGCTGTATGCAGCACAAGTGCCTCTGTGCCACAGCATCCGAAGCTGTGGGTGGGGCTGGGCTGTTCTTTCTCTCACAAACTAGCATCAGCTGACATTTTTGAGGATGTGCATAAGATAAGGTGCTAGTATTCCACTTTATACTACCTTTTGTTTAGCAGCAGTGTATTGCCAGTGGATCGATACTATTACAAAAGTGATTTTTTTCTGTAATCGTGCAGACATTTACCAGCTGCTGACCACTTAAGGCATGGTTTAGCCAAACTAGAGCCATGCTGCTGATTTCAGCGGGAGACTTAAAACTTAAAACATACGCTTTTATCAATTACATTTCATAGTATTTCAGTTTGATGGGATTGTGCCCATTATTTCAATATATTTAGTGTCAGGATGTTAGTCATATGAGCTCCAGTTAACTGGCAATCCTAAGGGCCTTTTCACCTTATGCATGCCTGTGTCACAATAAGTCTTTAAAGTGCCACAGAGCAAAGAATTCTTTTTTTATTTCATCTTTTTGACATAGTACTGCAGCAGCCATTTTAGGTATCCTCTTGACACCTGGGGGAAGTTGTTTTGTAACAGCCTTTGTTTCTGCAGATCATTTCCCCCAAGTGTATTCAGTAGCTCTCAGTATTCTCGGCCGCCCTGTTGCCATCGCCATATTGCAAATCGGGAGGGCTGAGGCATAAGGGGAGGGGCAGGCTAAGGCCACATTGGAGAGAAAATAAAAATCATGAGAAGCAGCAGTCCAGCCGTGTCTTTACATATCTAACACATTTTTAAAATGTGAATTATCTAATGTTAGGTGCTGTGGAGCTTCCTGCCTATGTCCTCGCTTGCATAGGAATGGACAAACTGGGACGAAGGAACACATTGATCCCATTCCTCATCTCCAGTGCAGTGATCTGTGCTCTAGTAATGTTGATACCTCAGGTGAGTCACTCACACCTGCATCAGATCTATATAAACATGCTGTGGGTCTTGTACTAATGTAGCATCCTGAGCAAGGCAAGAGGGTCTATTCAGGGCATGTGTTGTTTCTTGTCAGTTTCAGCCATATCTGCATTATATAGTTAAAGCAGTTTCACGTCGTTTTAAATAGTCCTGGCTTTCCTTAAAGAATCCTGGGAACGGTGGTTTTTAAAGATGCCGAAGATTGTTGAGAGTCGCCTGTCCCACTCAGAGCTACAGCTCTCAGAGTGGTTTAATAGTCCATTCCTCTTCCGAGGGATTGTAGCTTTGTTAGGGAAAACAGGTTCGTCTAACATCCTTAACAAACTTCAGTCCCCATGATTGTTGAAAGTCTCATGGTACTTGTTTAGATGTATAGTACAGATGGAGTCTAAGGGCAGGGTTCACCTAATGAACCTCACCAGCAGAAGCCTAGTGCAGGGGTTTCTGCCTGTGCAACAGGGTTTCCCCACTCTCCTCCCGCTGTGCACTCCCCAAAATTGGCTCTTGGGGATTGAGAAAACTCCCAGGATAGTAGAGGATAAGAAAATGGGATATCATTCTATCTGGCAAGCAGATACATGTGCACAGATGGAACATCTGTAACAATGTGACTTTGAATTCCACCCAAGGTTTTTGAATTGCTGCCAGTACATATCCAGCTTGAATCACTGCATCAGTATGCTATGGAAGAATATTGCCCCAGTTCCACCCCCGTTCCATCTCCTCTTGGCAAGTTTTGGGCTACATGAGGCCACATTTGGCAACGTTGCAGCAATTATGGGACCTTGGGTTGGCACAGAGGGTTATTACTGAAACTAATTGTAGACCATAGCTGGTGCCATGGCTTAAAGAACTGGGCCATAAATTCCAGAAATACTGACAATATTCCATCTGTAAAACTGGTAACTTGCTGATCTAACAACCTTTTCCAAAATGTGACTGTTTACATGCTTAGATGGAACTTAAGAAAGGAAACTGCAGCCTTTGGGTCCACAATAGTAGTCAAAAAATACTGTCCAGTCATTATTACAGTAAGTGCAGAGATGGAATTAATTACTTGGTAAAGGACACTAAACCATTGTCTGCTCTGAACTATTAAGGGTGCAGTAGGGGTTCCTGAATGTTTCCAAAATAGCAAGGCTTTTATGAACTGAGTTCTGCAACGTAAGTCAAAACATGACCCTCAGTGAATTCATGCTCCCTATGCTGTTATAAAATTATGTTTCCTCTTAACAGGATTACAGTGTTCTAGTTATTGCAGCAAATATGGCTGGAAAGTTTGCAATAGGTGTTGCATTTGGCCTTATCTACCTGTATACGGCAGAGCTATATCCAACAGTTGCACGGTAAGGCAAAACTCTTTACCCCTTAAGAATTACAGTAGAATTGTATCCTGCAGCTTTGCTCTGTGAAAATGTATTTTGCTTATAACAGTATCAATTGAAATTGGACTTTTTGTTTACTGTTCAGGACCCTTGCAGTGGGCAGCGGGAGCATGATGTGCCGGGTAGGGAGCGTGGTAGCCCCTTTCTGTGTTTATCTGTCAAGTGTTTGGATCTTTATGCCACAGGTAAATGCCTTGTTTTAACAGCTTCATCAAACTTGACAATGCCAGTAATGTACTAGATGGCCAGGTGTGAGAACAGCCAGTAGTTGAGGCCTGGAACAAACAAATATCTGCACTGCAGCCCCTTTGAAAATGACTTGAGCATATCCACAATGGACTAGTTCACATATGATGCTAAGCCAATTTATGGCTAAGCTTGAAGATACAAGCATGTAGGTACTCAAAATTAAAACCATAGCCATTTCAGTCCTCCCTGTCATCCTGCTGCTGCCTCATCCAGAGCTAAGCTATGGTTTGAATTACAACACTCCTCAATGGTGGGGCTCCCCTACTGATGGCAGAGCCAAGCAAAGCTGGGGGGGCTCTATCCCACCCCCTCGAGTGCAACTTGTGGGGTTGGGTTGCTCTGCAACTTCATCTGTGTCATTGTTAACAATAGTAAATAAAACCTCGTTTTGCTTTTCATTGCGGTTAGCTTCTCTCGCTTACATGACCTGTTTTCTTTTAGCTGATTGTAGGAGTCATGGCCTTTCTGAGTGGAATGCTAACCCTGATGCTGCCAGAAACTCTTGGGAAGCCATTGACAAATACGTGGGCAGAACTCATTGAGCATGTGGGAAAAGACAGTGGCTCAGAAAAGCACCTCCCAGCATCTCAGGATGGTGCAGCACGGGAGAAGATTGAGATGCTGAACAAAGAGGCACACTGCACTGACGGATAAGATTTTTTAAAAAGCTATTATGTGCTGTGTTGTGCTCCTTCGTTTGCAATATCCACTGGTTAGTACATGTTCCTTGTAATCTGTACACCCTCTTGCCCTCTTATCATGGAGACAAGAATTAGAGCTTGTAGAACATATTTTGAAGCTGTTCTGAAGCACCTTGTTAACATATGAAGTGAGTAATGTTAATTCAAAGAAATATGTTTTTCTGATACTGATTTTAAAAGTCCACCTCTAGTTTCTTTCTCAGATTTCCTGCTGCATTCATTGTCACTTCAAAATCCCCTGTCAATAACGTTTGAATTGCCAAGTGCAAGCACAACAAATCATGAATTGGTATTGTTACATTCTCGGACATTTAGACAATGTTTACACAGGAGGAAAACTCTCAAATAATTGTAGTGATTTCTTAATAAACTGAACTTGCCAATCTAGGTTTTCTAAGCTTTTGTCTCATTTCTTAGCAATGCCATCCATTTAAAAAGAGAAGCCACCCCATGGCTTCTAATGGAGACAGTCAACATTTGTAAGTTGCATAGACAGCATGCATGCTCATTGAATGTTAAAGGAATTATGTGTGACTGAAACAAAATATTGGTAGCTGTCTGTAGCAATGTCTCTGTAGCACAGATAAAATCAGGTTGTCTTAAAAATTGGAGTGCCATTTTTATTTCATTCCTTCCCTTTATTTCAGTTGCAATCTAACTCTTTCAATCTTTAACAGGGATCTTCAAGGGGGGGGGGAGAGAAGTGGCATGAAACTAAATGTGTGTACATGCCCTGTGACTTACTACAAACCTGAGGATAATCCAGGATACATTTTCACTCAGCTCATATAAGTGTCATCATCTTAAGTGTGCTGTAAGAATAAAATGTCTTTGTATGCCTGAAGGCCAGAAACATCTGTGAACAAAACTACAGAAGGATGTTGTATACAGAATATTGGCTCTTTGGGAGAAAATAACAGTTCTGGAGCCAATTGTCAGTGTGAAAATGGCATAAGGGAAAGAGTTAACTATTGTCCCAATCTGGAAAGGCCCTCCCTCATTGCTGCTTTTTTTTATTAATAAAAAGGAATGATAGCTCTTAAGCTTGCTAATTTCTTTTTTAAATGGCTAAAGTAACATGTAGTTTTGACCCTGGGGAGTTTCTTTACCACCCTCAGTTAAAACTAAGGACATGTGCTTGACTGCTTTGCAGAGCAGAGGCTGGGGTCACCAGACCACAGGTCTTTTGCTGGATGTGTTCTGCATATGCATACTGTATGTTTATACATACAGTACTACCGTAAGCTTTTAAAAAATATGTGTTGAGTCTTCAGAACAAAGCTTTTTGGCTATTCTTCAACCTTTTATCTTACGTTTACCCCTGCAAGCTCTCTCACAATTAATTTCTGTTCCTGCTGGAAATGCAACTTTCCCAGCCTTTTTATCAAAGAAAGCAGTTTGAGGGGAATCAGCTGCTACAATCTCAGCCTTTGGTTTCCACAATGATTCCCCTGTGGCTTCAGAGGGAAGGGCCTTGCCAAGCCCCCTTTGTCCTCCTCCTCTACCTCCCCACTTTTAACTTTCTCCTGTGTTCAGATCTCCTTGGCCTCTCCCTTCCTCTTCCTCTGGCTCCCCAGCTGTGCCCTGTTGCTCTTTCCTTTCTTTGTAGTCTCATTTTCTCAGCAAAGCATCCTGGCACATCTGTCCCAAGTTTCAACAAGGCCACCTCCTGCCATTGCCTTCTGATCACCCATCCTAGAGGTACAGGCATCCACCTCACAAGGGCCTGTCAGTTCCCAGAGCCAGGCTTTCAGCTTGCTAGCAACTCCTTCACATTCTGAACCTCTAGCAGCTGCTTGCAAGCTTCTTGTTCATGGGTGTTTCACTCTGCAGGGAAGCAAGTGGCCTAAGGTAAAGTTAGCAAAGAAGCAGAAACCCTTGTGTGAAACCACTAAAGCTCGGCTGTACAAAATGTATGCTACAACATATTTCTGAGGCAGCATTAAAGGAAACACTTACTTCCTCTGAGGCAGCAAACTCTAATATTGAGACCACTAGGCAGTGGTTCCTAATTAGCTAAGTACTGCATGACCCCCCCCCCACTCTTGAAAATTTTGATCTCTCTATGGTAGTTGTCGTTAGATGAATAGTGCTACTGAACCCCTGGGTAGGTTATGCAGACCCCCTGGGGTCCATGGCCCACCAATTGGGAGCCACTGCCCTAGAAAACACTTTGACTTCCTACCCACCAACACCCCCTTCTCCCTCCCTGATTCTTGAACCCTCCTGACTCAAGTTATTGAGACTCGCCATTTCTCATATGCCCCATTTTGTCCGTGTCAGCCCTTTCAAAGGCTAGGGGATAAAGACTGTGGTTCTGGAAAGGTGTGTGTGTAGGCGAACAATATACAGTTTCTTATTTTAACAACAGAAATCTTTGGCACCCTCAGTTATCCTTGGGTGCAACATGTATTGTCCTGCCTTGGTACTTGGGCTGGACCTTAATAACAACAACAATTTTATTATTTCTATCCCACCCATCTGGCTGGGTTGCCCCTTCTAGACGTTGTACTACAACTCACATCATTTCTGACCACTGGCTTTGCTGGTTGAGGTCGATAGGAGTCCAACAACGTCTGGAGGGCCATGGGTGCCCTACCCTTGAAATAAATGTTTCACGACTGGCAGGGCAGTTCATTTGTGCCACCATGTGTTCTCAGCAGCAAAGGTGAAAGCCAAAGAACAGCAAGAAAAACAAGAGGCAGTGTAACAAAACAGACAACCACTCCCACATTGTTCTGAGCGACCCTATTGCCATCCACCAATCATAATGTTGGTGGTGAATGACGTCCCCACATTAGACAAGCAATTAGGCCATTAATCAATGTGTGATGATAAAATGTCTTGATGACGTCACTAAATGCAATGCTCACACCTCTCCCTATGCCATAGCTGCCAAGTTTTCCCTTTTCTCGTGAGAAAGCCTATTCAGCATAATGGAAAATCCCTTTTAAAAAGGGATAACTTGGCAGCTATGCTATGCACAATGCATTAGTGTTAAGTCAGAAAGAAGTGCTCTCAGTGCTTCCCCCTGTAAAGACTACTGTGAGACAACCAGCAGGAAAGCACCAACAAACACTGGCAGCCATGTTGTTGTTGTTGTTTAGTCGTTTAGTCGTGTCCGACTCTTCGTGACCCCATGGACCATAGCACGCCAGGCACTCCTGTCTTCCACTGCCTCCCGTAGTTTGGTCAAACTCATGTTCGTAGCTTCGAGAACACTGTCCAACCATCTTGTCCTCTGTCGTCCCCTTCTCCTAGTGCCCTCAATCTTTCCCAACATCAGGGTCTTTTCCAAGGATTCTTCTCTTCTCATGAGGTGGCCAAAGTATTGGAGCCTCAGCTTCAGGATCTGTCCTTCCAGTGAGCACTCAGGGCTGATTTCCTTCAGAATGGAGAGGTTTGATCTTCTTGCAGTCCATGGGACTCTCAAGAGTCTCCTCCAGCACCATAATTCAAAAGCATCAATTATTCGGCGATCAGCCTTCTTTATGGTCCAGCTCTCACTTCCATACATCACTACTGGGAAAACCATAGCTTTAACTATACGTACCTTTGTCGGCAAGGTGATGTCTCTGCTTTTTAAGATGCTGTCTAGGTTTGTCATTGCTTTTCTCCCAAGAAGCAGGCGTCTTTTAATTTCGTGACTGCTGTCACCATCTGCAGTGATCAAGGAGCCCAAGAAAGTAAAATCTCTCACTGCCTCCATTTCTTCCCCTTCTATTTGCCAGGAGGTGATGGGACCAGTGGCCATGATCTTGGTTTTTTTGATGTTGAGCTTCAGACCATATTTTGCACTCTCCTCTTTCACCCTCATTAAAAGGTTCTTTAATTCCTCCTCACTTTCTGCCATCAAGGTTGTGTCATCTGCATATCTGAGGTTGTTGATATTTCTTCCGGCAATCTTAATTCCTGCTTGGGATTCATCTAGTCCAGCCTTTCGCATGATGAATTCTGCATATAAGTTAAATAAGCAGGGAGACAATATACAACCTTGTCGTACTCCTTTCCCAATTTTGAACCAATCCGTTGTTCCATATCCAGTTCTAACTGTAGCTTCTTGTCCCACATAGAGATTTCTCAGGAGACAGATGAGGTGATCATAGGCCATAGGCAACCCCAAAAACCAGGACTAACAAATATCCCTTTTGGCAGGGAAAAAATGGCCAGATAGCAAAGGAAGAAGTGCCGTTTCAATCAGCAGCCGGAAAACTCCATTTTGCAGTAGTCAATGTGTGTCTCTACTAACAAGTCATGAGGATATCTTGTAACAGTGTGTGAAGAGGAGAGCTGTGGTTTTTCCTGGAACAGATGTTCTCTTTCACAAGATTGGGTTTCATAAGAATATGGATTTATGGAGTGGTGATGCCATCCAAAAACTGAAAATATGGCAGTGAAATCAAGTGACAAACATCTTACGCCCTCAACTTCAGAACCCAGGATACTGTTCTAATTCTGGAAAATGAATGTGTGTTTCCCCCCATGAAGGAACAGACATAAATGATTGTCCAATGTGTAAACCTATGTACCATCAACTGTGAAAGTGATGACATTGTGTTTTAAAATTTTATTTATAATTAACAATAAATTAACAAAATATGTCAGTGCAAGTATTTTAAGGTTTTATATATCTATCTATATCTATCTATCTATCTATCTATCTATCTATCTATCTATCTATCTATCTATCTATCTATCTCCTGGTGGTGTTATATATCTATATATATAGATATATAATAACCTGAGCAGTTGCCTTATGCTAACTGTCAGATACAGAGCTGGCCCGCCCACGATGTGAGGTGATGCACCCACCTCAGATGGTGGAACTGAAAGAGGCAGTTCTCTGCCCACCCCACCGCTTCCACTACAGAGAGGGAGGCGTTCTCGAGCACATTGCCAATTCTCTTCCCTGCCCCTGGGTGGAAAAGCCAAGTGAGTGGCAACTTTTGGAGGAGCGCCTCAGCCCCTGCTGAGTTCAGATAGAACTGGAGCTTGGCTGTAGCAGAAGTGGGGCATGGTGGGAGGAACCAGGGGTTGGCAATTCCTGTTTATCTTCTGGTAGTGAAATGGGTTGGCAATTCATGTTTATCTTCTGATAGTGAAATGGGGCAAGCTGTCCCTGCTCAGATAACTAGTCCATGCCTAGCCCAGCATTTTCTGCATGGGCTGCCAACGGTTTCCAGACGTTCCCATTCTACAGCTGCCAGCAGTTCCTAGGCAGAGATCTATGAGTGGGAAATTATGGAGACTGAACCTGAAACCTTATCCAGGCAATGAATGGATGCTTCCAGTGGCTTAGAGATATTCTTGCTTGCTGCCTCCATACATCTGAAAAATCAGCAGCAGCTCTTAACATTCTACCTGCTACGGTAAGTCACTGGGAAATATGAGGATTTGTTTTGACTGAAAACGAATTTACACATGTACTATGCAGCTAATTGCTCCCAAAGTGCAAAGTAATGATTTGACTGTTGATGAAATAGAACGCCCACATTGGATTCCCTTCCAACAAGAAAGAAGGTAGAGGGAAGGGCTTCCTACATTTCTGGAAAAGAGCTCCTATTACATACATAACCAAGGACCCAGATATATGGAGTATTAATTTGCTCTTCCCAGCTTCTGAGGAATCCTACATCTACACATGGCATAAACCTCTTTACCCACCTGGAACAGCCTTCATGTAAATAGTTGGCCCTAAAGATATAAAAACAAACATAAAATATATTCAATATAACCAGCAACTTGAAACATTCTGATAATAAAGCAAATATGAATTTTGGCCACGACCCAGCACAGTACTTAATTTTTTGTTGCACTGTGACCATATACGACACATCTAATCATATTGTATCATTTGGGCAAGAGACTGTACCAAATAATCATTTTCTGCACTTTGCAGTTGCAACTACTCAATTTTTTTTGAACTGCATTCTAATATGTTTTGTGACTCACTGCCAGCTTGGGAGTCCACAAACAATACAAATTATTATGATGCTCCAATTCAAAGGGAGTTTCCTTCCAAAGCCTCCTTCCATATGTTTGCTAGAAATGTGGAGTGGGGTGGCCACTTGAGTTGGCCCACTCATGTATAAATAAACTTTTGGCAGAAGCTCTGATAGACATGTCTGAAGAGAGGAGCTTTAACAGATTTCTCTCTGAGAGGTACTGTAATGCAGTGTTTCTCAACCTTTTTTGGGCCACGGCACACTTGTTCCGTGAAAAAAATCATGAGGCACACCACCATTAAAAAAGTTAAAAAATTTAACTCTGTGCCGCCCTATATTATAATTATGACTGTAAGAAACACTTGCCAAATATTGCTTTCCTGCGGGTCAGTGCTGCTTATTGGCGGCCGCCAGGCACGTGACAATGCAAATCGCCCTTCTCGTCGCGGCACGTCGCGGCACACCAGCCAGCGTCTCGCGGCACACTAGTGTGCCGCGGAACAGCGGTTGAGAAACGCTGCTGTAATGGAAACCTGTATGTAACATCTACACCATACATTTAAAACACATGGATGCACACCCGAATCTCGGGAGCTGTACAGTAGTTTACTCCTCACCTAGAGACTGACACACAAGAGCATGAAACATTCCCTGGGTCCCTTGCAGATATAAGCCCTGGCGCAATTATTCCAATTGCAACTATTATAATCCGGCCATGAATAAACTGCCTCTGGTTTAATATTTAACCTTGCGACTCTTATTTTGACTTCGTTGCCCAGTAGCACCAATTAAAATCATGCAACGAGACAACTGAAGCAGTTTCCCTTGAGGGACCCGTGCACACTCCGTGACACGGATCCAGCCGGACGAATCCAAAACACCAGCGGGAGACGCCTCGTTGCAAGGAGCGAGGCTCGGCGGGAGGGAGCACGAAACGGGCCGCCCTCGAGCCCGTGGATTCGCCGAAACCCGCCGCTGCTGACCAATCGGGACCAAGCAGAGCCGTCTTCTGGCGATTGCCCCGCCCTCCGAGCCTGCATTTCCCCTCCGTCCCCTTCTTATGGTCGCGTCCGTGGCCTGGAATCCATTGGTGGGGAGGCGCCACTTTGTCGGAAAGGGTCCGGATTCTTTTGAAAGGAAAGGTATTTTTTAGCCCCTCTCCCGTGGTTGTCCGGGGCTCGTTAGAATGAGCGGGAAAACCCATGATCTCCCCTTGTCCGTCTACCCAAGTAAATGTAGAGCCATGTAGGAAATGTACGCTGTGAACCTACATATTATTATAAAGCCGGTTCCTGGAGAAAAGGGAGGGCGGAGAGCTTTGTGGATTTTTAATTTTTATTTTAATAATGCTATCCTGCTTCATAGTTCCTGCTCTTATCCGCATTCTAAGCAGTTTGCTGAAAATCCTGGGGCGTTTTTGACCGGTCAGAGATCATTTGTCAAGCCGTGTTTTTTTGCAACGTTTCTGAACAGAAATTGAGCCCCGTTTAAAAGGGCAAAAGTCAGCGCTGCACAAACGGCAGGGGCTGGGACTAGTATATTCCCCATAAAGGAAGTGCTCTTGGGAATGGGTGCTGGGAAAGAGTAACTAGAGGAGAAATATTTATCCATAGCTATTTTCTCTGCCTGCTGGACCATTGTAACCTCAAGAAGGGGTAGCAACGTTAAGTCTTTTGCAGCATAAGCAGCAGAGTCTTGTGGCACCTTGAAAGATTATCACATTTAGTACTGTACTGCACAAGCTTTCATGGACTGGAATCCACTGCATCACACCTCTACAAAAGCGGATGTCATAATAAATATATTAGGCTTTAATATGCCACAGGGTTCTTGCTATTTTTGAACCAGCATAAAATTCCGTGATATACTCCATAGCATTAGTGGACAGAATTTTGCTGGACAGACCTTACTCAACCATGAAACCCACCGAATCTCAAGTAGTATAATCTGATAGAGTAAAATGGGCTTGATCCCTGAGTTCATTGGATGTAGAGTGCAGTACAAATGTAAAATAAAATCCTATTCCCTAAATTTAAAATGTATCAGATATTCATGTTTTTCAATGCCAAACATTTTACAGTACAGTGCATATATTGAAATGTGTTTTGTTGCCTTCTCTATTCTGTGGAAGGGCAGACATATTTCCAGTCTGACTTGATCTTTGCAACTGCAACACACACACAAACACAAAAATCTGTGCAGGTTTGAAAAATAATGAGTAGGTAAATTGCAATGTTGGTTCACCAAAGTAAACAGCAAGAAACCTTTGGGAGTTGTAATTAGCGGCTATTTATGTCATGCTTTGTATGATGAACTGTGAACTGGTACAGTAGTTTAATTGTACACATTGTATATCTGTTTCAGACATTTCCCCTTTTACCTCTACTCTGTGTGTTGGCCTATGACTGCAGGCAGTAAACATTTGATCATAATCATCATAAGAGTGGCTCTGTTGTGCATTCATTAGAATTGTTCTTTTTTGTTTTGGACTGGAGAGGAGATGGAGAGAGAGAAGAAAACGTGCAAATTAAAGAAATAGAATAGTCTAAACTGAGTTCATATTAGGATAACGTGTCAGAGTCATTGTCTCTGATAAATTATGTATGTTCACTGGGAAGGTTGAATGCCCTCCCTCTTCCTTAGTAAATCTGTATTATAGAGAAAGCACAACATAGTTCTAAGGAGCATGGTGGCCTTCCCCACCAAAAAAGAAAAAAGACACAAAATATCAGAAGGTAATGGTAAGCAGGGGATTTAATCTAAAATAAACCAGCAGCTAAAATATGTTATGGAAGATTTAAACAAAGGAACCAGATTTACTAAAGATTTCCTCATTTGATTTTTAAACAGTCAGGCTGGGGAGAACTGAAATGCCAAAATATTTTGAGAAATACTGTTGCTGTTTCCTAGAAGGGACAAAAAACAAAACAAATACTTGTTCTTTCCATTGGTACTCTTTTATCAGAAATAAACTTTGGGGAATTATCAACCAAATTCTACTTGTCATGTGCAAAGTTCAAAGGAAGCTCAAAATCTAAGATGTTTTAAAGCAGGGTACGAAGGCCACTCTCTACTATTTTTTTTTAAGTACTTGTTGATCTATAAACTGTTCCAACATTAATGCCATGGCTATCAAAGCAATAGGAGATTCGATGAATTTGAATACATGAATACAAAATCTCTGCATTCTGCCAGGACTGTCAAAGACACAATATATTGATGTTGCCCCATGCTTTGGGGTGACTTTCTCTTCTTCGCAGATGGTATCTTTTGCATACACTGTTTGCAGATGTGTAGTTGGACATTGTGCAGTTTCATGCTGACCTTTTATTCCACTCAGAGGAATGACTGGCTAATTGGTTGTGTTTTAGTTTGGAGAATAAATCTGTGCTTGCTTGCACACTCCATCTTTTCTTTACTTTGTTATTTAAACAGTGGCAGAGCTTCTGCAGTTTTGAAAGGGCCTTCAGCAAAGTCCTCTCCAGTGGGTCCCAGCCTGCATTGTTACACCTCTGGCCAGGGCTTATCTTGCAACGACAACAGTGAGTGATCCTTTCAAGTCCCTCAATAATTTACCATAATTTGCTCTGAGGCATAGTAGGAAATTAAGAAGGCTGTCAGCCACTGCTAAGGAAGCCTGTAGCTGAGTGAAAAGGCTGGATGCCTTTTCTAATGGACCCTGCCAGGTGGCTAGGATCCAAGAAACTGCCCAAAAGTGCTGTCAACGAAGCTGAACGGATACCTCTTAAGCTTTATTTCCAGAAGAACCTATTCAATCAAGTGCATGGGTGAGATTCCCTATGCTTGTTGTTGTTTAGTCATTTAGTCGTGTCCGACTCTTTGTGACCCCCATGGACCAGAGCACGTCCTATGCTAATCCCTCTTAAATTCAGCAAGCTACCTGTGGATTAAGAGCCCTCCATATCTTGTTCCACAAAGGACAGATTTAGTATCCTTAGTTTTAAAATCTTTATATAAGAAATCCTTGTTTAGTCTTTAGAATTTTATTTTCACACACACCCCTCCTTTCTCCTTCCCAGTTTTTGTAGCACAACATGGCCAAGGCAAAGATTGCAGTCATTGGTGCAGGGCTTATTGGCCTCTCTACTGCTGTTTGCATTTCGGAATCTGTCTCAGACTGCAGCGTGACTCTCATTGCTGACAGGTTTACTCCCAATACAACAAGTGATGTAGCTGCTGGGATGCTCATTCCTCATATTTACCCAGGTGAGTGGAATTTCCTTCCTAAGGTGCAAAATGTAAATAGGCATAGATTTTTACGTTACGTATTTATTTGTTTTCCACACTTCTCCCTAAGGTCCCAGGATGGGTTACAACATTAAAACACAATATTAAAAATGGTTTTAAACAACTTACAACAATAAAAATAAGGTGGATCCTAAACATGATTTTCTGTATTTGCTATAAGCTCCCAAAACAGGCTTCAGAGAGGGGTAACTGAAGTTTTCAGGGCTGATTCCATGACAAGTGGATCAGTGCACCACGAGCAACAAAACACTGAAGTGGTTGCTGTGAAATGAGTGCTGCTGTTGCCAAATTGAGATGCATGTACAGTTGACTTACACACATTTAACTTGTGCAAATCCAGCTTTATGTGCTTGGCCAAAAAGAATCCCTCCCACCATTGCGCTCAGCTTGGGAGAGTGTTCCGAGATGCAGGGAGAGTGTGTTTTATTCACGATTTTGGCTTTATGCATTATCCCTGGAACATAACCTCCACATATGTTTAGCATCAGCTGTACATCTCTCTCTTTACAGTAGTTCTATAAGGAAAAAAGTAGCAAATCTAAAATATTACACATTGCACTTGCACCCAGTCATTAAGCTACCGTACTAACATTCTGCAGGCTAGGGTCATTACAAAACTCCATCCAAAGAGCCTTGTCTCTTCTCTTTGGCGATCTCTCGTAGCCGAGTAAGATTGTCTTCCATAAACACGCTTTTAACAATGAGTCTGTAAGTGACTGTGAAGGCCAATTCTGGATCCACATGTTATTCCTGTCATAGTACCCCTATTGCTGCATGCAAGACTCTTCCCTGTTCTGGACTCTGTATGTACACTTTGCTTCCAGGCAGAAATATTTGCATTGTTTATTTGGCCATGTTACATACATGATAGAAGCTGGAAAATATATCCGTTCAACTATGTATGAAGGTAGCCAGTATTTTACAGGAAGAAGCAGCAATCACTTTGCAAGACTAGATTACAAATGAAACTACCGTCAAGCTCCATTGTATTCTAGATGTTTCACTGAGTATGGAGAATAGAGATATGAAACTATAAATTTAAAACCTCATTTAAAATGTGTTTTCTTTCTGCTGTGCAGACACACCAGTTCAGCAACAGAAGCAGTGGTTTAAGGAGACCTTTGACTACCTGTCAGTAATCTGTAATTCCTCAGAAGCTTCAGAGGCTGGGATTCATTTGGTCTCTGGGTAAATAAGGAAGGCTATACTATGCTTACTAAAAGCAGAGGGATAGGCAAGCCTGTTGGCCAAGCAGAGTCCAAGGCACATAAAGCAGTGAAAGTCTGGACAGTGCCTGTGTGACTGTCTGGGTAGGAACCCAATGCACACTGACTTGAGGAAGAAAGGTGGGCTATAAATACAATAAACACATAAAAATGCATGCATTGGAATTGTATTTTGTGGCCATGTTTTAGAAAGGGAGAGAGACAAAACCAATATGCGCTCATGAATTACTACGGTAGTATTACTGAATACTGTGTCTGGTTCTGGGCGCCACAATTTAAGATGGACATTTACAAGCTGGAACATGTGCAGAGGAAGGCATGATCAAGGGTCTGGAAACCAAGCCTTGTGAGGAACAGTTGAAGGAGCTGGGTATGTTTAGCCTGAAAAAGAGGAGACTGAGAGGAGATATGATAGTCACCTTCAAATATCTAAAACGCTGTCACACGGAGCAAGTTGGTTTCCCCCTGCTCTGGAGGGTAAGTAGGACCTGAACCAATGGCTTCAAGTTACAAGAAAGGAAATTCTGACCAAACATCAGGAAGAACTTTCTCACAGTGATAGCTGTTCAACAGTGGAACAAACTCCCTAGGGAGGCTGTAGACTGTCCTTCATTGGAGATTTTTAACAGAGGTTGGATGGCCATCTGTCATGGATGCTTTACTTGAGATTCCTGCATTGCAGGGGGTTGAGCTAGATGACTCTTGGGGTCCCTTCCAACTCTATGATTCTATGATGATTATTATTATTTAAATTTCTATACCACCCTTCATCCAAATATCACAAGGTGGTTTGCAATATAAAAACATGAAAATACATACCATAATAACAAACAAAATCAATGCATGCAATTCTATGAAGATAACATCCTAAATGGAACCCTTGGGATATGCTGTTCCCAGTGTGGTATCTATCCCCCCCCCCACTGTCACATAAGCACATGTTTTGGTATCATATGAATGAGTGGTAGAAATTTATTCAGGACTTGTCTCCCAAGACACAATTCATCATGGTGGCTGTTGAACAGCTTCGTATCGAAAGGTCGGCGGTTCAAATCCCTGCGGCGGGGTGAGCTCCCATTGCTCGGTCCCTGCACCTGCCAACCTAGCAGTTTGAAAGCACGTCAAAGTGCAAGTAGATGAATAGATACCGCTCCGGCGGGAAGGTAAACGGTGTTTCTGTGCGCTGCTCTGGTTTGCCAGAAGCGGCTTAGTCATGCTGGCCACATGTCCCGGAAAAACTGTCTGTGGACAAATGCTGGCTCCTCGGCCTGTAGAGCGAGATGAGTGAGCGCTGCAACCCCAGAATCGTCCACAACTGGACCTAACGGTCAGGGGTCCCTTTACCTTTATTAAAAGCAGTAGAGCAACAGCAGGGGAGGACTGTTGCCAATAAGCCCAGCTTGTAGACTTTACAAAGGCCCTGGTTTGGTTATGGGGGGAAATACATCTTAGGAACAGGTGTAGCAGGGGCACAGAACTTACCCCCCCCCCCAAAAAAAAACCCCAACCACAATTATATGAAATAATTTTGTTCTTAGATAATGATTTTCCAATAAATGTAACAGAATGGCTGTGTGTTTTACGTCCCCTCCCCCCCCTCATGTCTATGAGCTGGCAGATATTTAAAGCCATTCCTGAAGAGAAGCCTCCATTCTGGTCTGATGTGGTTCTGGGGTTTCGCTCGATGACTGAACAGGAAATGAAGAAATTTCCACAGCACAAATGTGGTCAGGCCTTTACTACACTGAAGTGTGACTGCCCACCCTATTTGCTTTGGCTGGAGAAAAGGTACGAGTGTTTGGATGGACACCTTGATATAACAAATGAATGAACTGTCTTATTGGATAAGACCAAGCATCCTGCCTCCAGCAGCCAGACAGATGCCTCTGCATGCTCACAAGCAGAATGTGATGGTCCTTTGTCTGGTCAAGGTTGATGTAGGACCACAGCTTTCAACACACTGCCATTTTCTTATTGTGGTGATGTGATGGAAAGTGAAACGAAGACCAAATGTTAAGAAAGTGCTCCCTGGTTGTAATGCAATGACACTTCTGTTCTTACACCATGTTACAACATGGGCTGGGAGTTCCTGCTTCGAAGCAATCATACGCTGAGTGCTCTTTATTCTTCCAGTGTGCTGTTCTGACATATGAGCAACCTCATGGGGAACTCATGCCTTGTCATGTTTCATTTTTTTAAACAGTCCTGAAAGTTATGCCGACACTCAACTAAATTGCAGAATCCATTTAGTATCTGTCAGGCAGGCCTGTGGGCAAAGGCCTCTGCTGCCCCTCATTTCTGTCTTACACTCTTGTAATTTCCCAAAGGAGCTGCCTGATCCTCAGAGCGAGTCATTGGCACAAAACTCACTGAAATAAATGCTGTTTTGCTGATAGGCCCGTTTGAAGGATGGTGTCCAAGTAGCTGAAACAAATGATTAAGATTTCTTCCACTGAGTGGGTCAGAAGGAAGTGTGTATTGGATGTGTAATTTATTGTGTACCCTTCTCAAGTGCCCTGAGCTCTATTTATGGTGCTGTTCATCAAAAGATACAAAAAGAGAATCAGTCATAAGCACTTGGCTGGAACCCATGAGCCACTTCTGCAGGCAAGAAGAGTTTTGATTGGGGCACGTCGGCTACTTTTCGACTGTCACAACAAACCTAAGAAACATTGAATTGGGAGTGACCTCAAAGCCACTTGCAATTCAGGAGATGCAGCTGCAGCGTAACTGATGAGCAGCCATCCAGCCTCTTCTTCAGACCAAAGGAATTAAGAGCCTACCACCTTCTGATGCGTTCAGTTCCACAGCAGCATAAATTTCAGCTGCATGAATATAGCAATAGCTTTAAAAAAACACCCAACTAAAATGAAAACAAACCTGGGAAAACAAAAAAACATATTTGCCTCACAGTAAAAGGATTGCCACTGAGAGGGGGCATGTCCTATGAACAACTGATTTGTTGAAGGCACAAGAGGGTCATGGTTTTTTAAAAAAGAATTGTGCCCACCTGTGAGGATGCATTGGTGCAGCATAGACAGGTGAGATTTCAGCATAAACCGAGGGCCAACTTAATGTCCATCAGCTCTTGTATCCTGCTTTAGCCTGACTGTGGGATGCATTATTTTTTGGTAGAGGTAGATGGGAAAATTGCTTTTTCAAGGATGGGCACAATGAGCAGTTTCCTGTAATTTTGATCTGTGCAGGTTTCTATGTCATTTCATTACCAGCTTAGCACATATGGTTGCAACTGAACAGATGTTTTGTAAGAGCACAAAACACCCCTGGGAAGTTCAGCTTCCCTCAAAGCACTATTCTCTGACTTTGTTCAGTGCATTTTTTATGATGATGATTTAAAGTTTGATACTTTGGATCTTGACTCAGCGCTTTTCCTGATTCCTGGAAAAACTGCTCTTTGCTGGAGAAAACCTGCTCTTTGCCGTAGAATGAAGGGGATCACCTAACCTGTGATTAGTTGTACATTTCCCACTTGTTCAGTCCTTTGTTATTCTTTCCAAATTGCACATTTTTTCCTGTTTAGATTGTAGAGAGTCATTGGGACTTACCAAAACAAACACATGACACACACAGCAGCCACACTATTTGATTCCCCCCTACTAACTTTACATAAATGAGATATTCTACAACTTGAATGGATACTTTATCTCTTGACTGAACTGGTGGCTATGAACTGATAGCTGAAGGAGATGGGATATACTCAGCTTTAATTTTAATTTTTAATTAATTTTATTATTTATACCCCGCCCATCTGGCTGGGTTTCCCCTTCCCTAAACAAATGGATCCCATTTGACTTGTGTACACTTCTATTCCATAAGGTTTTTCAAACTCTTCAGTGGATTTTCTTCTCAATAGTTTCTTTTTTAAAAAAGTAAGATGAGATTAACTGGATTGCATATTGGGACCTTTCTGTTTTTTTTCTTTCTATCTTTCTATTTCACACAAGTCAATGACCATCTAAATTATCTTATATGCTTGGCCTGCGTAACAGTCAGGCAAAACATTCAAACTGATCGATAATGATTCACCTCTTGATTTTTTTATTTGCAGGCTGAAAAGAAATGGGGGCCAGGTGCATGCTAGAAAAATCGAAGACCTATGGGATCTGCGGAGTGACTATGACATCATAGTGAATTGCTCCGGCATTGGGTCCAGGAAGCTCGTGGGCGACCTTGAGATACACCCCATCAGAGGTCAGGTTCTCAAGGTCAAGGCCCCTTGGGTAACACATTTCATTCGGGACGGCGATGGATTAACCTACATCTACCCAGGGATACACAACATAACGTTAGGTGGGACACGGCAAAAAGGCAACTGGAAGCTGTCTCCAGACCCCAGTACCAGCAAGGACATATTTGGCCGATGTTGTGCTCTTGAGCCGTCCCTTCAGGCAGCTCAGGATATAAAGGTGAGGGTGGGCCTGAGGCCATCCAGGTCAGCCGTGAGAGTCCAGAAAGAGACACTGGTTCGGGGCAGTGGAAAGCTTCTGGTGGTGCACAATTACGGACATGGGAGCGGTGGGTTTTCCGTGCACCAGGGTACAGCTAAGGAAGCAACCCAGCTGGTTAAAGATTGCATTGCAGCCCTTGAAATGTCAAGGCATAAGGCAAAACTGTAGCCTGTAAGGTGAATGTTCATATTCTCCTCTCTCTCTCTCTCTCTCTCTCTCTCTCTCTCTCTAATTACTGATATAAATTGGATTAGTGTGTTTGTTCTGAAATACAGAGGCTCTCTCTCTCTTTCTCTTGACAGCTGAGCACTTGATGGCCAGCAGGGGAATGTGAGAACTGGCTGAAAGGTGATGGGAGGAGAGGTTTTGTCTGCAGTGCTTAATCTGTAATGCAGTTGAATACAAAATATTGAGTCCCCAACCCTTGCAAAATTTTTCTGTTGTGCAGCTCCATTTCACCAGCAGAGGGCAGCATTGGATCAGTCACTTATTTGAGCCCTGTTCAAGGTGGAGGCTGCTCTGCAGGGTTTCTCTGCAGGGTTTCTCTGTCTTTATAAACCAGGGATGGCTTGGATGGTTCAGAAGCTACAGCATTGTGGCATTCCAGGAGTCTCCTACAAGGACCCCAGTTGGTCCAGGTCAAACTTGCCCTAAAATTCCCCAGAGCAAGCTGCCATCACTCCTTTACATACAGAAATAAGATTTTCCCTTTATTTGCTTGGCTGCAATTCAAAATCAGTATGTGGAGTGAGATCTGCTAACTTGGAATACCCCAGACCAGAACACACATTCATAAATTTAAAACTGGTATATAATTTTGGATGGAAAGCCATCCAAGCAGGTGGACTTTTAATATAGAATAACAAAGAATTATTTGTTATTCCATATTGTCTCTTCTCTTCAGCAGCTGTTCTCTAACACCACTCTGACTCAGCTCACTGCTCTCCCTAACACACTGCTAATTCCTCTTCTGCGTCATTCTCCACTCTCCAATGATCTTTATCAGTTGATTCCGCCTGTTACTCACTCTGACTCCACCCAGCACCCCATGCCAGTCCCTGCTGCTAATCATTCTTCCACTCATTCTTCTGTTCTGAACATCGTTTTAATAAAGGATCTCCTCTGCAGAAGCCAACATACTGGTAAGAAGCACAGGGGGAGCAAGCCACAAGGAGGTTCTTCAGCGCATACTTCACTGAAATGAAGACGAGCCTCCCATTTATTTCAGTGGGGCGTGTGGATAAAAAGAAAGGCAAGGGGCAGACTTTGCCAATGTGATGGGTTGACTAACTGTTTCCTATTTTGAATGGGGGAAATTCAGCAGCTGTTTCCTTTTAGTGCATGTCTTTGTTCACAGTGGAAGCTTTCCCAATGATGGCTATTTATTTATGAAATTTATAATCCTGCACCTTCCTCCCAAGAAGCCCTGGGTGGCTATGCAAAAGCCTTCCTCTGTGAACACATGAGCGGCATCTGCTATCCTCCAGCAAGTGCCGTGTGTGGCCGCAGTGCCAAAACATCATCCTTCAAACTATAGAGCAGAGCCATATATCATAAGCTGCAGACTGTGAAGCTGCAGGCAGTTGTAGATTACAGTTACTGTTATCTTTTATGTTACTAGCTTGTTGCACGATGCTGCCAAATGCCTGGGCTTTAATAGTCGGAGCATTGCGCTGCCTGTAACTCTTTACAAGTAGCTCTGAGCAAAACTGCTCACCTTTCCTGAATACAGAACAGCACATTCCTCGCTGTAGTCACCCCAGCAACGTTTTCAGATGTTGCTGGTGCTGAGTAGCATTGCAGGCAGCCCAAGAGTACAGCTTCAAGACAACAGGATGTAAGGGAGAAAGCAGCCACAGCTAGCCCTGTGTTGGTTCATTTCATCCACTATACCTGCCAACTTGGAATCCCACTTGCTGCAGCGCTAGAGATGGGAAGACAGCTGCTTCTCTTCCACTTCCTCCTCAGTCATTCCTCAGTAATCCAGTTCCAGGCTCTGGGTTGCCACCTCTCTCTCTCTCTCTCTCTCTCTCTCTCTCTCTCTCTCTCACACACACACACACACACACACACACTCACTCACACACACACTTTTGCTCTGGGGTATCCAACTATCCAGGTGTTTTGAACTACAATTTCGATAAACCCCAGCTGGGATTATAGGAGTTGTAAACATCTGGAAGCCTCTGTGTTGGCTACCCCCAATTTATTTTTATTTTTATAATTTATTTTTATTCATTTTGTAAAATACAACAAATTAAGACATTACAATAGAGAGAAAAAGAAAAAGACCTAAAAAGAAAAAGAAAAACAGTACAAAGAAAAAAAAATCTTACATTCCTAGCTTACTCTTTACATTATTTGGGTGACTTCCCTCGGTCCCCCCATCTGAGTTTCCTTATCTTAAGATTTTCTAGCAGTTTCATTGATCAAACACTTCACCAATATAAACTTATTATAACCCTAACTTAGCTATTGGTTTTTGTTCTTTTTAATATAGTTTAACTCCTAAGGTAAAGGTAAAGGGACCCCTGGCCATTAGGTCCAATCTTGACAGACCAACTCTGGGGTTGCAGCGCTCATCTCACGTTATTGGCTGAGGGAGCCGGCGTACAGTTTCCAGGTCATGTGGCCAGCATGACAAAGCCACTTTTGGCGAACCAGGGAAGCGCACGGAAATGCCGTTTACCTTCCCGCTGTAGCAGTACCTATTTATCTACTTGCACTTTGATGTGCTTTCAAACTGCTAGGTTGGCAGGAGCTAGGACCGAGCAACGGGAGCTCACCCTATTGCGGGGATTCGAACCACCGACCTTCTGATCGGCAAGCCCTAGGCTCTGTGGTTTAACCCACAGTGCCACCCGCTGTCCCAAGCTAACTCCTAAAGATTATACTAAATACTACAATACTTATTTAAATAAACTTTAAATTTCTTCCAATCTTCTTCGATTGTCTCCTCTCCCTGATCGCGGAGTCTCCCAGTCAGCTCGGCAAGCTCGATGAAGTCCATCATCTTCATTTGCCATTCATCTATTGTTGGTATTTCTTGGCTCTTCCAATTCTTCACTAGTTGTAGCCTTGCAGCAGTTGTGGCATACAAAAAGAATGTTAGGTCCTTTCTGGGGATTTCATCACCTACAATTCCAAGTAGAAAGGTTTCTGGTTTCTTAATAAACGTGTCTTTCAGCACCTTTCCCATCTCATTATAAATCCTTTCCCAGAAGTCTTTCACCTTGGGGCACGTCCACCACATGTGGAAAAAGGTCCCTTCTGTTTCTTTGCATTTCCAACATTTGTTATCAGATGTACGATACATTTTTGCAAGTTTTGCAGGTGTTAAATACCATCTATACATCATTTTCATAACCTTTTCTCTCAAAACATTACATGCGGCAAATTTAATTCTATCCCCAATTTAGCTTTTTATGAGAAGGTTTCACTTTTTCCTTCTGCTCCCAAACTGTAGGTTTCCTTTATATATATATATATTTTAAATATTTTTTATTAATTTTACACATTAAAAAACAAAACATACATAACATATTCTCCACCTTCTTCCAACCCCCCCCCACAGGCCCCCTCCTGCCACGAGAGAGTCCCATGCAAGTAGACAATCAAAGGTGGTCCATTTTATAGTTGGATTTGTCCCCTCCCCCCTCTCCCCCGCCCCAAAGCCCCCTGTAGGTTTCCTTTATAAACCATTTATTAAACCCTACACATCTAAGAAAAATATCAAGTCCTAAAGATTTCAGGGGAGGGTTAGGTCACCTCCAGACAGTATTTTGTGGGAGTGATTCAAGCTCATACCCAGGAATCGGAACAAATGCTCCATAATCCACCATCTGCACAAGGATTGTGAAAACAAATCAGGATGAATCGCTCAATAAGTTGGCTGTCTGGAGGAGCCTATAAGCATTGCTGTGGAAACCAATTGGGATTTGAAAGTGCTTCTCTATGGGATATTTATATCACATGTATTATTTGCGTTCCTGGCTTCTGTCGCTGTCATTTGGTTATCTTCTGTATGTTTACAGGGAAAAGAATATTGTTCCATGTTTCCAGTTCAATTTTGCCTTCGGATCTCTTTCAGAGAGATGAAAGGGGGAGCATTTGGGAAATCAGCAGGCATGCAATATGCTCACCTGAATGCAAGAGCAAATGCTATTCCACAGAGAATAAGCTCTGCTAAAAAAAGACAATTTCTATACTGTATTAAGTCACATTTTCATCTCACGCTTCTTCCAAGCTAGAAATGGGAAACCTCTGGCCCTCCAGCACAGGTAGTTGTCAGGGCTGATGGGAGTTGTAATCCAGCAACATCTGGAGGGTATCACATCAGGGTCCACATTCTTGCTCTCAGCCAATCAGTTCTATGCACATGTACCAGTAAGGCCCACTGAACTCAGGTTTACATATGAGCAGACATGCCTAAAATCACACTGCCAGAGTGGTGCTTGACTCACTAATACAAATCAGAGGCCAATTGTTTCAGAACATATGAACTAACAACACTTTAAGAAATACCTTGATAGCCCCAACTCTTGGTACGTCTTTCTTTGTACCACTGAATATTGAGATTCTTAGAGCAC
The DNA here is from genome assembly GCF_963506605.1 of Zootoca vivipara. Taxonomy (NCBI): domain Eukaryota; kingdom Metazoa; phylum Chordata; class Lepidosauria; order Squamata; family Lacertidae; genus Zootoca; species Zootoca vivipara. Next base: position 49,350,272 of record NC_083278.1, on the reverse strand, counting down.
AGTCAAGGAAGTTGATCGGCTGGTGTTCAGGGACAGGCAAGAGAATTCAGTTTAACTTCATTAAAATTTCATGTGAGATGAGAGCTAACACTTTGAATTAGTAGTCTCTGGTTTAGCAGATGGGGTTCAGCCTCCGGGGGCAAAATTGGCAAGGCTTCTTAGGCACACAGAGAGATTCATTTAGGAAGGGAATGGAGACAAGCTTTTCTTGCATTCCACAAAAGGAAGAGAGCATATTCAATGTGGAATTCGGCTCTCAGCTTTACATTTTTTTTGCCAGACAATACGAGAGGCAAGTTCGGATTGTAAGGTTAATTTAAGCAGTGCTTTTTGTAGATTAGGCTGGAGGTTTTCAACCTTAACCAACTTCTTTCTGCGGCACCCCTGTGGGGCTCAGGAGCCCAGTTATGTCACCCTTGCTCGCAGAGCCAGCAGCCCCTCACCCCTTTTCAACTGGATTACGCAGTTGGATCCCTCTGTCCACCATGTTTTAGAAAAAGTCTCTTTGTAATCATGGATTGCAGGGCTGAAACAGAGTTGTAAGGTCAAAATCAACACAAAGAAAGGAATTTACAATGATTTCTCTAACTCTTAATTTACTTTTCACATGAAAAGCAGTAAGAAATATGAGAGAGGAGGCTTTCTTACCATGAAGGAAAAGCATTATTTGTGAATCCTTCAGATACCAACCTGTTTTCCTCTGGGGTGATGCTATAACATCATCTGCAACCATTCTGTGTCCTCCAACACAGGTTATTTAGATCCATTCCAATCTGGGTTCAGGCCTGGCCACCTTGGTTGCTCGATGGATGACCTTTTCAGACAGCAGGAAAAGAGGGAGTGCGACCTTGCTCCTCCTAAGTCTCTCGTTGGCCTTTGATACCATCGCCCATGGTTTCCTCCTAGACTGGCTCCAGGGAATGGGAATTGGGGACACTGTATTACAGTGGTTCCAACCCTACATTCAGGACAGCATTGGGAGAGTGCCTTTCAGCCCCCTGGTCGCTATGTTTATCTTATCTCTAGTGCTATTTAGTAGTGTTACTGGGCTGGAAAAGGTAGCATTCTGCTAATCTCATACACTATAGTAGTAAAATGCTGGAAATTATCAGTAATAATAACAGGAAGTAGGTACAAAAAAGAACAATAATAAATGATTTAGAAATAGAGTTTCCTCTGGCAGTATCTAGTCAATATTATTTTCTTCTTTTTATACAGTTGAGACTAATTGCTGGCCTGATACAAGAATAGCCTTTGTTATTTAGCCTCAGGGAGTGAAACATGCTTCTGAAGGCAGCCATGTCAATATTTAATCGTTAGATGTGATGCAAATGGGTGAGAAAATAAGGTTGCTCTGAGCCTTTGCATTCAAAATTAAAAATCTTTCCAGCTGCAAATGTTAAGGGTGGGGGTAGAGACTTTGGGCATAGCTACCAATGTTTCAGGGATGCGGGTGGTGCTGTGGGTTAAACCACAGAGCCTAGGGCTTGCCGATCAGAAGATCAGCGGTTCGAATACCCGCACGGGGTGAGCTCCCATTGCTCGGTCCCTGCTCCTGCCAACCTAGCAGTTCAAAAGCATGTCAAAGTGCAAGTAGATAAATAGGTACCACTCCAGCAGGAAGGTAAACGGCATTTCCGTGCGCTGCTCTGGTTCGCCAGAAGTGGCTTTTGTCATGCTGGCCACATGATCCAGAAGCTGTACGCTAGCTCCGTTGACCAGTAAAGCGAGATGAGCACCGCAACCCCAGAGTCGGTCACGACTGGTCCTAATGGTCAGGGGTCCCTTTACCTTTACCAATGTTTCAGAACAGGCAGATAACAGAATGTGAGTTTAAACAGCCCTGAAGGTGGCTTCCAAAACAACAGCAAGTGAACATTACAGAATACGCTATAAAAGTAGAGCATCCATTGTTAAACTATTACAACGATGAAAACAGTAGGAGGAAAAGTACAAAGCAAACAAAAACTGCAGGTACAAACCAGATAGAAGGACCTTAAATACTATTAAAAGCCAAAGAAGCAGAATTGACTTTGCCAGGTGCCAGAAGGATAAGGGTGAGGGTGCCAGGTCAACATATTTAAGGAGAGAATTATCTCTACCTAGCCTACTTCACAGGGTTTTTGAAATGATAAAAGTGGAGAGGGGAAGAACTATGCATACCACTTTGAGCTCCTTGGAGCAAATGAAATAATGATAGTGACAGTGATTTAAAAATTATTAAGGCTTTTGCCTCCTTAAAAACTAGCATGTATATTATGGCACAAGCCTTTGTGGACTAAAGTCCACTTCATTGAATGCAAATGTTATTGTCAACTGGTAGGTACATGTATAACAGGAATAGAGCATGGAAGGAGCATCTGTCGCCCTCCAAATGTTGCTGGACCTCAGCTCTCATCATTTGCAACATTTGATCATGCTGACTAAGGCTGACAACATCTGGGGAGCCTCCGGTTCCCCATCTCTGGTATGCAGGGACAAAATGGTAAGCAGTGGGGTCAAATGGCAATCAAACACAATAAGCACTGCCTGTGACAATTCCAGATAACTATTGTAGCTACATACACACCATATGGCTTCCCCCAAATAATCCTGGCAACTGTAGTTTGCTAAGGGTGCTGAGAACTGTAGACCTTTGAGAGGTAAACTATACTTCTTAGGATTGTGGGAGTGGGGTGTGCCTCAAATACATGGTGTGTATGCAGTGTAAGCAAAGTGACAGTTCTCAACAGCAGCGATAATAACAAAACTATCATAGCACTGGGGAGTTAGTTAGCTCCTGTAACTATGGGGCAGGAAACCATTGCCTCAATTCAAACCTAAACAAAATCCATCAACTGGCTTGATAAGTTCAAATTCAGCAGGTGTCTCCTGATGGCAAGGGCAGCCAGAGCGGGCATCTGAATGTGACCACAGCTGACAAGTAGGCTTGTGCAGCAGAAGGCAGCCTGTCCCCAGGCCATTAAAACTTTCAAAGGTCAAAAACAGCACTTTGAATAGAGCCCATAACGAAAGACGCAGAAAGATCTTGTAATACTGGAGTGATATATTCATGGCAGTTAACAACCTGATGGCTGCATTCTGTAAAAGTTGGAAATTTCCAGACAGTTTTGACAAGCAGCTCTAGATACTGTTGATTAAAACACTTCAGCCTGTATGTTATCAACCAAAACATAAAACAAGCCCCGCACGTCAGAGACTCCACTTAAGTAAAGGTTCCTTACCATTCTGATCATCATCATGCCTCTGTCCCTTAGTGGAGCCCAGAGGGGTGCACAACTATGTTAAGAAACCCATCATAAAACAACCACACTAAATACCTTGTAGAAACTTCCTATCAACCACAAACAATACATGGGGGGGGATACCTGGCATCAGAAAAAAATATGATTCTATGATTCTCTGTACATTAAGGGGTAGGGGGAAGGATGCCCACTGGGGGAAATGTGATGCTGGACCAGATGGTTCCTTGGTCTGATCTAGAATAGATGCTTATTTGCTTGAAAATGACACTCTGCTATGACTGTCCATCAGTTTGGGAGGAGAATCAGCTTTCTAGATCTGCCTGCCCTTATTCTCCTGCACCCTGTGTTGAACCTCAGATTGAAACATTTTTTTATACCGCTGAAAACCTCTGCTGGAGCAAGATGTGCTAATGGGAAATACTGTGATAAAAAAGCCCTCTTATTATACTCCTACCTACTAGGAGCTGAACTAAGGCCGTTTTGATGCTATATGCACCAATGTTTCAGCCTTGAATCACTACTAAAGCCTTTTGTTTTCAAAAGCGGCACCTGAACAATTGGATTGACTTGTCTCATTTAAACAGCAGACTGATAGAATATGAAGGATAAAGACTTTTTAATCCTTCTCTCTTTTTTACGGTTCCTGTCTAGTCATAAGTGTTAACACAGAGGGTGAAAAAACATTATTAAAAAATTAAAAATTAGGATTAAAGTTTATGCCTGCAAACTTTCCCTTATAGCTCATTGCTTCATTGAACCACCTGGCACTCTCAGGCCTGCAGGCACCTTGCAATGATGTGAAGAAATATGACCTGGATTGATTCAATGGTGCAAAAGCTTTCCTGTGTATACAAAGATGAAAACTTATGTTTTAAACACGGAGGGTTGTATTCTACTAAGGCAGAGATGGGGGAACTTCTGCCTTGTGGGCCCAATTTGGCCTGCGAGGTCTCCCACTGGAATTTTCCCCAGCCACACTCATCTGCTCCATACCTGATGAACTATGTAACATTAGGTGTGGAGTAGCTGGATTGGCTTCTTGTATAACTTTTCTGCACAGAAAACAGGGATTAACTCCCCAATGTGTGGGAAGTTCCCCCACGTGGGCCAATTCAGTCATCGGATGATTGATGGAAGGGTTGCCCCTCCCACCTGTCAAAGTTGGCCAGTGCTGTAGGGGAAGATAAAGATTGGTCAGCTGGGTCAAAAAGATTACCCACCCCTGAGTTAAGGTATATTCAGTTAGAATTCCAGTTCTCTCAATCTCCCTCCCGCTCAAAATATTCCAGGTTCCTATGATTTCTGGGCTTTTCATGTATGCTGAAAATCTGCCCCCCCCCCCCCGTGCGTTACTCAGGCTTTTGTAGTCTGCTGCTGTTAATTTTGTAGTCTGCTGTTGTTAATTTTGTTTTATTTTGTTTCTAATGCTGTCATTGCCTTGTATGATTACTTTTTTTGTACACCACTTGGCTATTCTGATGTTTAGCAGCCCATCTGTTTTGCAAACAAACTAAATAGTATACTGAATTTTTTTCTAGCACTCAATGTATTCTGTTTCAGAGGAATGAAGTTTCCCAACTCTGAAAATCAAGTGGTTTCTGACATGCTGCAATAACTAAGGCAGTGTTTTAATAATTAACTACAGGCTTTCCCTCCCTTGTGAGCTTGACTGTTGCCAAAAGATTTTAACATTGCCGAAGAACAATAAATATCAGTACCACATTGCAATTCCTCCCCCTTTTTTTCTGAGGGGACAAAGTCATGTGGAATTAACTGTCTCAACTGAGACACTTCTTATGGTTGGCAGGGGGCAGGAATATCCACCTCCAGAGTTCATGGTCTCATTTGGAACAATTTAAGGTGGTTTAGTAAGTAGCTGTGTGGAGAAAGAAATGCATTGTGGGATCATGAACTCTGGCAAGAATTCGAAGGATAAAAAGGAGCGTATCTGAAGCAATCATCTGGATGCAGCACCTGTGGAACTCAGTTTCTCACCTTCCCCATTATTGTAAAACAACAACAACAACTGCAATGTGATAAAATGGCCCTTTGACCTCACTGAGCTTCATTTTCGTCCAATAAAGGCATCCATGCTGCTTGCCTGTTTTGCTGTAGGTACACTCATTCCTCTCTCCCTCTTCACTTCTCAAATAATATTTCACAGCTTTGGCAGAATTTTGCATTCTTAGGGAAGAGCTGCAAAGAGTCTAAGCTTTGACCCAAAATAATCATAAGCTCCAGTTCAAATGTCACTGCTGCTGGAAATTCAGTAGGTGCCTTTGACCACTGGCAACATGAAGATAACAACACTGATCTACCATACAATGTTGTAAATGGTGCCATAGAAATGCTTATTTTTTCCGTCTTTCCCCACTGTGGTCTCTTCTCATATGCTGCAGCTGCAGTTCTGTAGCTTTTGTCTTAAGTGTTAGCATTTGTGTTGTGTCATAATTCACCAACTCCTGCGTTCCTACATCATACCACTGTGATTAAAGGGGGGGATGGCAATTGTTCATCTGGCACCCTGTTCCTTCTCTGCTATTGTTTATAGTTGTCATGAACTGGCAGGATGATGTGGAAGAGGAAAAGGATCCCAGTGAGGGGTGTAGCTGGGACAAACCAGGGCAAGCAGGGGGTGGGGAAGTTCTCACAGGGTGACAGAGGATGGCAAGGGGATGGGGGGGGGTCACTGCACAAAAACCAGAACAGCAGGGCCCAGAGCCAGAGGAGCCGCTGTCCCCACGAACAAGGTGGGCTCTGAGGTTAGGGAGCAGTAGGAGGGGAGTTTTAAGAGGCTAAGATAGGCAAGGGCCTGCAGCCCAGCTCCCTAGCTCTGGGAGGAGAGATTTGATTCCTCAGCTAGAGCAGGACTGGAACAGGTGAGGGTCACCTGCCTCATCAAGCTCAGATGCTGCAATCCACTGCCACCACCACATATATCCGAGACACTAAAGATCTTATTGCTAAACTGGAAGACCTTCCCGTGCCTAGAGGAGCGATCCTGGCAACACTCGATGTAGGTTCTCTCTACACTAATATCCCACTAGAGACCATAAGAGGGACCATTGAAAATTTACTACGTTCCAGACAAGAACAAACCCCTCCTTATTATTTTTTAATCCAATTACTGGATATTGTTTTTGAAAATAATTTCTTCAGGTATAAAAATGACTTCTACATCCAAACCAAGGGGGTTGCTATGGGCGCGGCATTGGCCCCATCGGTAGCAAACATTCACATGATTGACTTTGAAAACAAACATTTTTTTTCTGAATCTAACCCCTTTACAAATGACATCATTCTGATTAAAAGATACATTGATGATTTGCTCATAATTTTTAAATCTGAAGCAACATGTATTGCATTCCAAGAATGGGTGAACACATTGGATTCCCATCTAAAATTTACTTGTCAGTATCACAAAAAAGAAATTCCATTTTTGGATGTAGTGGTCTACATTTCAAATAGAAACACCTTGGCATTCAAACCATATAAGAAATTAACGGATTGTTACTCCCTACTCCATTACTCTTCAAGTCACCCTTCTCATTTAAAAAGAAATTTACCATACGGACAGTTAATCAGACTGAAAAGGAATGCTACAGACAAGAGAGACTATAGAAATGCGGCTCATCAGCTAGAAAAAGCTCTCGTTAACCGGGGCTACCCTAATTGTATCATACAGGACGCATACAGACGTGTAGACGGTCGCAATCGAAAAAATTTGCTTGAAACACGGTCTGATAGCATTAAAAACAGAAAACCCAGCCGCCTGGTCATGGGGATGGATTTCACACCCCTGGCCAGCCACATTAGAAACATTATATATAAACATTGGCATATTGTGGAAGACATACCTGGCTGTAAAGATCCCCCCCTTTTAGGGTTGAGGAAGAAAGGAACTTTGCGCAATCAATTGGTCAAAGCTGATTGTTTGGAATCACCATCCATTGTCACTAAAGGCCACTATAGATGCGGCTCATGCAATATGTGCCCCTACAGTTTACAAGTAAAAGAAATAAAAAGTGAACATATGCAGTTCACTTTTAAAATCAACTCCATGACCACATGCAACTCCAAGAACGTAGTTTATTGCATACGGTGCCCTTGCAACAAACTGTATATAGGCAGCACCACGCGGGCACTAAAGGTACGTATAGGAGAACACAGATCACGCATCCGCAATAAAGTGATGGAAGCCCCTCTTACACCTCATTTTTTACAAATGAAACACAGTGACTCCGATTTAATGTTTTTTGGCTTATGGCAGTACACACCCAAGAAATACCACAAGCAGGATATCCTAAAAATATTGAGACAACAAGAAACTAAATTGATTTTTATGTTTAAGACATTACAACCGGACGGTTTAAACTCAGATCTTGACCTTTCTGTATTCATTTAAACGAACACACTAGCAGTATAACATACAGTAATCATAGAGATACTGTAAGTGTTATCAGTACTCACATTCTTCTGCCCCCTCCTAATTGTCATCTTTAATTATTATCACCTGTGAACCAACTTTTTGTATATAAGTGTGCTCCAAACACAGGATATTTGCTTAGTCAATACATGCTCAAACCAAAAATACTCTGAATACAAGAAATGTAAGTATCTCTTTTTGTGTACATGTATTTTAGAAATTGTATTACTGTATTATTTCAAACAATAATTAGAATTTGATTTGTATTACCAGTGAATATGTAAATGAGAGAACCTTTTGAAAAAACACCTGAGCATTGTGGCCTAAGCCAAGATAAGTGGTTTCATACAAATTGTAAGTACTGTTTTTGATATTTGTTCTGTTTATATGTATATTAGTGTCTTAATTCGAATACTAATAAGACCTGGTTTATACCACCAGTGAATGCACTAAACATAAAAGTACAAGGAGAACTACTGAAGAAGCCCGTCATATGGGCGAAACAGGCAAAAAAACGCCGGCAGCCTGTCTACTACCATTGACACCTCGTTCGACCTGCTGCCACTTGCTGACCGCTAGATAGCCTCAAAGACTATAAAGACTGGTTTGCCTTTAATTTGTACATGCTATCTGTTTAACGTTTGATTTTGGCTCTTGTGTCAGCACTTGTATATGGTTCTCTTATTGTTTTCTCTTTGGATTAATAATACTTGATTGAAACTGGATTGAATTTGGTGCCTTTGCGTGCTGCTTGTTTTATTTTGGACAGATGCTGCAATCAGCAAAGTACAAAAGGGAAACAGAGCTGAAAGGCTGTGTCTGCTCGGCTGTCCATGTTGAAGGACCTTGGCTTGTATGCTCCTGGACCTCTGCAGACTTGGCTACTTGTATTGACCCTGGACTGTGTCTTTGGACTTTGCTTGTGTAGATTGAACCTTGGACTTTGGACTTGGCATACTGACTTGCTGCCAGGTAGGCCAGGGATTCAGGGCAATGGTAATGTTTTGGATGGGTTGGAGATCAACTAAACCAGGTAGTGACAACTGCCATGATGTGGAATAACTTAATACACTCTTTCTCTATGTAGGCTTTAGACCTGAAGTATTTCCCCAAACCCCATATGCCTGTGAATAGCCTGAGGCTTAAAGAATTAATTTTATTTCATACATAATGTGGGTCACAGTGGGATGCTTGAGGCTAAGCAGAGGTTACTACCAACTTCCTAATTGTGCACATGCTTAAAATGAAAAGGATTACAAAAATGGTTGCCAGCAGACCAAGTGGGGCCATCAGACTTTGATTTGGACTAGGGTACTTGGGGGAAAGTTTTTGTTGGGAGTTTTTGCTGCTGTTACTGATTAATTTTTTGTAGCTTTATTTTTACGTGGAAATTGTTCAGTTTGGTTATGTAGTTTTTGATGTGTTTTCTTCATTTTTATGACTACTTTGCTATGTTTGTAATTATGTAAATCTTTTCATATTGTAAGCTGCCTTGAGCATTGCTTTAAATGTGGAAAGGCGGCATACAAATAAAATGATGATTAGGTATTTGGTGCATTGAAAAATGTTTGCCTCTCTTATAAAGCCAAAGTATTGATTTACCAATTGTAAATAGCATAATGGTGGGTTGTATCCAGCTAGACCCATGGAAACCAATTGACTTGTTAGGTGTGACATTTATTTCAATGGGTCTACTCAGAGTATGATTTAGTAGGAGTTATCCCCGTGTGCTTTGATGCATAGTTAAAGAGGTTCCATAACCACATTAATGCAGTCAGTGGAGGTTGATCCAATAGGGCCAATTGGGTACTGCCCCACCAAGCTGGGTCAGCAGCCACCTCCCTGCTGCCTTACTTAGAACCATCCCCAGTTGTGGCCCTGGCTGGCAGCTGCCTCCTCCTCCATTTGTTTTGCCCTTTGAGAACCCAACAGGGAGGAGGATGGGGACAAAACTAGGAGGAATGTTTCACCTGTCACAGCATCTGCTCCACCTATCACTGGCTTCTCTGCCTTCTGCCCCACCACTTCCAATGGGCCCCAGTTGAATGCAACTCAAAAACAGGTTTGTTGAATATTGGTTCATCTGTAATTTAAAACTCTCTGACGGAAATATATTTTCAAACCTGGCTAAAAAGCTTTATCCTACGATAAAAGGTTCAGGAGACTTGCATGATTCCCATTACCCAATGTCCATTAAATCCTTGTTTAGGTTATTTCAAAGTGTGTTATGCTTCTAACTGTGACTTCTAGGCCAACCATTCCATGTGTCTTTAAAAGGTAGCAGAGGAAAAGGTTTGCAGCCTCCCCCATAATGTAGGTCAATCAATATCTTCCAAGGAAAGAGGCAGGGCTGGTGGAAAGTCACCCAAAAGAAATGTATTCTAAAATGAGATTTCAATTTCTGAAGGTAATTAAGATTGATATGAATTAAGCACTGCAATGTGTTGAATTCAGGGATGAAAGCGTTTCCCCTAAAACATTCCAGACTTTTAAGAATGATTGGGCAACCATTAGGCAGGCTGGGTGATGACAGGTGGGCAGTTAGGGAGAGCCAAGCATGACTGACTGGAGGACAAGCAAGGTTAAGACAACCAGTTGTTGCCATTTCCCAAAATTGTATCCCCCGCTTTATTGCTTTTGAGTGTTCAAACAGTTTCAACTATATCTTGTGGTAATCCTCGCCACAACACTGCAAATTGGTTCAGTTACTTTAACACCGTATCACAGATGGCAGGCTGAGATAGTGTTATTTGTATACAATAAATCAGATGATATACCTCACCTTTTTAGTCTACATACACGACACAATGATCCATAAGGCAGCTAAGTTTGCTTATGGTCTGGTGACATCCAAACCAGGGACCTCCTTTCTTATTCCTATCTAAGGCTGCAATCCTATCCCCACTTACCTGGGAGTAAGCTCCATTGAATTCAATAGGACTTCCAAGTAGATGTGGTAAGGGTTGCACTGTTAGTCTATTAGCAACTAACACTTCCACATTAATAACGATTGACTCATAACTATGGATTTTGTAGTTGTGCCACCAAACTGGATTCTGGAGAAGTGAGAGCATCATGTAGTTGACCCTGGCTTTTCCGCTCTAATAAGGGAGGGAGGATTTTATTGGAAGCATCCTGTGCCAGGGAACTTAGCCCGATGGAAGATGGGGCATTCCTTTCCATAGTCCTGCTGATAATGGCAAATAGTACCACTGAGATTACTTCCAAGTAAATATGCATAGGATTGAACTGTCATGCCTACATCTTGGCCTGATCATCAAGGGAATTTTGTAACTGACTACAGTGAGGTTTCAAGTTTTCATATTGCAGGGGAGTGGGGAGAGGATGTTTAGCATTAGTTATAAATGTTTCAGTGTTACTGATGTCCTTGCAAAGTAAAAGCAATCATTTGTGATTTACACAATTGCCATTTCATACATTCCATTAACCCATCCCATAGTTTGCAGCTAAAGAACAACCAACTCTTTTTAAGTAAGTCCTGAATATGCTGATAAAGCATTTAATTCTGCAAGATCAAAGGCCTATGCGAGGCATGGCCAAACCTGGCCCTCCAGCTGTTTTTGGATTACAACTCCCATCATCCCTAGCTAACAGGACCAGTGGTCAGGGATGATGGGAATTTTAGTCCCAAAAGAGCTGGAGGGCATTATGTGCAGGACTGCAGTTGGTTTCTGTTACTTTTTATTAGGGAAACATGTTAGATACTGGTTTATTAGCTGAGATGTGGAATTGAATTTCTGAGTTTTAATGGTTTATTTTGCTGGGGTGTTTGTTTTCTTTTAAATTGTTCAAGCTAGTTTTGTATGAAGGTGTTGATGGGTTGTGAAATGTTTTACACTCCTATTTTAAATGATATTTATTGGCATTAGATTTTGTAGTTTTGTTTTCATTCTGTGTAAGTTGCCTTGGGGGTAGGTTTTTGGTTTTTACTCCAAAAGCCTGCATGGAAACGTAAGTAAATATTTTAAAACCTGTTCTTCACTGCTCTTCTTGAACACCCTGCACGATCCTAAAGGCACATAGTAACTTGAGAATTAAAACACCTGCTAAACAAACAGTGTAGCATGTGCTCAGTTTCTGAATAAAAAGTTCAGTGGCTCACCTTAGATTTCCATGAATAGGTAATGCTTGTTCAGGTTCATTGGAATGACTTTCAAAGAATACCTTTTCCATTCTTTACCAATGCATGCAGGAAGAAGGCTCAAGGCTTCTGTAGCATTCCACAGAATTTATTTTCTTCATACGGTTTATATGAAAACCAATTGTGTTTACTTGGCCCTCTGCTCTTTTTACCCTACATTGGCTTTGCCCTCTATTACTTCAGGACAAAGGAGCTTTTGTCTGGCTGAATTTATTTAGCAACTGTAACTGTTCAAGTATGTTCTGACTGCCAAGAGAATACATGGCCATTGATACCAGGAGAAAGCATTTATCTTTTCAAGCAAATACCTAAGGCTGTTAATAACTTATAGCAGCTGCATCTGTATTTTATTTTATTTTACCAGTTAGGGAGGGGCTGATTTGGTGATTATTATCTAACAATCATGGCCAAACCTGTGAACAAGATTCCTCATCACCACAAAAGGGATGAAGGGGATACTGGGACATTTTTCTGTTTACCATTTTGCTCCCACAAAAAAAGACTGCCTCTTTTTCTTCTTCTTGAGCTAACACTTCTTAAACTTGGTTGTGTTGCAGGCCAGTGCTCTGGTTTGCTAATTTTTTTGCAGATTACATTGTGGCTTCCCAGTGAGAAACTGCTTCAAACATACGCATGGACTCTAAAGAGTAACATCTGGACTAACACTGCTGTTTTCAGGGTTTGAAATTAAACGTTTAATGAAATGTTCCTGGACACTGCTAGGTCAGCTTCAATTAGTGTGCAGTTGAATGCATTGAGGAATTGTGAGGGGTAAACTACAGTTCCCAGGATTCGGCCGGGTGCCATGTGCTTTAAACATATGATCAGGGTGTGCTTCTGTATGATCTCTAATACTATGGTCACATCCACACCATACATTTGAAACACATTTCTGGAGGGGCTTGTTTAGCCTAATTGGAAACTTCTGACCCAGAGAGCTACCTTTGGATGTGACGGCACTGCCTGTTGCCTCCTGCCCTTTGGGTTCTGCTGGAAAATAGCAAAGCTGACACTGATTGGGGTGTGTGTATTAAGGCATAACCATCTTTACACCACTCACTGTCACACACAGTTCTCCAGGTGAGGTGGGTGGAATCACCCTTCCATACATGTACTTTTCTCTTGTTACACAAATCTTTAAAAGCATATACAGTATGCTTTATACCAGTCAAAAGCTTGGGTAGCAGTTTTTAAACTGATCCACTGCAAACTGCAACTACCTATAAAACAGAAGGGAACCAGCAACAAACCGATTCCGAACTCAGCCACACAGGACAGCCGGCTTCGATGGCGCAACTTCCAAGGGAAAGTTGGAAAGCGCTGCAAGGAAGGCCAACTTTACCGCCATCCTTCCTTGCCTTCCGTTAACTGTTGCGCCGCTGTTCCAACCAAGCCCCACTGGACCCGGCCATGCTCTTACGGGGTGGCCGCCAAGAGCTGCAGCGAGGCTCCCGTCCCTCGCCCGGTGGCCGGGAGGCGGCGGCTCTGAGGCGCCCTCCGCTTCTCGGCTGGCGCAGGAGGAGAGGGGAGGAACTCCCGCCAGCCAGAGCCCAAACTTTCCCCGGCATGTGTCCTTGGGCGAGGCACGCGCCCAGCGGCAGGAGCGCGGAGAGGAAGAGAGCCGCCCGCTCGCCCCGGACCAGCCGGCGCCGGTCCTCGCCCCTGGCAGCAGCATGAGCCGGTGGCGCTGCGCGGCCAAAGAGAGGCGGCCGGGGAAGGGCTGCGCGCTGCGCCTCTGCCTGCTCTCCGCCACCATCCTCCTCTGCCTGCTGCAGCGGGGGCTCCAGCGCTCCTGGGACGCCACCGAGCCCGAGCCCGCCAAGGAGGCGCGCAAGCCGCCTCTCCCGCCGCCGCCGCCGGGAGCTCGCAGAGCTGAGAAGGCGAGCGAGGCCACCAGCAGGCGGCAGGTGACCTACGTGAGGAGCGGCCGCCGCAGGGGCCCAGCCGAGCCCACCTGTTGCCTCCAGGGGGCGCCCCCGAGCGACGCAGGCAAGAAGGTAAGAATGGCCGCCTCGGTGCTGTGACGGACTGTGAATGCCAAGTGGGAGAATATGTTTTTTATAAACCAGAAAGTGTAGAAACATCTGGTTTCTTGGCAAACATGCTGAAGAGTTATATTGGTGGCTCTGGTGTTTACCAGATCTGTCACATGGTTGGGCTGCAAAAGACAATCCTTTTGTTTTTTATTGGTGTTTTTCATACATTCAGCTTTTTAAAAATCAGATAAATGTACTTAGCAGTTATAACTTTACATAAAAGCAGCCTGAAGGTGAAGACAGAAGCCATTTAACTCTCAATGTGTTATTTTAACACAGACTAAGAAGAACAAATCCATATGATTAATCATATGATTATAATTGCTTGCAGTTATGGAGATAATCTGCAATCAAGATCCTTGCACCTGATAAGAGGCAGAACTTTATGAAATATTTCAAAATCTTTTAAGCATGGCCCCTGTGCATTCTTCTTCTTTACCTGCCGCTCCCAGCAGGAAATCCCTGATGAGCATGCCAAAAACTTTCATCACAATGTTTACTCATAGAAGAATACTGATATTTCCCGATAGTTTTTTTATCAAAAATAAAACAAAGCAAAGCAAATTTTCCCCCCAACAATTTATCTAAACTCTGTGGTTATTTAAGGATTATATTAAGAGCATCATTTCAAACATCTGTGAGTACAATCCTTATCAATCGTTTAAATTTCTTTGTAATCTATTTTAATTGCTGGAGGAGAAGTGGGGGTAGAATAACTTTTACATTTACAAAGTAATCCAAGCAAGCAAGTCCTATTGAACTCAATGGGGCTCAAGTTTTGAATATACATGTCTAGGATTGCACTGTAAGAGCATGGGTCACCAATGTGGTACCTGTGGGCACACAGCTGCCCACAGGAGCCGCATCGGATGCTCCCAGGGTCTCACCCCCCTGCTGAAATTAGCTAAAGATGGCTTCTTCCAAGGGTAATAGAATGATTATTTTTTTCAGGCCTAATAGAGGCATGAGGTGATTTTAGTGGGGTTACAGCTTGGGAAGGGAGAGTTGCAGCATGCATGTACTGCTCAAACTGTTCCTTTGTTTTGCAAATGTGACCACAGGCCCAAAAAGAATAGTAACATCTGGTAAAGGGCTTAGGGTCTGACTTCCTTGATTTTAGGCCTTGCTTACTGCTCTAATAATGGGTGATATCTTCCATCCGAGGTTGACCACAAATACAAAGATTGTTTGCATACTGGAGCTTTTTGTAGCAGCCATCCAAGGCTATGGTGGGAATCACTTAGAAATAGCATAGCTAAGGTGGCACTGGGCTGGCTGTGGCACTGAGGCCCACCTGAAAGTGGTACAAGGCCCAAAGATGAATCCCAGCGCAGTGTTTGAGAAACACTGGTCTAATCCATTTTATGTTCCTAAAAACAAACAAAAGCATCCCTGAAATATAAGTAAAAAGCAGAAAAGCAGAGGCAGAGGGAGAAAGAACCGCTGAATTATTCATAAAATATTTGTCCTGCCTTAACACAATGCAGCTTACGTGTATGTACACACATACACACACATTATCCAGATAAAATGTAGGAAATGAGTTACAATAAGATACCTGAAATGAAGGACAGACAGCAGCTTTTCTTCTTTGAAGTACATCTGAGGACATCTGGTACACTTTAAAGAAGGAAATTACTGCCACCAAGTATTATTTCTAATTGACGAAGGTCACTCATATAGAGAGGACTGGACATGATGCAGATCTGAAAATGACATTTTCCTGAAGTACATGGCTACTTAGATCTGAGACACCAGTTGATATCTGAACAGCCGGGCCTTAAATCATGTTTACTCAAATCCCACTGATTTCAAGTGGGTTCACTTCAAAGTTTAGGTTGCTTCAGACTGCAATCTTACTGCAGAGTCTCAAAGCCCGACATTCTTTGATCACATTTGAACTCTGTCCTCATTACAGAGCTTGTATTGCTTCAGGTTGTTATTGTTCCAGATGAGGACAGCATTTTGAGTCCCTCATCATACAGACTAATTTACTTCTCATGATCTCTTTGGCTCAACTGCTTCAAACCCTGTCTGGGCCTCAAGTTTAAGAACAACTTCAAATTCCCAAATCAACCTTAACCTTATTTTTGAAGGCAATTTTACCAGCATATGGGGCTACCTGCCATAATGGAAATAGATTTGCTAGGCTGAGATTAAATAAATGTACCAGTCTAGCACTCATGATTCATGGTTGCCTTATGATATTAATTATCAAGGGATGCCTTTTATTCCAGAATACACATCCTGTGGTTGCTCCAGATTTCAGTACAATATTTCCAAGGTCACTTTTTCAGATTAGACAGGGCCCCTCACTTTACAGTTTGGTGACAGCTTTACCAGCTCAATCTCAGTGCATGCCTAACCATTGATTAATTGCATGCATATATCGTATTTTATTGCACTACAATCTGAATTACACAGAATTAAAATTGTAATAAAGCAAAATACAATACTGTATAAAAAGAAGCAATAAAAACAAAAATGCCATATTCAACCACAAATCGACAAACATGCCACAGACCACCTGAATAAAGCTCGCACGCCACACACACACACACAAAAAGCACCCAATAATACTGGGAAGTGCAGTTTAATAGTGCTGGAAATTGTAGTTCTGCTGGGTAAACTACAGCGCCTACAATTCTTGGAGGCTGGATGTGCTTTAAATGTACGATGCATAAACAGCCAAGAAAAGAAACTATCCCTTTTGCGACTCTCAGCAGAACTAGCAGACAACCCAAGGCCACCACATAATTTAACATTCTGGCACCCCTCAGGGCCTCAGAGATATATGCAGCACATTGTAAGGGGTTGGACTAGATGACCCACCAGATCCCTTCTATGATTCTGGGATTCTCCTCCATAGGATCACGCCCACCAGGCCTGAACCAAGCCACGTCTCAAGCAGCTCCACCACCCAACTGAAGGGTGAACCACCGACCGCACCAGGTATGTTTAGCCTGGAGAAGAGAAGGTTAAGGGTTGATATGATAGCCATGTTCAAATATATAAAAGGATGTCATATAGAAGAGGGAGAAAGGTTGATTTATGCTGCTCCAGAGAAGCGGACACGGAGCAATGGATTCAAACTACAAGAAAGAAGATTCCACCTAAACATTAGGAAGAACTTCCTGACAGTAAGAGCTGTTCGGCAGTGGAATTTGCTACCAAGGAGTGTGGTGGAATCTCCTTCTTTGGAGGTCTTTAAGCAGAGGCTTGACAGCCATATGTCAAGAATGCTTTGATTGTGTTTCCTGCTTGGCAGGGGGTTGGACTGGATGGCCCTTGTGGTCTCTTCCAACTCTATGATTCTATGATTTGCAAAAATGAAAGCATTAAGCCCTCTTTATAGCCTGATAGAGTAGCCAAGATAGAATTGTCAAGTATGGCTCAAAATACCACAATGGGAAAGAAATGTATGATGACGATTTTAAACAATGCCAACAAAACTCAGGTTTTTTATTTTCATAAATGCACACATTTGGCCTTCATGGCTGCTAGCAATTATGAAGCCTACATATTACTCATTGCCTTAACTGCAGCTAAGAAAATAGAATGGAAGTTTACGTTTTAATATTTATTTATGCATTCATTAGCATACATTAGCTCATCCATGCTCATTATAAAAGACTAAAATCAGTGCAATCATACATTTTTAAAATAAAAAAATCAACAAAAAATCAGATTAAAATAGCAGGTAGAACATAATAAATACAATGCAACACATAAGCATTTCCTCAGTGGCTTACTTAATAGGTTTTAAAATGAAAGTTTAGAACAGGGGTCAGCAAACTTTTTCAGCAGGGGGCTGGTCCACTGTCCCTCAGACCTTGTGGGGGGCTGGACTATATTTTGGAAAAAAATATGAAAGAATTCCTATGCCCCACAAATAACTCAGAGATGCATTTTAAATAAAAGGACACAGTCTACTCATGTAAAAACATGCTGATTCTCAGACCATTCGCGTGCCGGATTTAGAAGGCGATTGGGCCGCATCAGGCCCCTGGGCCTTAGTTTGGGGACCCCTGGTTTAGAAGAATAAAAAGGTATTTTGCCTGGCACTGGAATGATGTCAGTGTGTGCAGGTGAGCTTCCCTGGGGAGACATTCAAAGGTTTGAGTATCTTGGAATGGTTCTCTGGCCACATCTGCTCTACACATTTAAAGCACTGCTATAGCATTTTAACCACCATTACTTCCCCTGAAGAATCCTGTAGTTTTAAGAGTTCTTAGAAGACCACTAGTCCACTCAGTTACAATTGTTAGCAGTCAATCCCCTTCCCTAAGGAACTCTGGGAACTGTAGGTCTGTGAGGGGAATAGGGAGTTCCCAACAACACTCTGTGCCCTTAAAAGATCACAGTTCCCAGGATTCTTTGGGGGAAGCCATGACTGTTAAAATGGTATAATAGTGCTTTAAATGTATGGTGAAGATGCCTATTTCATTCACCATCTGCCTTTCCTCAAAAGGGGGCAGGCGCAGCCCAAGATAAGGGAAAGGGCAATATGGGGACCCCCCCCCCCCATTCCAACTTCTCTCTGTACTGGCAGTCAGATTTTGCTTCAACAATGGGACAGTGTCCACTACTACATCTGAGGGCATCAGCCTAGTTTAGAGGGTAGAAGGCTGTGGAAGAAAGAATGGGAGGTTCAAGAGGAGCAGCTGGGAAGGCTGCTGCCACTCGGCTTCTACCACCTGAATCAGATGCGTTACTCTGCCTAATATTAGGGTCGGCCCCAGGAAGAGACATACGATGACATTAGGGACTGGGTGAACTAGTGTGGACAAAGATGAGCTAATATGTACTTGGAGTTTAAACAATGTTGGTGTTTAAAGTTAGGTAATCACCAGCACTTCCAATTAAGCTCAGAAATGGACTGGAAGTCAGTAGAGCTGGGTGAATACAGCAACCCAGTGACTATTTCAAACTAGCCGCCTTCCTTGAAAATGTATCTGCACCAGATTGCAGTAGTCCAACTTGCCCCAAAAGGAAAGGTTTGAGACAGGCTAATAAATGGGACATCTTTCAAGGTCTTCCCCAGCTTCTCCATCCCCTCTTCCTCAAAACCTCCACTTGCTTCTCCCACTTCCCCTCCTAAGCTGCTGAAGGCAATGTCTCGGAAATGCATCTTGCCCATTCTTTTCGATACCCCCTGTTTTGAGGTTCTAGATTCAGGGAAGATAAAGTTTCCTGCCAGAATTGGTTCTCTGCCTTTTGTCACAGGGAGACAAAGAGAAAGTTCGGAACTATTACAGGCACACCATTACAAGGTTTTTTCTTACGTTTCTGGGAAAGAAACATTTCTTGAATGTTTAAAAATTGAAATCTTGCATTATCTTTTCACTTTCATCCAGATTTGTTTTCCTTAATAAAGGGAATTTGTAGCCTTTGGCAAAAAAAGCACACACTGAAATCTTTAGGACACTTAGCAATAACATTATTATGTTACAATAAAAATGCTATTGCATCATCTTAGAAACTAGGAAATGCAACACTGAAACAGATGGACTGAAGAAATTATATCTGACTGTGCCTGGACTGGAAGCTTCAAAGGGAAAATCAAAACTAATTATAATCATTAGCATTCCTTCCAAGGGCTTATGCATATGATCTGATATACCAGACCTTTCAGAAGTGATTGATGCAGAGTAGTTATTCTGCATCAACATTCCTTGTTTACTCAGGCAGGGAATCTCAAGTGTTGCACATATTATTATATCTTCGCTCAATATCTTGGATTGCTTTTAGTGTGCAACTGACAGAGAATTTTGAACTCCTCCCTCCATCTCTTCCTATCTGAATTAACCACCCTACTAGGTTTTCAAAATCTCAAATGAGAGGAGCCTCATCGTTATACTGCTTCTCATTTTGTTGTTTTGGCTGTCTTTAGTCTCTGATTTATTCCCATGCACGGAGAAACAAAACCCAGACTTTGGATACGATCCTAATCATGTTTGCTTGGAAGTGAGGCTCATGCTGCAAAAATAGCAGATACTGTCAGCACTGTTTTAAGGACTTTTAGCACTTGGAGACACATTCCTTGACTCCTGTGTTTAGAATTTTGTGAACATATAGCAACAGCATTCCTGGTTGCTGAAATAATGACATAAAAGGCATCCTGAACTGAATACATCAATGTCACATAAGGTGCGCTGTGGCTCTGTTGCTCTCTCAGCTGTGGCAGTGCTGCCACTTGCCAGAACTGGAATGGCTGGGAAACACTCGGTTGGCAGGTGTGCATATACCTGCTGTCGCTGCCAACCTGGTCCTTCCCCTGCTGTGGCTGCCACCATTGCCCTGCCCTATTGTGCTCATTGTGACAGTGGCACAGCAGTGGCACCCCACCTCATGCGCTACGAATGGATGAGATGTGGGGCATGCTCTGGCAAAAGTTTAACCCACAACTATGGGGCTTAAGTACAACTAGCTTTCTTAGAATTGGTCCTATAGCATTCTAAGGAATCCTCGGGGGTGCAAAGGGCTTATAAGGGAGTTTGTGCTCTCAGTGCAATAAAAGGGGAACTTTTCACACACATGGATTTTATATAAACTCTCTTGGTTATCTTCTCCTGTGATCAAACCCATTTCGCCTGGGAGATTAATAGCATTACAGCACTAGGTATTGTGGCTTCAAGCCATTGGCATCTGCATGGATAACTAAGGAAGACTTCAGTGAGTTCTTGTTCAAATATTGTCAGTCTGAAAGAGCAGACTGAGAGAGATTATTGTGTTTGCAATAAAAGGGATGCCCTTTCATTGACAGTTGTTTTCAACAGCAAATAATCGGGTCCCAGGAGCACCAGCGCAACCTGGTACGAAATCTGGGGGGGGGGTGGGAGGAGAGAAAGAATGAAAGAGAAGATATAGAAGCTCTGGAATTATTTTCATAGTAACTGTGCAAGGAAAGGCTACTGATCTTTTAATTATATTTTAAAGCCTTTTCATTTGCAGTTAATAGGCCAGAAAATACTGATTATAAAATGGTTCCTGGCAGTGATGTCTCTTGCAAGCTTACTAGGTTAATGATCACACAGCAGAGCCATGATCCTTGCATGCTTACCTTAGCTTTTTAAAAAATTAGTCTTGCTTCATACATTTTTGAGCAGCAGCTGGGGAATCCTATCTTTCAGGCGTGGGGGAAATTTATAGTGTGACATGCTGTAATTATAATTACCTAGCAAAATCTCATCAAATTTGATGAATTGCAGGGTGATGGGCAATGAACAGAGAGCTCCGTCTTCCTTTCTCTCAATAAGGTTCAAATTATTTTCATCCCTTCCTGTTCCCCGTTCTCTAGCTCTACCCTCCACATCCCGGGAGTGGTTATTCTGCCCCAGTTCCTATGTCAAGGGAGAGGGTATTGCCTTGTTCTTCATTTCCTGCTAGCACTTTATAGTCACAACAGCTAATGAGTAGGATCTGTTGGATCAACTTCCTAGCATTGCTTTTTTTTGGGGGGGTTGGATACTCCAAAATACACAGTTGGGCAATGGCATCTGTCACTAAATAGGGGCAACATTTCTAGTTCTATCGAACTCTTCAGGCAAGATACTACACCAAGGTAGGAAGTAGTGAGGATAAGGGATGTTGGAGACCTCTGACAGAAACTGGAAAGGAAACTGCTGATGTCCACTTATTTGTCCAGTGTCCAGAATGGGAATCAATCCAGCAAATATGATCAGTTGTTGCTGCTTTCAGTCTTCAGATGATACATAATCGATGACTCCCCTTTCCCCAAGTTCAATTGTGTTTCCTTTGTATTGTACTTTGAAGTGAATGGTCTGTGCATTGAAGTGAATGACGGGGCATAGCATAATAATACTGTAATTGATAACATCATTAGTTATGTAATTATGTAAAATTACACTGCAGTGGACACTAAGAAAATAATGCAGTTTTTGTCAGAAGCTGAACTGCATCAGAACAGAAGCACTGCACATAACGAACATGGGTCAGAATGGAAATCAATGCCTTCTTGCATCCCAAGCAGGGGTAGGGAAAAAAATTAAAAAGCAGGGGTAGGGGGGGAAATTAAAAAGCAAGAGAGTATAAAATTATTCTGGATGTTATGAGCTTTTAGACTCGGCTCCAAAACTTAAAAAAAACACCTCTGCTCGTTGTTACAGATACCAAGTTACACACTATTTCTGAGAACACAAAGGCCGCCTGTTACTCACCTCCCTCACACATCACACGTTGATACACACAGGGCCCTAATTAGGCACAGAGCAGAAACAAAGAGAAACACAGCAATCTGTATTTTAGCAAAGCTGATGATTAATTCTGTGTGGCGCTAGGTGAGAGAATCAAGTGATGCCAAATTGACTAAGAAGGTATTTTCCAAGGCAATGTAGCCATGTTGGTGTATAAGAAAAACAAACTGCAAAATCTACAGCTGGGCAATGTAACAGAAGGGGAGGGCTGGGAGAGCTTGCTTATGCACGTCCTTGCACAATTTCCACGTGAGTAGGTCAGCCATGCCCTGAAACTATATGGTAATTGCTGCCACTTTTCTTCAACACAGCCTCCAGACAGGAGGGAGTTCTAGAGAGCTTAAAGAAATACTAAAATCCGGGACTATGAGGTAGCATTTAGTTTCCATGACCCTCTCCAGGGTGCAAGATCTGTCTCAGTTACAAGGAGCAATAGGGCTAGTATCCAGCTGCCTTTCTCTCTTGTGGATGCAGTGTGACCAGCTCTTTCCATTGAAATCCCATTATTTCACCCCAGGAGCATAGGTGCAGTGGCTAGACATGCAAAAGATTCCCTGAATCCTAGAGTTTGGCTGAAATGCACTTCAGACCCCAGCAGCCAAATGCTTTGAAGTTTAATTAAGAATTAATTAAAAAAATTAATTAAGAAAAATAAAAATGGGTGGTTGTTTAGTCGTTTAGTCGTGTCCGACTCTTCGTGACCTCATGGACCAGAGCACGCCACATACTCGGTCCACATACTGTTTAAGCCTGCCTTGTAGAATTTTAAGCATAACCTTGCTAGCGTGTGAAATGAGCGCAATTGTGCGGTAGTTGGAGCATTCTTTGGCACTGCCCTTCTTTCGGATTGGGATGTAGACTGATCTTCTCCAGTCCTCCAGTCCTCTGGCCACTGCTGAGTTTTCCAAACTTGCTCAATATGTGAGTGTAAAAATGGATAGAGGAGGACAAAAGGACCAAGCAGGCTATTGAAAAATAAAGGGACCCCCTAGCTAAAATTTATGTCGACCTAGCTACGTATAGGCTTCTGGTTTCCTCATGAGTAACACAGTGTAGATGGTCTGTTGCAGGGTTTTCTGATTGGGAGCTAATATTGATGGGAAAATTGCATATATGTGTAATATATTATTGGAAAAACATGTGAATGCATATAAATACTGACTAGTATAATGGCTATTAAATCATGCGGAGACACACCCATGTATTTATAAAATATAACCTGCAGTCTTCCTAGTGGGCTGAAACGCAAAGCAGATAATAAATGGAATGATTGCAATTTGTTAGAATGTAACTAGTTTATTATTTTTAGACAACATATCCCCATTCCTTTAGAATCTTTGTAACTTATTGATGCAACTTGAAGTTATTTATGCTAGTCAGCCTTCTTTTGAGAGAATAAAGTAAAGGTGACATGCCGGCCTTCTTAAGGAGCCAGATAATTTATTAGAGTAATAAAATTCTGTATACAAATATGCTGAAGGCCGTGCATACCAGTGGAATGAACACTATAATTTGGAATTTACTGTTGTGGTAATAACAGCAGCATTTAGAGCAGAGGCAGTCAAACCATTTCCAGCCTCATTTCCAGTAACTAGCAGCAAACTTAGTTGAACAAGTGGGACCTGCAACAAAGTCTTGCCGTTTTGGAGTGCTCCTCTAGCCAACCACACCTCTTCCAGGCCACTCCATTCTATTACATTCTGGTTTTATATTCCCCCTCCCCACAAAAAGTCATTCAGCATTCTGTGGTCACTAAGACGTTAAGTAGCTCAGTCGGTAGACTCCTAATCTCAGGGTTGTGGGTTTGAGCCCCACATTGATTCTACGATTATAAGACTGTAAGCATGCTAAGTCCTTGCTGGACCTTATTGGGGTCATCCTGTCCTCTGGAATAATCCTAACATCTGGTTGGAGAGCAGTGGGGCTGACCAGAGCAGTGGGGGCCACCAGTATATTTCTTGATTTTGTTGCTAGGCTGGCAACAAGCGGGTACAAGAAAGAAATCCAGATCAGACTCCTCTCTAGCTGTTAAACCAGTTTGGGATCCATTGGACCCTTGGCTGGGCTACTTGTTCTGCCTCCCTCTTCTCATCCTTCCCTGTTTGAGGACATTACATTGGATACTGCTGGCACTGGCAACAGCCTACAGCAGGCATCCCCAAACTTCGGCCCTCCAGATGTTTTGGCCTACAACTCCCATGATCCCTAGCTAAATGGACCAGTGGTCAGGGATGATGGGAATTGTAGTCCAAAACATCTGGAGGGCCGAAGTTTGGGGATGCCTGGCCTACAGTGTTGGTGGATCCTCTGCCATATCAGTGCATATCAGTGCAGGTTAGGATTGCTCTGCCCATTGCCCTTTGGCCTCATCCAACAGGGTCTTATGTTATAAGTAACTACTGGGAATGTTAATTTACTGATCTTTTATATCCTGGTAATCCTGCATCTGAAAATAGTTAATATTGCTTGAAGATACATCCATTAACACTCAGGTGGTAGGAAAGGTATTTGCGTGCAACAATACTGTATAATAATAAAAAAACCCTTGTTGCTTAAAGGCTTAAGATTTTGGTTTTTTTTAAGATCAGAGGAATTCGTTCTGCTCAGCAGATTTTTGCTTGTAAAAGACTACAGGGTGGTGGGTTTTTTGGGCTTTAGGCATAGTAATGCTATTTAGTGCTTTTAATGAAAATTTTAATTGAAGGTGTGGTTCTTTTAAAGTAATCAGAAGCAAGTGAAGCACAGTGGATCTTGTTCCAGACTTATTAGCCAACACGTAGCTGGTTCTACTTTTTAAAAAAGTCTGCAGCTGCACTGCTGTGCTGACTTACTTGAGAGTAACTTTCATTTAACTTGTTGGGATTTAAAGCCAAATAAACCTGTATAGAATTGGGCTAAGAGGATGGGGATGGGCATAGCTCAGTGGTAGAATATATTGTAAAATAAAAAAATTCCTTCAGTAGCACCTTAAAGACCAACTAAGTTTTTATTTTGATATGAGCTTTTGTGTGCATGCACACTTCTTCAGCTCATACCAAAATAAAAACTTAGTTGGTCTTTAAGGTGCTACTGAAGGAATTTTTTTATTTTACTTCGACCCAGACCAACACGGCTACCTACCTGTAACCAGAATATATTGTGTTTGAGTTTGGGGGCTGGGTGGGAAGAAGTAGTCTGTATGTGAGAACCATCTAAGCCCTGGATCCAGCAAGTGTTAAAATATAAGGCAGGATAGCTTCCTGAGTTGAGGGAATATCCTAGACCATTAAGGCAATAAAGGAAGTGGTTCGGCACCAGAGGTCAAATGGGTGGACCTCCGTCCCTCAGCTCACAGTTAGCTAGAGGGATGAAGAGTTTTGAGTTTTGAGTTGAGTTGCAATGATGGGGGGCCAGAAGTGAAGCAGCAAGTTGGAGAGAGGGTCAGAGTAACATTTGAGAGCAATGTTTGATTTCAGTGTGGGCTGTGGGAGAATCAAGATCCTTTTGGGGTGCTGTGAACCGCTCCATATGCTCAGGTTGTACATATGTGTAAATAAACCATATATCATAAAGACACCACAGTCTCCACTTGCCTCATTCCCAAAGGAAACACGGACCTTGGGTGAGCACCTGGAACCCCTGGAATCTCACACTGCTCAGAGATTAGGGTGGCATGCAACAATACTTTGCCTGCAAAAGGTCCTCGGTTCAGTATTTGATGTCTCCCATTAGGCTGAAAAACACTGGAAAAACACTGAAAACACTGAAAAACATTAGGCTGAAAAACACTGGAGAGCCACTGCCAATCAGAGTTGACAATATTGAGCAAGATGGACCAAAAGTCTGACTTGGTATAAGGTAGTTTCCTATGTTCCTGTGATGCTCCTTTTTGTTGTATATATTACAGGACATTTCTTTTTAACTAGACAGATTCTAATTGCTCCCTTTCATAGTGCCCTCAGTCAAGGCCCTATCAACCTGGAAGTAAAATGTGGGTACCTTAAAGAAGGTGCTGGTTTCTAAGCATTTTGGTGACCCCCCCACCCCCCCACTGGGGAAAAAGATATATGTAATTTGTAAAGGAAAAGGAATGATACGCTCCCAACAGCCCACATGTACGCCCTGTGTTTTCTAGGGATGTCTGATGAAAAAGCAAAACAGAAAACTGGAAGATGTGGGTGAAAGAATGAGCTTGCTTGAGCTCCATACAGTTCATAGTATCCTGAAGAAGGGTGTGACTTGCTCTGTGGAACTCTGGAACCAAACGCTTAAAAGGGTGGGGAGATACTGCAACATTTTGCTGCAAGCCCTGCTTGTGATTTGAGATTTAAAATTACATTTAACCTTTTTCTTGCAAATGCTATTTCTCTGTCAAATTCAAAACCCGTTTGTTTTGTACCTGTGTATAAAGAGAATAAAACTACACCCCAACATACAACCAGCCCTTTAGAATATGCATGACTTTTTTTTGATTAACTGGATTTTTGTGTTCAGAGACCAGATGTTAAGTGTCAGCTGGATCCACTCAAAAGGGTCTTTAATTTCAGAGCCTAGAGGAGATTTCCAAATTTCCAATTTCTACCTTTCCAGTACCCTGGTGGGCCTCCAAATTTTAAAAGCTGTGGTTATGCTTTCAAGCACTTGAAACTAAGAGTATATTTCTAAGTATGGTGTATAAATAATAAGCCATTAGTGGTAGTGCTCTCCAGAGTCCTGAAAAGCCTCCAAAGTAAAACTAAAAATCTGGCAATCGGCTGGAAGACCTGCTTTTTGGGGTTAGAGATCACAATCTCCCAAGCACTTGATTTTACTGATTAACAATTAAAAGCATCTGGTTCATTTGGATGAGCATCCCATTTCAAGCTTATCGTCTGGGAAATGGCCTGTTTGAAGTCAAGCACCACTTACTCTTTACAGACCAATGTTTGTCTAGGGTTAGACAGACTTAGTTGGCTAGTTTAGCTTGCTTAGTGATCTGGATTTATTAGAATGCTCTGCTGTAGGTGGGAGATCAAAAATAGTATAGCTGACCTGTCAACGGTGATGGGCAAGGATGGTTTTGGCAACTTGGACATTAAGTGGAAAAGGAGTTGCTAAGTTTCAATCAGGCTCTCTCTTTAAGAGCCCCATGGCAAGAAGAGAGGAGGCAGCCATAGTTTCTTCCACTTCACTTGACCATTCCATTTCATTGCTCTCACCCCTTTCCTTGCAGCTCGTGTGAGTGAGCAGCATCAAATCCAAAATCAGCTGATGTGTGGAAGTGTCTATGGCCAAGAAAAGCCTTGGCTGCATCCACTCTTGCTGCTAGAGAGTTGTTAGCGAGAGAGGTGTGCTCTCCTATTTGCATTTTGATTCTTCTTGTCCTGCATTGATATTACTGGCCCTTCCTCTTGCTGCTTTCCTCCTGTGAGCATGAGAAACTGCAAAGAGCATTGCAAAAACATAGAATCATACTTGGAAGGGATCCAGAGGGTCATCTAGTCCAACCCCCTGCATTGCAGTAATCCTACTCACAGCTGTCCCTGGGTGCGCTTAAACCACTAACGTTCTGGTTAACGGGCAGACACACTTACCCATTGCACCACAGAGGCATGCAACATGTTATATTGCAATTTATACAGGGCTGTATAAATGTTAAAGCTGCATCTAAGCCACAGGTTTAGAATTTGCATTCTAAACCAACAATTCAGCCAGTCTTGTATATGAAACTTTCTCCTAGCGAGGGAATTATCTTTGTAGCCTCTTGGCAGCTAGTGGCCCACTCCCAGCATCCCTGAGAGATCTAACCATTCTGGTCAGTTACATCATTGCTATAGCTAAATCTGGGGAGTGAGTTTTCGAGCTCCAGGATTCCCTAAAGTCCATTGGCAGGCTGGATTGTAGCAATCTATAGTCACCAGCATTAAGCACAGGCCTCCCGATGGTCTCCTGGCAGCAGTCATTCCAGCAGACTGCAGCAAAGGGACAGATGGTAAGCAAGGTCCACTGTTGCTCCTTTCCCTGAACAGTTTTCATTTGAACTCATCTTTAGAAGAGCTTTATAACTTTAAGAACTGGTGCCTGAGTTTGCTTGTTTTCTTCCTCTCTCCTCTTTTTCCATTGTGTTGTGCCTTTTAGATTGTAAGCCTGGGGGTAATGACAGTCTTGTTTATAACTGATATTATATAAGCTACCCTGGGAGCTTTTTTGGCTGAAGAGTTGGGTAAAAATAGTTTATAACGAAATCACAGGGGTTGATGCTGCACATTTCACATTCTCTGTTGTGCTGATAGAAGTTTGATGCTTCAACATGTACAGTCACAGGTATCTAGGCAACAGCCCCACCTCAGACCATGTGTTTCTGACTTGATCCCTAGAGTCCCTGACAGTTTCCTTTAAATTTAGAGCAGGCATCCCCAAACTGTGGCCCTCCAGATGTTTTGGCCTCCAACTCCCATGATCCCTAGCTAACAGGACCAGTGGTCAGGGATGATGGGAACTGTAGTCCAAAGCATCTGGAGGGTCTAAGTTTGGGGATGCCTTTAGAGGCTAAGCTCCTTGGGACAGGGACCTATCTTTTTACCTCTGTAAAGCATCCTGTATATTGACAACGAAATAAATGATTGATTAAGTAATATTTGACTGTTTCCTCTGGCCCATCATTTATTTTTAAAAAATCATTTATTTCTCTTACACTTGTTAATATTCCCTCTCAGGCTCAGGGTGGATAATAACTCTTAGTGTATTTCATAATGAAAAACTGGTGTGCAATATTAAAATAATAATAAAGAGCCTGCACTTAAAAGACCTTTCCCTCTACTAATCCCCTACCACTAGATTATTGTCTGAATAAAAAAGACATTGCATTACTTCCTGGGGATTTCGACTCAGATAATTTGTGCACTTGTCATTATTATGCTTTTTAATATTGTGCTTCAAAATTAATTGCTTTTAATTATTAAAAACTTAAGCTCACATGAGAAATGCAGTAAAAGTGGAGCAAGTAAGACACTTTTGCTCAATTCAGGGAAGAAGATCTGCACAGGATCTGATCCTTGTTGGATCAGGAACCATACACAACAATCTGAGGCTCATGATCTGTGCATTCAGATGCACAGTGTTCCGTGCATCCAATTACGGATGTTGTCTTTCTGCACAGCATTGCTTTCAATGGTGCACATTTGAATGTGTATCAGGTGGGATTTCCAGAAAGTACAAAGACTGGTAACATGGGCATTCCAAAGTGAAACTTATCTTTACTAAGGCAAAGCAATCTTGGGAGTGCCCCTCATTTTTATCGTTTTTTTACAGCTCTGAAGTGTGCTTTGCTTTTGACATTCGGCCTGGGAAGACTTGATTTCTCCCCTCCTGGCTTCCTTTAGCACACAAGCTAGTTTACAAATGCGGCTGCTTTTGAGCGCTCAGTGGGTAGCTGCACTGGGTAGCTAATTTTTGGCAGAAGGTCTTTGTGGGTCAGCTTCAAGTTTTGAGATAACACGCTCTATTATTGTAGGGCCATGGGATGGATTCCACATGTGGTCAGACTGCTAAACGGCATGAAATCGAATACTGATGGAGAGAGAGAGCATTATTTAACGAACTGATACAAAGAAGGCATTGTACGCGTACACAATGCTGATGCTGTCAAGGAAAGCCTTAAAAAGGCTCGGGGAAATGCCTTTGAAGTCTAAAAATAGAGGGAGGGGGAAAACCTACTACTGACTCTTTGCAAGCCCTTCCTCCTCCAAGCTTTCCACTTAATGGGTGGAAGTTTGACTCTCGGGCAATTACCTGCTGCTTCAGAGGAAGCCATCTCTGCTTCCAGCAAACACTCTGTGACATTCAGCCAACAAACTCTCAACCTTTTAGGAGAAGACTTTGTAGCTATAACTATGTTTCCCTCCAGTAATGGTGCATTACAAAATATTTACATTCCAGTCCTAGACACATTCATGTTCAGTAAGGCAAGCCTAATAGATTTCAGTGGTTGACTGTGTACAGATTAGCAGCTTAAAACGTGGTGAAATAGTTTCCACCTGCTGTGTTTCAAATTGCATGTGCACATTGCTGTACACACCAGAGGGGGGGGGGTGTCTTCACCTGATATGCATTGGTTTGGTTTCCTCATGCCTGCAGACCCCACCCCCCCCGGTTCCTGTTCACAAAGCTATCATCTGCTGTCTCAAACGTAGCACATCTCGACTTAACTGCAAAGTGATTGTGGCTTATATGTTCAAATCAGATGAAAGGTGGTTTGATAGGAAATGCATCAAACAACACTGTTTCTCAAGGAACTGCAGGTTCAGTATGAATTGTGGCTGACCTCATGTGAACACAACTTCAAACACCAGCAGCGGGAGAGCACTGGAGCCAGAGAACACAGGAATGTCTGCATAGCCACAGAGCTCTTTTAAAATTGCCATCACTCTAACTTTACCTACAGACAGAGGCTGCAGAATAGCTATAAGAATGCCACCTTTTGAGTAGCTAAGAACAATTTGTTGGTGCAGCCAATAGAAATGTAAACAATCACTGATGTTTGCAGTGTGGAGTGAGGCAGTTTAGTTGTAGAAATGTGGTGGGCTTCTTTGCGAAATTAGTTTTCCTCCCTCAGAAATTCATTAGCTTGCTTCAGTCACAGATGTTAGTAGAGCAAATTATGAACATGGGGAAAACAGCCTCCAGGGTCTGTTTCCTATCCTTTTTACTGCAGGTAAATTATTTGCATTGCATTATCAATGAATTTCATTCAGGATACAATATGTATTAAGAATTAATAGTTCTCAATCTCAAGCCACAAGAGACCTATCACTGGCTGTGTACACAAACTGCAGCTTAAAATGGATTTGATGCGTCTTATTTGTGCATGTTTTTCGCATAGTCAACATGATCATCTCATCTTAAGTGGCAGACTGCAATTCCCACCCCTGCTTTAGTTCAGATTTTCTCAATTTGTGGATAATGCGGAAAGGGGGGGAAATCCCAACCTAAAAGTGCATGCAACCTGACTCTGGACATTCTAAAGCAGGCACCCCCAAACTTCAGCCCTCCAGATGTTTTGGACTAAAATTCCCATCATCTCTGACCACTGGTCCTGTTATCTAAGGATCATGGGAGTTGTAGGCCAAAACATCTGGAGGGCCACAGTTTGTGGATGCCTGTTCTAAAGTGTATTGTTTCAGTGGATTAATTTTTTAAAGAATTTTTTAATTTCTATACCACTCTTCATCCAAGGCTCACGGAGCAGTTTGCAATATAAAAACAAACACAACATAGCAACAAATAAAGCATGTAAAACATGTAAACCATGGCTTCATTTGCCACCTGCACCCAGCAAGCGCCCCCTTCCCCTAGTTTAAAAGGCCATTGATTGTTTCGTTAGCCAAAGGCCTGGGAGAATGTTTTTGTCTTGTGCCACATATGTGGCGATGTTTTGCTGGTTGCAACGACCTTCTAGTAACACACTTTCTACTTCTGTTGACGAGGTGCTCTGTGGGTTGCTGGTGGGATCGGTCAACGCACGTGTGTTGTTGTTTTGAACAGCTGTTTTTGTGCAAGTCTGGTACAGTGGTACCTCGGGTTACAAACACCTCGGGTTACAAACACTTCGGGTTACAGACTCCGCTAACCCGGAAGTAGTACCTCTGGTTAAGAACTTTACCTCAGGCTGAGAACAGAAATTGTGTGGCGGCAGGGGGAAGCTCCATTAGCTAAAGTGGTACCTCAGGTTAAGAACGGTTTCATGTTAAGAACGGACTTCCGGAATGAATTAAGTTTGTAACCAGAGGTACCACTGTGTATCATAAAGCTCGTATCTCAGAAATAATGGGAAAGAATGACTGCCTTCACAGGTAGATGAATACCTGTGTGTTTGTCCACAATGTACTTCAAGTTTCCAGAATTCAGGAAGGGTAGGGAAATATATATTGAGGGGGAGGAAGTGACAGTGCACCCCATCAAGCACGGCCCACTAGGATGGCTGAGAAACATTGAGACAGAGTTCAGTTGAAAGCTCTCATGTGTGGACAAACGTGTACAAAAGTGCACGGGGGGGTGGATCTGTGTGATCCATGTACACACATTAAACTGTCTCATGTGTACATAAGAGTTTGAGCCACTCATAGTCAAATAGTCAAGTCTGGTTTGCTGAATCTGCAAGATAAATGCTGGAGATCCAACTGGGTTAAAGGAAGTGTAGAGGAAAGATCTGAATATATGGATTGAACAGACATCCTGGAATGGCTTATATAGTAGGAAAAATTGTAATTTTCTCAGTAAATCAAATGTTAGAGACGTTTTGTGTTTCCATGACTCACATATTTAATGCTAGTCCTTGACTTGTGATGGTTATGTTAATCTTGGCTGAAATGCCGAAGAGCAATTAGAGAATTAATTAGCTGGATTTCTGTTTTTCACACTTATAAAATGGGCATATAAGGATAGAGATTGTGTCTTTCTTTTTGTCCATCTGCCTTGAAAGCAGAAGACATGTTGGCACACACAGGGAAGTGGAAATGTTTTGGATTGTAGTTGCTGGCTGACATTGAGCAGTGCTGCCAGCAAATAAAATGACTCCAAGTGGGGGACACAATCAGTCAGATTTAGCAACATAGGATCATGGAATATTGGCTGAGCAATTAAACCAAAGAAAATATATGTTAAAAAATATTGTCAGGAAACTGATCGTGATTCTGGCACACATTGCCCATTGAAGTAATGTGAAAATGGTCTTTTAAAACAAGCAGACACCTCCCCCGCCCAAGCAGGTGCTAAATATTTAGCTCTGGTCATGGAATATTGCTGGTTCTTAATGTTTTCATTTCTTTTCTTCATGTACAAACACCTCTTCTTAAGCATTTGGTTCTGACCTGAGGCAAACCCGTGGCTCCCCAGGTGGAAGAGCATCTGCTTTGCATACAGAAGGTCCCATGTACAATCCTCAGCATTTCCAGATAGGGCTGGGAAAACAATCCCTGCCTGAAACCCAGGAAAACCAGTGACACTGCAGGGATCAGACTGAAAGATCTCTAACCCTGAGAGCTGTCCTTGTGGCACATGGAGTAGGAGAGCTAGGCTCTGCTACCAGCCATTGCCCTGGTCCAAGACCTCTGGTGCCTTGCAGCATGGGTATGGCTGGTGTAGATGTCATTTCCTTCACAATGATATTTCCATGTGGTCCGTGCCCTGCCTCTAATATCTAGATTAGCTTGCAACATACTGTAAATCAGAGAATTTAGAATATAGCAATCTGACAGCAACTGGTGTGGGAATTATCTACATGACACAGATGATCTATGTGGTGGGTGGTACTTCACATTATAGCATGTAGGGTGCTGTTTGTGGCAGTCTCCCTGTGGGGCAAACTGACCAAGATCCAAAGTTCTCTGAAACTAGTTCCATGAGCTCAGACTTGTTGCTTGTAAACAGCATTTCCCACGCCAAAATGCAAGCTGCTTTCCAAACTGAGTGGACTTTCAAAATACAGTACAGTTTTTGCAATGTGGCATGTGGATCAGACAATCCAGAGGTGGGGGAATCCAAAATAATAATAATATTGGGATAGCACAAGTCTCTTGTGTGAGCCCCAGCATAGGAATATAAGAGGAGTTCTGCTGTATCAGACCAAGTCCAGCATTCTTTTCTAACAGTAGCAAAACAGAAGCCCGTGGGAAGCCCACAGTCAGGACAGGATGACAATAGCATTCTCCTGCTTGTGATTTCTAGCAACTGGTGTTCAGAGCAGCTCTTTGTATCCAAACCATAATACAGTATACAGGGCTGGCTGCCTGTGACTTAACTCTCATCCATGCTATTGCTATGGGAAAGAAGGATAGCACACTGTCACCTGCCCTCGGGCAAGCGGACACATCGGTGCCAGCCATAATAAAGTATATGGGTATAAGTAGAGTTTGGAGAACATCATTATGGCCATCAATTGAAGTGAAGAGTAAGGGAGCAACGGCAGGCTCACACACTGAATTCACACGTAGAAAGCTGCCTTACATCCTGTCAAAGGTTTTGTCCACCTAGCCCAGTTTGGGAATTTGGGATGACTGAGAGTGGCATGGTTCTCTGACCTTGAGGGTAAAGCAACCCCCCCTTTAAACAAGGAGTGTCAGTGACAAGGCAGAGCCCACCAGCTGATATCCAAAGATCCTTGTAGTCTGTCATTCCAGTGATATAATAGCTACTTGTAAACATGGCCTTTGAATGCTTTATTATTGCAGTGTTGCCATTTCAGAAGGACACATGAGACTATTTTAATTGCAGATTATTTAAAGGGTGCATATGCTGAAAGAGAGAGCGGTCTCCAGGGGAACATCAACACAGATTACTGTCTAATGAGGCCAAAGTAAACACTAAAAAAAAAAAAACCTGACCTTTGCATGATTCTAGATATTAAACAGATTCTCAAAAACATAACTGTCTCTTGGAAGAGAACATCTTTTGGCAAGAAAATTTTGCATGTTGGATAATAATAATAATAATTATTCTATGGCTGTTATAGCACTGCTTAAAGCACAAATGGAAATAATAAAGATGGACATCTAATGACTAAAAATGCATTGATGTATTAATCAGGGTAGAGAGAAAGCCTCTAGTCTAATTTTGTGGAAACCCCCCCCCCCCGCTTGATGAAAAGAACCTTATATATTTCTTTTTTTAAAAAATGGGCACCTCTGAACACCTATTTTTGTTTCTCTTCATTCTTCTTGTTTGATATCACATTCTTAGGCCCAATTTGTCCACTCTACTTTTTTTAGTCTTGTTGGAATGCACCATGTGATTTTGTCAATGATGTCATAAGGCCACATCTTATGAGATGATGTCTCTTACATGAGGCACCAGAGACAACCAGCATCAGTGGGAATGTGGACCATTATTGAGTCAAGGGATTGTGAGAGCAGAGAATAAGGGAAATAGTGCTACTTTGAATACAGTCCAATATGTATAAATGAGTCAAGCCTTAATGCTAAACTATATTTCTGCTGCACAATTTTATAAGATACATAAGTATTTTTATACAGCTACTGTATATGCATACATTAATGCATCTGTTCACATTTTGGTTACTTTAGGAAACTTGGATTGTATATATATAATGTGCTAGAATTATTCATATTGTTAGCAGGGTTTTTATTTATATTTTTAGTGGGAATTAACTTCTTTTCAAAATCGAGGAATAGGATGGGAGTTAGAAAAAAATCCATGCAGAGAAACTCGACACTGTGATTTTCAAAACATTCCATCCCTATCTTGTGGTTGCTGAGGTTCTTCATGAGGAAGAGAAGGGATCAAAAACAAATAAGGAAATGCAATTTTTATAATAGCTGAAATACCAGCTCTGTTCTGCTGTGACACCACTCTGTGCATCAGATGTTAAGTGACTCACAGGCTCCTTAAAAATGTAACATCTGTACTAGCTGTCAGATGTTCTGCAAAGCTGTGCACTCTCTTAGATGGAGACAACTGTAGTATTAAACATTCTCTGTTGTGTGGTGTATTTTATATTCCCATGGAGCAATCCAGTAAACATTATGCCATGCTAGAAAGAATGTACAGTGCACCACATTGCATTTATTTCCATATGATTTTATGCCTAATGGTTTGTGATTTACACTTTCTTGCAAAATATAGAGGACTTCCCATAGATGTACATGGAATTCTCAGACTTTGTCTTCTGTTTAAAAAGGTCTGCTTTGCATCTGTCTTACAGCCATTGTATTCAGGGAATCATTTGTAAAAAAACCACAAATGAACAAAAAACACTGTAGGTGTTATGTATCTAGCAGTAATTTTTTACAACTGCAGTTAACTGTTAACATTTAGATATGTACTGGTGTTGTTGTTTTTTAAATGATGTTTTAGCTTCTCAAGTTGTGTTTCATCTATATGCTGCTGGTCCTAATATGAGAAATGACATGTGTGGATAAGAATTGTGTGCTTTAGAAATCTGTGTCCTAATTGGATCTGTTCCTTAACTTTGAAAGGAATTTGTGCCAGCCATTGGACAGGAAATCTAAATCTATGCCCTACCATATTCTTGCTACTGTCAAGATTAGAGGTCTAGAAATCTTGGCTTGAGGAGGTTTTAGACTGTCATTAATTTTTGGTGGGATTCAGTCATATCCCAGCAAATTCAGACTGCACAATTAAAGCTGAAATGGAGCCCTTGTGAAATAAAGCTTGGACTTTTTTGTGACAAGGAAAGTGAACAGAAAATGCACTGAATAGTGTGGGAAAAGTGTGGGATAATACTTGCTCTGATGAGTGCTCTTTAAATGGCCTTCAGTATTTCACCTCTTTGCAAACAAATAAGGCTGAATGCTCATTAAACATGTCATCTAGAAGCAACTTTGAACTTAGATAATAGTTTGTTTTTTTTGACACACATGCACCCCCTCCTCCACCCCAAACCCAAGTGTTCCTGGCCTGACAAGTTAGCTGGTAACACTTCCTTCACCTGAGATTGGCCTCCTGTCTAGGACCCATTTGTCTCAAATGTCTACGGAACCATCAGATTATTTTCCATAGCTGGTACCACCAGTCCAATTTGCTTTGCCAATGTTTACAAGCACCTGGCAGCTATATTTGGATTACCTGATGTTCCCATTTATCATGTAGAGTTTAAATTGACTCCTATTTTGTATTGAGGCTGTTGTGATTTAATTTTCTGTCAATAATATACTTGGCCTGGAATATCACTGGGATGAATGGGCTGACACATACTTCTGTGCTGCCAAAGCAGCCTCTTGTGCCAGGTTAGTAGGGCAGAGGACATAAAAGTATAACACTGCAATTGTGCTGATGTACATTCAAATATCTTGAGAGACAGCATACTTTTATACTACTTTTTCATTCCCGTTTCTGCTTTTACATGGTGCTACCAGTGGTCTTCCATTCAAGGGTCTGATCAGGTCTACAGCTGGTTAGCTTTAGCAATGCTGCAGCATTAGTTGCTTCTGGACAATTCACTGCTCCCCAAAATTTCTTATTCCTTTAAAAAATGTCAGATTGATTTGCCATGAGCCAAGCTGTTCTGTTGTGATAAGCATAGTGAAATCCCTCTCTGTACAGCTCCAGCTTGTATTTGTTGGTTGATGGCGAACAACAGGTGATTCTTTACATAAAATACTTTACAAGTATTTCTTTATATAAAAATGGTAAAATGGCCCTAAAGCTTGGGGGCATGAGATAAAAGGAACGATTTGGGCCCTTTGGATTTTGACTGAGGGAAAATAAGCTTTTGAGTTCTTAGAAGCTTCTGTTTTAGCACTACTTGGTTTTGTATATCTTCTTACCTTCCCCTGCCAGTAACAAAACACCCCCCCCCAAAAAAACCATTGGCCTTGCTGACTGGGGCTAATGGGAGTTGTGAACCAACAACTGTTTGAGGGCGCCATGTTGGCTAACCTAGCCACATGTCTTTCCACAAAAAGTAACTACATTAGATCTGCCACAATACAAAATTCTTCTCACAAAGGTGGAAAGTATGGGGCGGAACCCCCCCCCCAGACACAAGTTCAGTTTGTTGCACAGATGTTTTCCCCACCCGCTGCAAGCAATATGTAAAAATACGTTTAAAATGTAGGTTTGGATATGCTAAAGTTCACTTTCTTTTGTGTGGTACATGCACTGCCTGCCACAAATACATTTCTGAATTAACTGGACTCAGGTCTGCATATATGTCCTTGGCTTCTGCCTGGGAATGTGTTGTCAATTCTCATTCTCATCTCTGCCTTCTGACCTGTCAGAATTCCAGCCTTCAAGTTCCTTCAAATGCTGTCTGGCTGGTAGGAAAATTTTGAATGGTTTTGGAAAGCTTCATGCTTCTCCCTCCCAACGGGTCCAGGCAACTCAACACTGCTGCCTAGAAATGAGATAGCAGTGACAGATGCTGCAAGTTGGTACTTCAGCTTCAGTTTTGAAGGGCATGCAAACTCATTCATTGACCAGTAATGGAAAGTTAAGAGAGTGCAAAAGAACAGTTTAAATGATGGAAAAACCAAAGTCGGCTTTCTGGCTGTCAATTGCAAAAAGTTTCTAAAATGTTCTTTTCATCATTCCTCTACAAGGGAGCGAGGGAGAATTCTACCCTCAATGAACAAAAAGCTTCGTGTAGTGTTTTTGGCTCCCAGCAAGACAGTGTTTATTTAAGCTGCAAAAATATGACTCACACTATCCATTCATGGTCTGACTCTCATCCCCCTTTTGTCTTTGATCTTTGCCCTTTCCCTCTCATTACATTCCACCCAGCTCCCTGCAATGTGTCTACCATCCATCCTTGCAAAGGGTCCTTTTCTGGTAGTCCTAAGGATATGACCTCCATGAAGTCAG
The DNA here is from genome assembly GCF_963506605.1 of Zootoca vivipara. Lineage (NCBI taxonomy): Eukaryota > Metazoa > Chordata > Lepidosauria > Squamata > Lacertidae > Zootoca > Zootoca vivipara. Next base: position 49,311,891 of record NC_083278.1, on the reverse strand, counting down.
TTGTATATGAATTCAGAGCCTGGCACCCAATTTACTTTTGTTTCTGTTAATGTTCTCGAATGGTACAAGGCGTTTCCACCACAAGCTCTGAGAGTTTTTATCAAAGAAACAGGGTTACCAATGCCTACAGCCTACATGGTCAACGGTCAGAGGGGGTGGGAGTTGTACTCCAGCAATATGGCCTGGCCATGGAAGTTCCACCCCTGCTTTAAAAGAGCATTGTTTTTTATGTATTTCTGAGAGGGAAAGGGTGGCCATATGCATTTTTGACATGATGACAGAGATTCCACCAAGGGAATGGATTTCTGGAGGGTGGGAAGGAATGCAATTGCCTTTGCTAATGCAAGCACATTTCCTCAAGTTCTTTCCTGTCCTATTTTATGTGTGAAAAGTTATATGCTAGGCTGACAGGATCTCCAAGGTTTTGAGCTGACAGGTTTCACAGATTCCAAAAAGTATGAACATTGCTGACACTAGCTCTCCCTAGAGATGAAATCAAGAGCATGTCATGCTGTGGGCAACAACATTGCCTCTTTCAGGACACCACAGAATGGTCTGGAGGGGGTGGGATGGAATAACTTTTCTCTACAGGTGCAGAATAGCTTCTTGTATTATAAGGTTAGATTCACAAAACCAGAGGCCTGATTTGGAGAGTCCTGCTTGACAATAAGCGCTTTGCAGCTTTTCATATGATCTTGGTCTTTCTTTCTGACTTCCTCTAACTCTAGATAGGCTGCATCCATTGTCCCACATGGCTGGCAGGAACAGATACAGAACAAGCTTGTGTTTTTATAAATTTTTATTCTTACCTCAAAAAGCCAGTCACAAAAAAAAAAAAATCCATAAAAAGGGATTCAGGGTGGATGCTGGAAATTATAGGACAGTTAACTTAATGTCTGTTCTGCAAAAAACTGGTTCCTGCCATCACGGGAATCGGTGGCGGAGGCAGGCAAGGGGAAAAGAGACAGTGGTACGGCATATCGATGCGTACCGCCTAAAAAAAAGCACCTGGTGGAAGTATTGTTAAATATAAAATATATATTGACGTAGTATACTTAGACTTTCAATGCATTCTGCTCTAGATCTAGAAATGTCTTTTCTTGAAAATATGTTTTTTCTTGACTATGCTAATATTCTTTTGGTCCCTCCTTGGTATTCCAGACAATCCGCTGGCACATAAATTTGCAACCCTGGGCAAGTCCTACAGCGTCCCTGAATAACGAAGCCCTCAGGCTCTTAAAATACATCAGCACTGTACAGGTTGGTTTTCATCTTGACAGTCATTTAGGAAATCACAGTTTATGTAGATTTGTTCTCAGAAAAAAACCACTGTTGTATAATCATATGGCAAGTAGCATAATGGGTATGGTATGACCATTCATTTTGTGATTTTTACCATTTAAAAGGCACCGCTTCAGGTAAAAACAATGGTCTAAACAAAAACTCTAAAGAGGTGTTCTGATTCACAAAATCCATCATTACCCTGAAAACTAGGAAGCTTTGACAGGGACTCCCCAGGGGTCCAAAGTATTGGTTTTCATGAAGAGAGCTGTGGCTGATATCCAACATTGTTCAGGTAGACTTCGACTCTCCCCTGAATACCCCTGCACATCCCCCAAATCTGTCCTGAAAGCTTGACCCTTTGGAGCAGATTTTGGAGGTGCAGGAGGGTTTCAGGAGGGAGCTGAAAGAAGTCCTTTTGCACAAGTGGAAATTTATTGAGCATTTGGGTGGACATCACTGTATGGTTGAATAGGGTTCCTTCAAATTAAAAGTCGGATGTACCACTGCTCTATCCAGGTAACCAACATTGTGCTGTATGACATCAAATCTCCTTGGTGGGGAAAAATGTGTCCTTGGATCTCAGAAGTTTAGGACAATCTTCTGGATTGCATCCCATTTCATGCTTCATCAGAACAAATGAAGACTTTCTCACAGATGGCAGCTGTAGAGCCCTCCTAACCTCTTCGTCTTTAGGAAATTCTGTTCATTTGGTATAGCTCTTCCACAATAACTTAAGCAAAGGATCTAAACCACAAGGGTGTTGGTTTTTTTGCTCCCAAAGACTATAGCCCAAAGGTAAAGTTCAAAAAATTGTACTGGTTTCATTTTCTTTTCTTTTTTAACAAAACTGATTCAGTTTTATCTTGCTTATGGGTGGATAAACACACCCTCTTTAACAAACAAACAAAAATACTCATGAGGTAGTCTGTGGACTGCCCCTTTCTTCCTTAACATTTAAGCTCTTTAGAGCAGCTCCATGAGGCAAAAAATATATTTTTAAGTTGCTCCCAGGAAATGACCATAGATCAAAATGTGCAGTCCCTTCTTGGGGAATTGAATGAAGAAAAAGATGGCAACTCCCATAGGTACATGGGGCAGCCATCCTTTTCTCCATACAATTCCCCACTGAACAATATGATATACAGTGGAACCTCGGTTTATGAACACCTCGGTTTATGAATTTTCGGTTTATGAACACCGCAGACCCATATGGAACGGATTAATTCATTTTCCATTACTTTCAATGGGAAAGTTCGCTTCAGTTTATGAACGCTTCAGTTTATGAACAGACTCCCGGAACCAATTACACCCATGTTTCAGTTTATGAGCGCTTCAGTTTAAGTACTGCGCGGACCCATCTGGAACGGATTAATCCACTTTCCATTACTTTCAATGGGAAAGTTCGCTTCAGTTTATGAACGCTTCAGTTTAAGTACCCTGCGGACCATCTGGAACGGATTAATCCACTTTCCATTACTTTCAATGGGAAAGTTCGCTTCAGTTTATGAATGCTTCAGTTTATGAACGCTTCAGTTTATGAACAGACTTCCGGAACCAATTGTGTTCATAAACCGAGGTACCACTGTACAGTATTTGAACAATGTTTCAACAGAGAATTTTTACTGATTGTTGACTATACAGTGGTACCTCGCAAGACGAATGCCTCGCACAATGAAAAACTCGCAAGATGAAAGCGTTTTGCAATGTTTTTGGTGACTCGCAAGATGAAGTTTTCTATGGCCGCGCTTCACAAGACAAAGTTTTTCGGCAGGTTTTTTTTGGTGTTTTTTTTTTTTTGCCGCGGCATACCACGCTTCACAAGACAAAAATATCGTAAGATGAAGCGACTCACGGAACGAATTACTTTCGTCTTGTGAGGCACCACTGTTTAGCTTAGTCCGCAGAACTACATTCTGATATGTGCACAGGACCTGGGGTAGGGGGCGAAAGGTTCACCCCCAAATGCAGAGTGAACTGGAATCCTCCCTAAAGCTAGCATGCATCAGTTGTCAATATTAGTTCCAGATCAGTGTTCAAAACGCCCATTGTTCCAGGCGCGTTTTGCGACAAGGAATTTCATTAGCACGAGCAGTTTCTGAGGTTTGGGTGCAGTGCTGCGCCTACGATTTCAGATTAAAACTGCAGAGTGGAAGGAAAGGAGGACCTTTTTCTGCCTCTCCACTTCAAGCTACTCTCTGAAGACTGGAGAAGAGACCCTCTTAAGAATATTAGTGGGGTGGTTAGGGGAAGCATAGCTTTATTTTTTGCAGTCTTCAGATGAAGACTACACCATGTGAAAAATGAACATAATATTTTAGCTACAGTTCATTCATTTTCAGCTTTGTATTCTTGTTATTAAAAAAAGTGTGCCTAGACAGTCCATTGTTGTGCCCATAACCTAGGTTTAAGGTGCCATTTAACTCCTAGCATTCATATCTCACTTTCTAACACTGTTCCAGATTTCTGTTAAAAGAGAGAATTAGTTCTGACTTTTATAACTGTACTTCACTGAAGAGGAATAGTGAAGGGTATTTACCACTCCAGCAAGGTGAATATTTTAGGTCAGCTTCCCGGATTGCAATTTTCATTAACAGAAGTGCTCATGCAAATCACTTCTGAGAGCAGAGCAGAACCACAGTGTGAGAAGATATTTCAGTATCTGCTGTAACACATGAGTCAAAAGCAGGTAGAATTGTGCAGGAACTTTGCATTATTACAGTTTGGCATCATGATCCTTTGCATGTTTACACATTGGTAAGCCTCACTGAGTTCAGTGGGACTCCCTTCCAAGTGTACCTTATCTCTGTCACCCAAATGACTTGTGGGACCACATATTGGAAGTATACATCTAATGTGCATCTGAATGGTAGTCTGAAAGCCATTTTCCTAACTCCTTTTTTTTAAAAAAATACTATTGCTCTGTCTCTAGGAAGAGCAATGAATGTTGCATGATGGATGTACATTCCCTTGAGAAAATATTTCCCTATGAAATGCTCCCAAGCATGAAGACAGTGACTTTGTTCTAGGCATGTACCACTCAACCTGTCAAAGGACAGCTTTGTTTTTTAAATGAATGCTTACACACTGGTGTGCACTTCATGGTGAGAAATATCTGAAACTGCAACATGCATGTCATTTATGCTGCATTGCACCCTGACTCTTTTCTGCAGTGCCCCTTTTCTGTGGTTTGACTGGGCATTACTTTTATGCCTTTATGGAACTATTTGCCCTGTGCTGAGGTTCTAAGCTACAGAATCCCTACAGCAGAGACCTGGCTTACCCAAGGATCCTTTCAGTAGTCAAGGCCTTGAATACCTGAAGTGACGGGTGATACCAAACCGTTCCATATTATATTTACCCTGGTTTTTTTGGATGCATGGGTGGGTTTGAGATATTAAATACAGTACTTGTAGTGTATAATACTTTGTTTCCAGCATTTGTTGTCTATGTAGGAAAACCTTCCTGTTAGGAAAAGTATGCAATGGTGATACAACTGCTGTTGCCACCTTGGGGACTGAGGATAAACCTGAGTCAGAAAGAGACCATTTCCCTCCACTCATAACCTGAAAAGTGCAGACTTCTTCCAGCACTGGTATTGTTCTCCGTGCCGGGGGGGGGGGGGACCACACACACAAAAAGTGGCACCCAGATGAAACAAAACAAAAACACATCCTGCATTTGAAAATCAAATACCAGTAACTGCATTTGAAAGGAGAGCAATGAAACAACACCTGTGAGGTCTGAAGGTGTGGAAATGCAACCTAGCTTTTGACTAGAGCGACGGAGTGAAGTAGCTTCACTGCGCAGCAAGCCAGCCCTTTATCGTACTCAAGGATGTAATAAAATGTGGCAGAGTCTGCTAGGCTTCACTAGCTGGGTCAAAACCTACAAGTGCATCAATTTGTAGAGAATTTATAGTTGCTGGCATAGCAATCAAGACTTTTAAGTTTGGGGAATGAATGCCTTGACTCCTCCGGGCAGGCATAAATTAAAATGGAGAAGGAAGAGGAATCCTGATTCTTTTTGCCAGATGCTGCAGAATTCCCACCTAACAATAGGGTGAACATTAGGCATTCTGCAGTTTTATTTCATGGTTTCAGCAGGCTTTCTTTTCTCTCTTACTGTCATTCCGGTGGGCTCTTTTAATGCCTTTGTTCATGACTGCTTTTAGTGAGGGTGTAATATGGGTATGGGGCTCTTACATAACCACTAAGCCCCTCTACTGGATCCAGATCTCCCTCTGTGAAGACTCAGGATCCCTCCTGGGCTCAGTCACTGGGGGGGGGGTCCCAATTCCTATAGCTCCAATTCTCTGAGCTCCTCCCATTTCGCCTCAGAATCTGACCAACACCTCCATGGGACTCATGACATCTACAAGGACTATTACCATTTCAACTGCTTGCTATGATCAGGAACCAGTTCACTCGTCGTGCTGGTGAACATTGCTGGGAGATCAAGGAAAGTACTGTAGAGGAATTCTTGTTCTTACCAGAGATTGGGAGGCAGCGCTGGAGACGGGGGCACTTCTGTCAGCCTCATGCAAGCATAGGGTTGCTGATTAGCTGGCATCTCTTGTTGACATCAGCAACCCAATGGGGTTTGGGGCAAGGCTAACTAGTTAGCAATCACATGCTTTCATGGTGCTGGCTGTGGTACCCCCTGCCTCCTCCCCAGCACCCAATAGTTTCTCATAAAGATTGAAATTGCCCTGCTAAAATATCCATCAGTTCCTTCATCAGTGACCCCTGCTAGCAATGGTAACAGAACTCTTATTAATTTTATTTCAGTTTAATGTGTTGCACAGTTAAGCAGTCTCCCACTCCCATATTTAAAACAAGTGCTTACTACATTTATGGAAGGGCAGGGGAAGGAAAGTCAGATTCTTATAATAAAAATATTGTGGGAATTAAGAATGAAGGAGTGAGAAATAACCACAGTACCATCTAGCCCTTCCAGTGTTAATTCTCCCAGTACTGTATAACACATTCATAAAGTTTAATTTTCGTTAATCATGTTTGTTCAGTTTGCTCATTAGGAAGGATTACTTAACATCTGCTTCAGTCAAGGCGGACTCCCGATTTTCATTTTTGCTTCTTTAATTCAACTTCCATTTGCATGGGTTGTTGTTGTTGTTGTTTAGTCGTTTAGTCGTGTCCGACTCTTCGTGACCCCATGGACCATAGCACGCCAGGCACTCCTGTCTTGCACTGCCTCCCGTAGTTTGGTCAAACTCATGTTCGTAGCTTCGAGAACACTGTCCAACCATCTTGTCCTCTGTCGTCCCCTTCTCCTAGTGCCCTCAATCTTTCCCAACATCAGGGTCTTTTCCAAAGATTCCTCTCTTCTCATGAGGTGGCCAAAGTATTGGAGCCTCAGCTTCACGATCTGTCCTTCCAGGGAGCACTCAGGGCTGATTTCCTTAAGAATGGATAGGTTTGATCTTCTTGCAGTCCATGGGACTCTCAAGAGTCTCCTCCAGCACCATAATTCAAAAGCATCAATTCTTTGGCGATCAGCCTTCTTTATGGTCCAGCTCTCACTTCCATACATCACTACTGGGAAAACCATAGCTTTAACTATACGGACCTTTGTCGGCAAGGTGATGTCTCTGCTTTTTAAGATGCTGTCTAGGTTTGTCATTGCTTTTCTCCCAAGAAGCAGGCGTCTTTTAATTTCGTGACTGCTGTCACCATCTGCAGTGATCAAGGAGCCCAAGAAAGTAAAATCTCTCACTGCCTCCATTTCTTCCCCTTCTATTTGCCAGGAGGTGATGGGACCAGTGGCCATGATCTTGGTTTTTTTGATGTTGAGCTTCAGACCATATTTTGCGCTCTCCTCTTTCACCCTCATTAAAAGGTTCTTTAATTCCTCCTCACTTTCTGCCATCAAGGTTGTGTCATCTGCATATCTGAGGTTTGCATGGGTAGGATTTTTATAGATTTTTTCCCCGGTCTTGGAAAGTCTGATGGGATTTTTGTATAAGCAAGACAGTGCATGTTCTGTCTCAGGATGAATGGATCAGTCTCTTTCCTGACTGTGATCATGCCATCTCGTTTCTGTGCTAATCTGTAACTTTCAAGAGAAAATACATATGAAAATTTGCTTTTAAACATATAGTTACATTTTTAATATGTTTTAATCTCATTTGTAAACATTTTTTATCCTAAAATATGCTTTTTTAGGATACAGTCATACCTCACGTTGCATCTGTTGCAGGTTGCGTTTTTCCGGGTTGTGAACGCGGCGGACACAAATGTTTACTTCCAGGTTCCGCAGTGCACACATGTGCAGAAGCATTCTGCGCGCTTCACACATGCACAGAAGTGCTCTATTGCACTTTCGGGCATGTGCTCTATCGCCACTCCGGTTGCGGATTTTTGGGGTTGCGAATGGCACCCCGGAATTGATTGGGTCTGCAACCCGAGGTACCACTGTACATTTTTTGAGTTGAGGGTTGCATACACACCATAGATTTAAAGCATATTTCCTGCACTCAAAAGAATCCTAGGAACTCTAGTTTACCCCTCGTAGAGTTCCAGTTACCAGCACCCTCAACAAACTACGTACAGTTCCTGATGCTTTGGGCAACCAAGCAGTTTGTTATGGCAGCAGGCCAAGAAAATTGAGTGCAAAGATAAAAGATACCGTACATTACAGCAGTTAAAGACAAGTAAATATAAATATATTTCTATCCCAGGAAACCAGCAATATCCGCCCCTCAACCTGCATCAATATCAGATAAAAAGCCCTGGCACCTTCTCTGTGCTACAGGAGGGCACAGTTATGTGGGAAGTAATGTGGTTTAAATGTATGGTGTGTATGCAGCCAAGAATAATGACACAAAATCCAGAGGAGTACAAAATGCAAAAAACAACTTGGTTTCAAACTGCACAGTTGTCCAGGATTGTGTCAATTAGCATTGGAATCAAATTCTTCAAGAACCTTTATAGTTCTATGTGTCTTAGATATTACTCTGTAAACATGGAATTATGTCCTCTCCCACTAGAAATTTTGAGTCCTTAGAGAGCGGTTTGAGAGAGGCCTGCTATCTCAGTGTTGCTTCCAGTCAAACAGGCTTTGCAGATTTTAATAGAATGCAAAATCCCACAAATCCTGTTTGCTGAATAGGTTTTGCAGGTTTTTATAATGTATTAAGAAGAAGTGGAAGTGGAACTACCATTCTTTCAAACTTCTTCCATTTCTTTGCAGAAATGGCCTCTAGCATCCTGGCTTGTGAAATCTCAAAGCCAAACAGGAGCCATAGCTGCCAAGTACCCCATTTTCCCCGGGAAACCCCCGTTTTTACTTACCTTTTCCCAGTGGTCCCCCGTATCACTTCGTCTCCCATTTTTCTCCGTTATTTTCTCCTGCCGGCGGCCATTTTTTTCTTCTTTCTGATTTGCCCTTCTATGGGCACAAAAAATGGCCGCTGCCGGCTTCAAAAGTCACATCTACGCATGACCGGAAGTGCGTAGACGCGACTTCCGGTGTCGGCGGCGGCCATTTTTGGTGCCCATAGATGGGCGGGGCGACACCGGAAGTTGCGTTGACGCACTTCTGGGCATGCGTAGAAGCTACTTTTGAAGCCGGTGGCGGCCATTTTTGGTGCCCATAGAAGGGCAAAGCAACACCGGAAGTTACGTCAATGCAACTTCCGGTGTCACACGGCTGCCGGTCCTGGATTCTGCAGTCCGGGACTTGGAAGGTAAGCCAGGAGCGGCTGAGCAGGACTTTTATTTATTGGGGTGTTATAATTCCGTCCCCTGGATAAGCTTCCTGTTTCTCTTCAGGAACAGCCTAGGCACTCTGAACAGAAATATATAAATTAAATGAAAGTGGGATATAAATACATTGAAGTAAATAAAATAAGTGAAAACCGTTATGGTAGGAAATAAAATGTGTGTGTGTGTGTGTGCGCGCGCACAGAAATTATTCAGATTGCAGAATCTGGAGTATTATGGTACAGAACTTGGAGTCTTTGGACCACAGAGTATGAGCAGCCTTGCCCTGTGGAACCTTGCGGAATTCTGAGGCAAGATTTCTTTTGCTTCTCATGTGTTCATAGCTGGGCAATTGTTACGGTAGTTTGACTCCTTCTGTGGCAAATAATCCTGTTGTGAGTTCTAGACAGGATTATTACAGTGCATTCTTACTTTATATAGAATGTGTTCAGCAAAGAGCTGAACATATAATTAATTCTCATTTTCTCCAGCGGGATTTATTTAAGCACATCCACTGAAAAAGAATGAATGGATTTGAACATATGGGTATTCAAATGAGCAGGGATTTAAGCCCCACGGGAGGGTTGGGAGGCGGGTGGGGGAGAGAGAGATTTTTTCTTTTATCAGAGCCTTTATATTGGCTTGACTGTTGCTTTGCATGCCTGTAGGACAACACCCATTTAAGAAAATCATATTATTTTACCATATGTATAGCCTCTCTTTCAAAATGACTTTCTTTACTCACATAAAAACAAATGCAACCACGGGAAATATTGAAACTAATGGGGGGGGGGGAAACATCCTATAAAAGAGCAGGAAAATATGTTTTTATATCATGGGCTGAATTTGTTAAAAGGCCTAGGAAATGGAAAAGGTGGTTAGTGATCTTCCTCACAGCAAGCCACCAGGAGACAAGCTGCAGCATCAGGACAGGAGGGGAGAAAAAGGGAGTAGAAACAGCAACAGTGAGCAGCATCCGTACTGTTGCACCTTGAGGAATTTGAAGCGGGGGGGGGGGGCAGCTGGGCAGCATTTGCTGGTTCACCTCAAGTGGCAATATTCTTAGGCTGGCCCTTCCAGTCCCAAGCTGTGTAGGACTTTCAAAGTCAGCACCAACACTAGGGCAGGGGTGCCATCGGGGTGGGGAGGGGGCTGAGGGCCCCCCAAAAAATTTCAATGAGAAATCCAAGCCCCCCCCAATATTCCTTGGTGATTGGCCATGCGCAAGTTACGTCTGCACATTGTGTGGCATGCACGAGTGACTTCAGCATGTTGCAGAGTGTGTGAACCCCCGAAATTGTATCAGTTTGGGTACGCAAGAACCCACAGAACGGCGTGTGCAGTGGGGTGGGGATTGTTACATCTGGCAAGCTGAAATGCTTGTGCATTTTGTTTGTAATGGCACAATAATGAGTTCCACCCCAATATTTGTTTCTGGAAATGGACTGGGAGATGGTGTAGCTATCTAAGCACTGGTGTGATACGATCTCGGCACTCGGTCTCTGTTAATAGCTGCATAGGGACTCGCTGTGGTTTCCACACAGTTTTTGAAGGCAGGCTCCCGCATACAGGAATCTAACTTGGAAGCTGCTACAACATGGCCAGGCTGAGTCCATTCAAAAGGGGTTGTACCCGTTGGAGCAACCTCAGCTGGTAAAAGGCTCCCTGTGCCAAAGAGGCCCCTTGATGTTCTAGTGGGAAGGCTAGATCCAAATAGATATGGATCTCAGACCTGTAGGCCAAGTAACCTAAAGTTAAGAGTGGGAGTTAGGTTGTTACTATTATTTAAATAATGTCAAATGCGGAATCCAATCCAAGGCTTGAAGGATAAAATAAATGGTCTTTTGTAGTCCAGGGAGCTGTTTTTTTATGAAATGCGTCTGGCACATAATATTCACTGGAATTCAATTATTTGCCTTTTAATGTTTGCTTTGCTCTTCTCACCGTCTGACGTCTTTTGATCCGGCACATCCTTCCTTTAGCAAAGCAAACAAACAAGAGATAAGCAAACAATAAATTAAGCCTGGCAGCCTTTCCCTCACCCCACTTTGTCAGTCACATAACCGTTGAACAATTTCCTGTAAGACATTCCCTCATCCTCCCTTCTCCCTGCTCAAACAAAATGTGAGATGTGTAGAAAGATTGTAACACAGAATGAAATCGACATTTGTTATTTTAACAGATTTCATGTGATCATATAAGCATGAACAACCGGCCAGGAAACCCCAACAGCTCAAGGAGGCCATGGTCAATATGCTTGGATGACCGATTCAGTTTAGTTCATCAAATCAAAAGAAAGCAGTGCCGTCTATATTCACTGGGGTAAGTCTCCCTTTTGAGTGGGGGGAACCATTCATGTTATTCATGATTAAGGAACATTCTTAAGGGGCCCTTTTCAGATGGATCCAAGTTGACTTACAGAAATATAAGGTATCCAAAATTTAAAACAAAGCAACAGAAGCAACAATTTAGTGCTAAAACCACCCCAGCTCCATTACAAAGTAACAAAAACAACACTGGTGCAAAAGCAGTGTTAAAAAACAGCCCATCACATAGCACCAAATACCTGGGGGTACATGAAAAAATTAACTTGTTGCTGCTAAGATAGCAGTGTCAGTGCCAGGCAGGTGTCACTGGGGAGAGCATTCCATAAGCCACAACCAAAAAGCCCCCTCCTCCTTGTTGCTGAACCTCTGAACCTCTCTTGGAGAAGGCATACAGAGGAGGGCCTCAGGTGCTGATCTTCAAGCACAGGTAGATGCATGATGGGGGAACTTCAAATGAAGCAATCGTGAATAGCATGCTCTTCACACAATCTGCTAGAGTCTATCTTATGCTTATCTTGTTCAAGGATATATGTGTTAAAACACCCAAAAACCATTGCAAGATTAATTGGAAGAATGTGGGATGAAGTAGCCGACATTTTCAAAAAATAAAAAGTCATGCAAATGTATATTCAGAGGTATTTGCACCACTCAAGCACAGACTGGTGCATATCGATTTTGCAACAAGATGCCTATGGATAGGAGCAATTCAATTGACACTGTACTTTAAAAGGGGGGCGCAGGTGGCGCTGTGGGTTAAACCACAGAGCCTAGGGCTTGCTGATCAGAATGTTGGCGGTTCGAATCCCCGCGACAGGGTGAGCTCCTGTTGCTCAGTCCCAGCTCCTGCCAACGTAGCAGTTCGAAAGCACATCAAAGTGCAAGTAGATAAATAGGTACTGCTACAGCGGGAAGGTAAACGGCGTTTCCATGTGCTGCTCTGGTTCGCCAGAAGCAGCTTTGTCATGCTGGCCACATGACCTGGAAGCTGTACGCCAGCTCCCTCGGCCAATTAAACAAGATGAGCGCCGCAACCCCAGAGTTGGTCACAACTGGGCATGGGCGGCAGTTGCCCCCCCCCTAGAAGCAAAAGGCTGAGGGGCGCAGCGTGGCGGCCCCAGGCTTACGCTCCCCGCGCGGAGTTGCACCCGGGGAGCGGGAGCCTGGGGCCGCCTCCTCGGAACAGGTGGGAGGCGCAGGCCATGTACCCCCGCCCACATCCCCACTGTGGCCCCTCCCCTCCCGCCCCTTGCCCCGCCCCTTGCCCCCCTTATTTTGATCCTGGGTACGCCCCTGCAACTGGACCTTATGGTCAGGGGTCCCTTTACCTTTACTTTCAAAAAACTTTTGATGAAGTGGTTGATAGGGAACCAGAAATTGGGAGAGGGCAGTTACACTCATGTCCTGCTTAGGGGCTTCCCATAGGCATTTGGTTGGGCACTGTGAGAATAGGATGCTGGACTAGATAGGCCTTTACTCTGAGCCAACAGGTCTATTCTTACCTCCTTATGATTTCACATAGATTCTCTAGAAATAATTAAATGAAGTCAGTTTTAAATTTCATGTTGAATTTTGTCACCTTACTTCAAAGAACATTATTGCCTCTATCTATCTTCCATTAAGAATGCCTTCTGCTAACCTAAGAAAAGCAAGCACACAATGAGACCTTTGAAAAAATGTTTTGCTGCATAAATAAAATATTTAAAAAATGGAAACTAAACCAGTCCCTTCTGCTGGAATATATAAGCACTGAAGATTTTCCCCTAAAGCACAGAATGAAAATAAGAAACGAACTCTAGTAACGTTCAAATAAATTAAGTGTGCATGTGTGTGTTTGCAATTCTTGAGGAATTACATAGCAATCAATTCTAATTCCTTGTGACTCCAATCCAATTACAATCTTTCAGTTACATTGGCACTTAATTCTGCTCTTTGGTGTATGATTGCACAGAGAAGCAATCTTGTTCAGAATGAGACAAAATCTCCTTGAAATACACTTCTTATCTAATGAATTTCTATTTATGAAAGAGGAAATGAAGACCAGCTGGTTTCTTCCCAGAGGATGACTAGAGAGAGAACAAATGTTTTTGAGTATATAAAGGACAGCCCTCTGAAAAATCTGTATTGCATGAAACATTGAGAGGAATGAAGTTATTGTCTGTGCATTTTTGAGGACTGAGATGAAAAGCAGAAGTATTTCATATGAACATGATGGAGCAGAGCTCAAATCCTCTGGAGGCTGCCCATTTTAGATTATTTTCTAGCTACTCCATCCATTGGGAGGCATGTGACACTCTGTCATGTACAGAGGGCAATGTTACTAGCAGGCTGGGATATCGCAAAATGCATCCATGAATTTGAATGATCATTTTAAAATTGGTTTAGTATAAAAAACACTCTGTGAATTTATTAAAGAGATTAATGCTCCATCTGAAACAGTGTTTTGTTTTTTAAAAAACACCCACAGACTCACAAAAGGCTTTACCAGGTTTCAGCATTCTGAAGTGTTTAACTATGTACACGATAGTTAAGCATTTTTAAATGGATAATCAGCAATGAATGTTAGGCAGCTTTCACTTTACTTTTTCTTCTAGCTACAGAACACTCATGAGGCTGGATCCAGACTAAGGCTGCAATCCTAATCCCACTTTCTGGGAAGTAAACTCCATTCAATTCAACAAGACTTACTTCTGAGTAGACATGGTTAGGATTGTGGTGTTAGCTGAATGTAATCCCCGTTATGACTTGACTTAAACTCCATTAATTCCAGAGGAAGCTAGGTGGAACTAATGAACCCTAGGTGGAAACAGGATGCTCAGCTTTTCTTCTAGGTTCCTACCTGCCTCCGTTTCCAGAAATCAGAGCAGCATGAAAATCGGTGTGTGGCCCGCAGAAGAGCATTGTGGATGACTTTAAGCCATACTACATTTCTTATGTTATCATGCTATGTAGAGACTTACCAACCTGCAATAGTCAGTCACAGTTCAGCTTGTGTGTGGAAGGCCTTGCCCTGTGGTTTTTTAATGTGCTTAACACTATTGGTTTATGCTGAAGGAAATGTAGCCATGGGTCTTTGGTGCCATCTCTTGTTCCCTATTTTCCTACCTGAAATTGCCCCAGTTACTACTGGTTGCAAAGGTGCTTCTTTACTACAAACTGTTCTGAGGTCCGGTGGGATGGGGTGAGTGTGGAGTTAATGAGCAACTGGTTTTTAGACCTCAGTCTGAATTAGGAGTGTGAAACCAGATGGGCGCCCCACAGCTACTTTCCCCTCAAAATAAAGGTAGCAGCACTAAGCATGCTCTTTAAAAAAATTGTGATTAATATAATGTGACATTTAGCCCTGAGAATGCCCTGAGTTTAATTCATCTTGCAGTGTTTGGACAAACTCATACATGCTCCTTCACCCCTTGAGAGCAGAAGCATTAACTGGTGACAGGCATGTGCCAATGTGCCATTAACACTTGACATGTTACAGATCTATTTCACTGCATAGAAAATGGCTTTCAACTGAGTAAGTTGACAAGTTTAACTGACAGCCATTGAATGAAGTTACATCATGCAGTGCACATGCACATCCGAACTGGAGAAATTGGACCTAACCATAGTCTTTCATACCTTAGTTACATCCAGATTAGAGCATCTGCATGGGAAGGTTGCTTTGAAGAGGTTGGAAGCTTCAGCTGCTCCAGAATTCATCATACAGACTTCTGGGCAGATGTGTTCTGAGCACATCATTCTAGTTTTGTTTCAACTATGCTGTCTGCTAAGTTCCTTATGAGCCCAATTAAACATACCATATCCATTGGTCATATCCATTAAGGCCCAAAATAATTTGTAACAAGGGTTACTTAAGGTCCCCAAACTTGCATATGAACTTGCCTAGGTGCTTCAATCAACTATTGATACCCTGCTAACTGCCCCTTCCCCCCACTGTCTGAAGTGTAACATGCGGGTATGCAACAGCGCCTTTTTGAGTGTAGCGCCTAGATTGTGGAATGCCCTCTCTAGTCTAAACAAATCCTTGTATCTTCTACTTCACTGTTGGCTTTTCACTTTTCAAGAAACCTCTGGGGTGATTAGAATTAGGCTGACAAATCATGCAGTGACTGCTTTTCATTAATCTATTATTATTATTATTATTATTATTATTATTATTATTATTATTACTGTTTACATATTTTCTGAAAATTGTGGTATTGTAACCACAGAGCCTAGGGCTTGCCGATCAGAAGGTTGGCGGTTTGAATCCCCGCGATGGGGTGAGCTCCCGTTGCTCAGTCCCAGCTCCTGCCAACCTAGCAGTTTGAAAGCACGTCAAAGTGCAAGTAGATAAATAGGTACTGCTTCCAGCGGGAAGGTAAACGCCATTTCCGTGTGCTGCTCTGTTCGCCAGAAGTGGCTTAGTCATGCTGGCCACGTGACTCAAAAGCTGTATGCTGGCTCCCTCGGCCAGTAAAGTAAGATGAGTGCCGCAACCCCAGAGTCGTCCGCAACTGGACCTAATGGTCAGGGGTCCCTTTACCTTTACCTTTACCTTTAAGCTCTCTCTAGTGCTTCCGCACACCTACCAAGAATTAATGTTTTCTACCTTAATGTTAATTAATGTTTTCTTCAGGGATAGGTGTGCTAAAATGTTAATAGCAGCGATCCTTCAGATTTTGTTTTTATATGAAGTAACAATACCTCTTCTGTTTGCTTTGGGAAGACTGGGCAGTGACAACAACCAGTTTGAGATCAGCATGGCCAATAGTGGATGTGAGGTGCATCGCTTTGACCCCAGTATCAAACCGGCACATATTCAGAAAGGACAGCGCCTCTGGTACCATCGCCTTTCCATTGACTGGCGGGATCCAAATCCAATGATTGTGGCTCATAAGCTTCGTACCAACACCAAGAAGCTTGGCACTGTATTAAATGACTTTGGACACCACAAGGTAAGACTCCACTTTCTGTTCATATAACTTTATGTATTACTGGGAGCCTTCATTGTGTTCATGAAGCTTAGCTGTTAGAGCTTAAACTCCATTTATATATGCAACACAGAGAATGTCCATAATATCAGGATAGTCAGATGTTTAGATAATTCGGAATGTTTTTCTACATTGACATAGAACTACACTAACATGTATTTAGGTAGTCATGGTGTGAGTAATCAAGCTTCTACTGTGGATATTTGAGGATGGGAGGGACACAAATGGGGGAGGGAATTGTGATTTAAAATTAATAGTCAACCCCCCCCCAATTTTTAAATCACCCTCACTTCTTAAGATCATATTTTTCTCCCTTTCTGCCCCATCAGTAATGTACATCTTACAATACAGTTTCTGCAACTTTTATTCTTTACTGGCTCTGAAAATGTAGCAATGAGCAGAATTGTACAGTGATCCTAAGCGCAGAATTTAAAGAGATGGGAAAACATTTCCAGCTATAATTGGAGCAGAAGAGATTATAAAGGGATTGTTGATGTTCAGAGGGTCACCATTTTTCTCCCTGTTAGTGACACCAGTAGCAAAACATCATGGCTTGAAATGGAGTGCAGTTTTTTTAGAACTTTTTTTTAATGGACTTGCCTGACCTCCTTTTAGGGAACTGTGAAAGCAGTAGAAGCTTTCCACTAACTTTTTGCCAAGGCATACTTCAAAAAGTTCGTGACATTCTCAGCTAGCATACTTTCAAGTTACTGCTGCCCTTGAGAGTGTGCAGGGAATGAATTAGATTGCTAATATAGCTTGATGCCTGCAGGTAGTGCTGTATGCTTTTGGTTCCTTTTTAAGACATGGGCAGACTTGGCTGAAGACACCACCTCCAGGGCTTGCAGAGCAAGGCTGTAAAACATAAAGCATCATTGCAAAGTGCAATGTGCTATTTTCTGGGGAATTAACACTTCTGAAGTAGCTAAAAATAGAAAATGAACTCTTTTTTTTACCATTGAATGACATTATGAATCTGTCTTGGGACCAGATAATAGTTAACAACAGAGAAAAATAGTACCCTTTGGTAGCACTTACATTTGGTGGGTGGGTGTTCAAGTGGCTGCTGTTTGCTGATTTTGGAACTTTTGATTCTTCTTTTTTATTGTTATTATCATTTTTCATTGATACATGTATGTATTCTTGAGCTCTTTCAAAAAGGTAGGGTATAATTTATTTATAAGAGATGTTTAAAAAATGTCATTCTGGTTATTATTAGTAGTAGTATTTTATTTGTATCTCACCCATCTGACTGGGTTGCCCAAGCCACTCTGGGCAGCATTTCTGAATGCTCCTTTGTTTATAAGGGAATTTCTCGACACACCAAACTGTATCCATCTAAGTCATACTCTGAGTAGATCCACTGAAATCAATTGACTTAAATGAGTTGGTCCATTGATTTCATTCCAGTAGCACCTTAGAGACCAACTAAGTTTGTTATTGGTATGAGCTTTCGTGTGCATGCTGTTACTGAGTTGGAGTCATCCCATTTTGTTTGGTTGTGTCCTCTAATGCTGCATCTCATATCTGCTGCGATTCTAGCCATTCTTTTTGAAAATATACCTCTCTTGCAGGTATATTTAATTCTCCATTTGGACTGTAATATATTGTTGCTAAGAAATAATGCCAATGTCTCTCTCTCTTTTCAAACTACAATGGCTGGAGTTTGTAAAGACTGGGAAAGCCTCTAAAAAGAACCATACCTTATGTGGAACTTTAGCGGTCTCTATACTGGAGCATAGGGATAAACAATAGGAGAAGACTATCTACTTAAAACTCTAGTTTTGAGCAGCCAGAACTAGACAAGGGAGCAGGGCCAGCCTAAGGAATTTTGCTGCCTGAGGCAGACAAGATGACGCCTCCCCTCATTCCTTGCACAGAAGCCAGCCAGACTGGGAGTTTAATCTTACTTTGACACGGGCAGTGGGACAGCATCCTCCACTACGGTACATCTGAAGGCAGCAGGCTATCTTAGGGAGTGCAGGGCACACACAGCTCCATCCCGTCTCTGCCCCCTAGCATCTGCTGCTTGAGGTGACTCTCTCAATATGTCTCATGATGGGGCTGCCCCTGCAGGATGACAGAACAAGGGAGGTGGAAGTCAGCCAAGTGAACACTGCATCTTGTCCTGTAGAAGGCTTATATTCACACAGTGTGTTTTGTTGTTTTTTGTCTGGGGTGGTTACTTAGGGAGAATTAGAACCGTGATGCTTCTAATTAATGAGAATTTCTTGTTTACTGAATGAAACACAGTTTGTTTACACTGCTTTCTCTGTTCTTGAGAAAAGGCTAGGGGAATTAAGGTTGCGTTACATTGCTGGCTTGGGTATTGCAGAGAGACTCCCCAAAGCTGCTTTTCAATTAAAGAGTGCATCAGAGTAAATACTGACAGTACAATCCCAGACATGTCTACTAAGAAGTAAGTCCCACCGAGTTCAATAGGATTTCCTTCTTTGTAAGTGTTTATATAATTGCCGCCTGGGCTTATCATTTGCCTATATGTCTATCATGTTCCCCCTGAGAACAAATTGATGCCAGAACTTTCTAGCACATATTAATTAGAGGTCTCTTCTCCCTTGCACTCTTCGTTCACTGTCTTAGAGTAATTCCGGAAGGACCTTTCAGTGCCCTCTCCGCAGCTCTTTTTTGGGGAGGCGGAGGGATCACGGATGGCACCAGCATCTTTTTGAAAATTACTCCTTGCCTTTTCCTCCTTCCATTTTTCCACTAACATAAAAACATTGAGTTTTGGGGAAGATCCAATCCCAGGGCACAATCCAAACAATTCTTTCGGCTTCTTTGCATATTTACCATAGCAGTGTTGGTGGGTGTGCTTTGACATAGTAACATTCCTGGTGACTGTTCTGTTATCTAATGCCACATCTTTTTTTCCAATTGCTACAATCCAAACCATTCCCATTGAAATTAAAAATCAAATTTGGTTCCTGCATTAAAAAGAACATGTCTCATAAAACTGCTTGCATTATCCCTTAGTAAAGGTAAAGGGACCCCTGACCATTAGGTCCAGACCTCACGTTATTGGCCGAGGGAATCGGCGTACAGCCTCCAGGTCATATGGCCAGCATGACAAAGCCGCTTCTGGCGAACCAGAGCAGCACACGGAAACGGCGTTTACGGTAGCTTCCCGCTGTAGCGGTACTTTTTATCTACTTGCACTTTGACGTGCTTTCGAACTGCTAGGTTGGCAGGAGCAGGGACCGAGCAACGGGAGCTCACTCCGTCGCGGGGATTCGGACCGCCGACCTTCTGATCGGCAAGCCCTAGGCTCTGTGGTTTAACCCACAGCGCCACCCGCGTCCCTTATCCCTTAGCAGCTCCTGCGTAATTTTTCCACATCTGACCTCCACAACAGATCATGGGGAGCCATTCATGCAGATCTTTCTACCAATTTCTGATTCTTTCTAGAAATTGTATTTTCTCTCAGGGCTGCTTCTATGGCAGCTCTGTGAGTTTGCAATGAGTTGTCTCTTGAGTGTTCTTTTGGAAATATTTGTCTTCATATTCATGTGGCTGATACAACACAGAGCACCCCTACTACTTTGGAAGTTAAAGTGTGGCTGTGTTCATACAATCATACATCTGCTTATTAAACTGAAATGTGCATGAATATTTTGCCTCTGCACACCCGGCCATTCCCCCATGGAGTTTCTGATTAACCA
This sequence comes from Zootoca vivipara, assembly GCF_963506605.1. Classification (NCBI taxonomy): domain Eukaryota; kingdom Metazoa; phylum Chordata; class Lepidosauria; order Squamata; family Lacertidae; genus Zootoca; species Zootoca vivipara. The sequence continues at coordinate 49,291,909 of NC_083278.1, read as the reverse complement.
TAGTATTAGTTTCCTATTTTATCCAAATCAGGAAATTCATGATGTCAGCTTTGGAACAAGCAAATATATTACTGTAAACCATAGTTTAAAGTGAAGAAATTGATAAACTGTGGTTAATGAGAGACTTCCTTGTTTCATCATGATTCCCCCATGGAGTTTCTGATTAACCATAGTATTAGTTTCCTATTTTATCCAAATCAGGAAATTCATGATGTCAGCTTTGGAACAAGCAAATATATTACTGTAAACCATAGTTTAAAGTGAAGAAATTGATAAACTGTGGTTAATGAGAGACTTCCTTGTTTCATCATGATTCATGTAGAAGTGAAAAGCAACAGGACTCTCTCTGTCTGTCTGTCTCTCTGTGTGTGTGTCTGTGTGTGTGTAGGGGAGAAAGAGAGTGTGTGTGCAAAAGGATTGTACCTATCTTGGCTTAAACAGAACGATTGCCCAAGGCAGCTTTGTATGTTGGGTGTCCACGTTTCACTTGCACATCAGGCATTTCTTTCTGGCTTTAACTCACTATCTCCCTTCTCCTTCAGCCATGTGCCTGTGACTTGCATTCCTAATGATCCAGCAGAATCTAAACATCGTCAGTCATGGCAGCAATTTGCAACTTTGGAGGATGTTTCATTCTCCATAAATCTGTTCGTGCCCTTGGGCCAAGGCACTGGAGAAATAGCATGGGATCACAAAATAATGAAGATATATCTATCTGGAATCCCTCAACAATGATTTATTATCCTTTTAGGAAAGCCTCCCGCCCCATGGAATAATTTGAGGATCCACCTGCATTAGCCCTGCTATATGTATACATTGCTGGTGGCAGAACAGTTATTGTTGGGATAGGGCCAAATTATACAATGTGCTGAGTTTTAAATAGAAAACAAAATGCACTCATGGAGGGTGCTACTGAAGCACAAAATGTGCAGCAGAGAGGCTTCTTAACCCTTTCCCTTACTGCAGTGAAGCACCCCAAGCTTCTTTCACTTAGTTGACGGGTGGAGCGACACCTATCTTTCCTGCTATGGGTGAAAAACCCAGCTTGGAGGAATTTTAACAGAAAACTGGCGAAAGGAATGGGTTAAGACCCTCTTCCTCTGCAGCTCTGAGGCTTCTTTTTCCAAAAAAGCCATTGGGGCAGGGCAAGATCCCCTTATGGGAAAAGTGGGACATAGTTCTGCCAAGATAACAAACCCACCTAAACACCCAGTCTTTGTAGTGTCACTGCATCACAGAGGCAATTGCTATCATTTTATTTCGATGAATTATGTATGCTGTATGCAATCTTTAAGTTTCATCAAGCTCGTCCCACATTTGAACAGGTAAACAAGCCACAAAGTGGGTACCCTAGTAGGGAGGGAGCTGGTGGCACTGTGGTCTAAAACCACTGAGCCTCTTGGGCTTGCCGATCAGCGGTTTGAATGTGTGCGGCGGGGTGAGCTCCGGTTGCCTTGTCCCAGCTTTTGCCAACCCAGCAGTTCGAAAGCACACCAGTAAGATGAGAGCCTATTTTAATTGCTTCTTTGTGGTAGCTGCTGTTCTTGCTACAGCAAGTCACTGCTACTGTGAGCACATATGTATAAATAATCGTTTATGTACAACTTTTGTTGCAAGAAGAGAGAGAGTGGACACCCAGATGTCTGTACAATGATCTTCAACAGATCAATGCAAAGTGGCTGCTCTTCTAGGAAGGCCATATAGCAGATTGTGTGACACTCAGTATGCTAGATTCTGTGCCTAACACCAATTTCAGTGATTGAAAAATGCATATAGCCCTAAATCAGAGATACAAAATAAAAGCAATTATTATATTTTATGGGGTTGCCTTCTGGAAGTGGAAATCTCTTGAAGCTATGCAAAACCTTCAAGCAGAATTTATTGAGCTTTTTGAGTTCTTAGAGAAGGGAAGCGGGATTATCATGGAGCTTGAGGATAGATTTTAATTCATTCATATGTTTGCTCATATGTCTGTTATTTAATGCATTCCTATACCACTGTTTAGGCAAAAATTCAATAGCAGTAAAATCAGTATGACAGAAATGAAATAGATTTGTACTAAAGCCAGCACTTCGATGTTCCCATTGAAACTTAAACTGTTTTAATTTTAAAAGCCTGGGAGAACAAGAATGTATTTGCCTGGTGCAAAAAATATAGTATAGTTGGTGCCAGGCAAGCCTCTTTGGAGAGGGAATTCTACAAACAGGACACCACCACCAAGAAGGCCCTCCCTCCAATTTCCAGATGCCTTGTCTGAGATGATAGGAGACTCTGGGGGGCCTTGGAATATGAGCAGTTTGCTATGGGATTAGGCATTCCTTCTGGTACCTGTGAGAGTAGAAGCACCAGGAGATGGAGAAATATAACCACGACAAAATAAAAGGAATGTTCAGATATGGTTCTTCAACTTCTGACAGTCAGAAAACCTGTTCAACAATGCACTGGGTTTCTAAAATTACCCATATATCTTTAGTTATTTGTTATCTCCATAAAGCCTTATTTTAATGTGTTAAGTTTTACAAAGTCTTAATATTTAACATTGGGTTGAAATCAGGTTTGTAGGCAAAGGCATTTCTCTTCTCCCACTCTGCAACCTGCACACCTCACCCCCGCCCCAAGCAGATTTTTCAGGGCATGTGGGGGCTACAAGGAGAAGGAGAAAGAGAAGCATCACTGTGTGAAAGGATGTCTGCTTGCCTGACATTAGATTTCACCCTTAGGTTCCCAGTTAAAAGAAAGGAAAGCAGTCTTTGAGTCACAGTGGCTATTTTAAGGATAATTGGTGCTGGCTTCTTAACTAAAGGTGGCTTGTGTGACAAATCTGCTAACAGATGTCAGCTCTGTTTGGAAAAGTATGCCGAGATTTCAGGCTTAGTAAGCAAAAAAACTAACTTTTGGTTATTTTTAAATCTCCAACACCATTGCTGAAGAACTTAACTCTATGGTAGAGCGCATTAACAGCTCCAGTGCCATCCTGGACAAGGAGTTTTTCCTGCCCACTTTCTTATTTCCAGGCAGTTAATGCAAATCTTAAACAGCACAATTCCATACACATCTACTCAAAAGCAAATCCAATGGGGCTTACTTCCAGGTGTGTACAGATTTGCAACCTAAAGCACATACCCTTTGGTTTGAAGTGGAAACATCATTATTTTTTACCTCTTCTTATTTTATTGCACAAATCTAAGGTGACAGCTCAAATATGAATACAGTATTCTGTTTTGAAGACGTTTGCACCTCCTTCCTCAAATAGAAATATTTTATCTCTGTATTCACCATTATTATGCTTCCCTTCTGCGCTGCCACATCTCCAGAGATTAAACAGCTGCCATTTCTCCTTGCTCTACATTCCGAACTGTGAAGAAATGTACTACCGGTATTGATGCAGAGCTGACCCTGTCATTAGGCAAAGTGGGTCAACCACCTCAGGCAGTTGGTTTTGAGGTTTATGAAAGTGGAGCAGATTGTTAACTTACGGTACTTAATTATTAGTATATATTTGTCACAGAGCGTGCCGGTCAGTAAATTACACAGTTCAAAGTTGTAGTTAACTCTTTATTAGCAAAAAACATGATCTCCACAGACTGGGCTGAGTGTCAGGCTTCATTCCCTGTGGGTCTTACTCAATGAAATCAGTTGCCAATATTAAGGTCCCTGCCTCCCCACTGCGGTCTAAGTCTTCTCCTCTCCAGGGCTTTCCCCAAGCAATCTGAGACTGTGCCTGTGTGCAGCCAGTCTCACCTGCCCTTTTCATGCATCTCCTGGTTCTGGGAGATGGGGGGAGAGAAGCTTGTCCAGAGAGTGAAACACCCGTAACTTCACCAGCTTGACTCATCCCTGCCTCTTGACCTCCCTCCTCCCACCTGCTAGCTTCATCTTCTGTTTCTGAACTTCTCTGCCACAGACTCTCCCAGCTCATTAAGCCCTGTTACCCCTTCAGCTTTCAACACCTCCTCTTCCCAGTCTTCTCCCTCTGACAACTCATCGTCATCCCACCACCACTCCTCGGGCTCTGAGCCTCCTTCCCTTGGTGGCTCCCCAGCTGGTTCCTCCCACCAGTCCTCTGTGTCTAACCAATCCACGACAATATTTTACTGCCAGGAAAAGAGGAGAGGTGCTTGTGGGATTTTCTGCCTCAGGTCTCCAAATAACCAAATGGGCTTGGTTGGGAGAAAGGTGCTATTTGCTGCTTCACCACAGGCTGCAAAACGTTGTGGGCTGGCCCAGATTATGTCATAGTTCACTGCATTGAGTCTGCTGCCTTTGAAAATAGCACTCCAATCATCTATTTCTGCCCTGGAGAAAAGAACTAGGTCACCCTCAATCCCAAAGTATCCTGGCAGTGTCCCTTTTATCAACTCAGGGGAGACCTTATGGTTGGATCATAATAGCAATAAATTAGAACTGAGCAACCGCCGGTCAAGTACAAATCACATGGCAACAGAGTGGTAAACTGTCTGTGTCATGAAATTTTTGTGCCACTTCTGGTGGTAGCTATGCAAACTATTGAAATAATTGTGCAGATGGGGGGGAAATTGTGCATGTTAGTTACTTCTAGCATTTAGACCAGGCTTGGAGAGCTTTTTTAAGCTAGGGGCAACATTTCCTCTAGGCAGCCTTATGGGGCTTCCACATGCCAGTGGGGCCAGAGGCAAAATATGTTGCCAAGCAACAGATGTGTGACAGTAGCTCTAACCTCTGTACAGTAGGCTAAATTCCAGCCATGCAAAGGTCAGAGGTTTCTAAACACACACACACACACACACACACACACACACACACACACACTTATATCCACCCTAGGCAAGGAAAACATAGCAGGGCTGGTGGGAGATGTAGCCTGGGTACATTCTCTGTGGCCAGAAGGAGAGAGCAATGACTATATTCAGCCCTTGATCCTGAGGTTTTTTTGACGGGTTTTGCCCCTAATTTAGGCAGTGTAGAACATGTGCCTGAAGAAAAGCTATTCTTAATTTTCAAAGCAGTGAACTAAGGGTACTTCTTTCTATTTATGGTTCTGCAGCATTGCCCAATAAGTAAAACGGTGAGAAATAATGAGGAGTTTTTGCCTCCAGCTTTATCAGAAGGCATACTGTAGTTTTGGGGAAGCAATATCACACTTTTCTTACTTTGCACATGAATTGAAATCGAAGATCCTATCTTTTAGTGCTTCTTCCCAACTTTTCCCTTCATCCACGAAGGGATTCATGTAAAAAGTGTTCTACCGGGTGGCAAAGTCTGTGTGGATTGTGAATTCAAATGTCACCTTTTTTTTGTTTGCATCCCTGTGTGTTGGAAAATCATAATGTCAGCACTGGCCCTGTCTGCTGTGCCTCCTAACAATGGAATGAAGAAAGCCCCCAGGATCAAAAGTCAGGCTAATGGCAGTGAGGCTCAAAGACATGGCTGCCCATAGTGACAAAAAAAGCAAAACGTACCCCCCACTCCTTGATCTCTCAAAAATTTCCAGGACTTCTAACAAAGGACAATAACCTCATTTTTATATGCTGACATAGTAAGAGCAAGAAATAAAAACACACCAGCAGGTGGGTTTTTTTAGGGCTGTGGAATTTGCAACATATACACCATATACCTTTCGTAATGGGTCCTCCACTGGTTTCATCGAGGAATCTGATACTGTATGCCAGCACAAATAAATTAACTTGTGGCTCAGATCTGTTGGTTGAAATGAGTGGGAAGCATGCAAGAGATCCAAGTGTGCAATTGTAGGTCTTTGGATTAGAGTGTGTGTTAGTGATGCAGTGGGAACTTCCTTGTTTATGAGCACTTAATAAAAAAACCTCAATTTTCTTATAACTGGTTAAAACACTTGGGGCTTATCCACACTTATTTTGCTCTGCTGCTTCTCGTACAGGTCAGTGCTTTAAAGCTCCTTGTTTTAGTGCCCCACCCCTTTTTTTTGCTCCAGAGCTTCCCCCGCGAACACTTGCTCTTTAAAGCTGTTTGGATTTTTTTGTGGACTGTGCCTGGAAAGCGCAGAGGGAAGGTAGGTGTGGATAAGCCCTTGGCTAGGAATCCTAGGGCTCCTTCTGATTGGCTTATACCTGGTCTTTATCGAGCATTGGTTCTGATTTGTTTGTGAGGACTTTTTAGGACAATGAGCGTTCATTCTGATTTGTTTTTCCTGTGCTTAACGTACATTTATTCGATTATTCTACACTTCTCAATGCATTTTCCCATCACTTTCCTAACCACAAAAAACCCCTCTTTCTGTGGATTTGTTGCACTGGGGTAAAGAACCCACTTTAATTGTGAAAACTTAAATTTTCTCTTATGCACTTGAATCCCTCCCGCAAAATTTGAACAGTCTGAAGGTGCCCCTACCCTGACAGAGGCAGATGTACATCAGCAGGATGAAATCAAACACTAAAGAATGTTAGATCTGGGGCAGATTTTGTGCTTTCTAATAGAAAAGCACCGTAACATGTTATCTCCAGGTTGACTTTGAAATCTGTCTATTTTATGAAAGCACAGTACAGTACAGTAAAATATGAAGGTCATACTTTCTTACTGCTGTATCAGAACGTTTCTTAAAAGAAAAGGGGAATTGGCAGCAAGTTGGATTGCTGTAGCCAGCAGGTGTACTTACTGAAAAGTTTGACAAGTGGAAAAATGCCTATGGTGTCCGAACAGAAATGGAAGATGGGAAACGGCAGGAACAGAAAGGGGAAAGGGCTTGTTAATGTAGGGTCTTCCTTTTAAAATCATGGGGAAATAGCTAGTGATAAAATCGAAAGCTCTTTTAAAAACCATCATGTTAAGGTGATAAATCCTAAACTATTAGAGCATGTGATCCAACAAGAAACATCTGTCTTCACTTCTTTAATTGAATTATAGGCTCATGCAAGATTGATGGTGCATGATACAAATTAAGTTCCCCTGGGATCATGCTTACACAATCAGGACCGAGTTGAACCTTGGTGGAAGCCCAGGAATGCCATTATTATTTCTACAACTTAATTATGTGCATTGACCATTACCATGTGTGAGCCTTCTTTCCAATGATATGTCAACACACAAGCGAATGCTGTTTCTATGGCAAACTGTTATGATTCACTGGTAGCCAGGTTGATGCAGGTGTTTCCATTTAATATTTTAGAACAAAGCTCATTTGTGGCTTCTTGACCTTCACCAGTTAAACCTGCATCATTGAGGTGTGGGGAGTCATTGCTTATAGAATAAGATAAATTCAGTGGACAAATGGTCAAATGGTCCTTTAAAGAAAAGGAACTTCACTGTTGTGTTGAAAACTGTCAGGTTTGTTTCCCATTCATAAATGTGTTTTAATGATACTGTAACAGTAATGCTGAAGCTAAGGGCTACATTTCTCAACAGCCTCATTGACTATGACCTAGAAAAAGCAGCTATCCTTCCTCTGGGAGATGAAGGAAGGAGTCAGGCTAGAAAATGAGGAGCGGTGGTGGTGGAACACAGGAAGATGACTACTGTCTGGGAGCATTCTGCAAATGCTGGTAAAGCATTAGCCCTATACAGTATTAAGATGTTTGAAATCTGCATATTTTCCAGGGGTGGGTGGGTCAGGCAATTTTGGTCCATGTCAATTTCACAAGTGATAATTCCCAAGTCTGTTCAGTCATCACATTTACCTGTGAATTTTTTTTAACCTGCAAGGAAATTTGTTCTTAATTGCACCACTAAGTATATATATATACATAAATATTTTACCTCAACATACACATTTCTTGGCATCTTTTTAATCTTAAAATGTGAATTTTAAAATACATTTTGGTACTTTTTTTTTTATAAAAAAGCCAAGAACGGTATCACAAAATTCAGAGAAGTGCAAAATCAGTGCAATGATTTTAGAGCACCATGGGCAGAATTTAGAAGCTAGAGGAGGCCAGTAGAGAAGTCAGGGGAAAGAAGGCTGAGGTGATGGGCATTAGCTGCAAGTTTCAGGAGCTTAGAGGCAAAGAGTAAAATGGAACCAGGCAGCTTAGAGGCAAAGAGTAAAATGGAACCAGGCAGATGTTGAAGAGGAGGCAAGGATGACTGAATGGGGAGATTGATGGCATATTGGAGTGTGGTAGGAGAGCAGCCTGAAAATAATTATGCGGTGGTAAGGAGTAGTGGCAGACTTTGGTCTTTGAAATTTCAGCAGCGATTGGGCTGCATCCAGCCCCCGGGCCTTAGGTGGTCTACCCCTGGGCTAGTGAGAACATCAAGGCAGTTAACTTGTCAAATCAGACAGAAGGAAAGAAGAAAGTTGCAGAAGGGCTTTGAGAGAAAGAGTTCAGAACAGACAGCTTCATTTTTAACACTAAAGGAGGAGTAAAATATTAAATGGAGACTATCTAAAAATAGCAGCCTATTTTAATTATCATGCATGACTATTATTTTACAGTTCAACCCAGACCCCTTGGGTGTTCTCACAAGTGATGCTGAAAATGCCGCGGTCTGGGATGTGTTATTTGTACATGTTGCTAATGTGAGAAAGGAAAATGGCTGTTTTAAGATTTAGTGAACAGTCTAATAGATGTCTCTTTTTCTTTCTTCATTCCATTTGCAGAGCTGGAAAAGTGGGAGCACTTAGGTAGGCCTCACTTGTGAAAACAGCTTTCGAATTCAAATCTGGATTATTATTTTTAGGAGCTTGCTTTTATCTGTGATTATCTTCTGAATACTAGTGAAGGCTGGCAGAAAGTTAGAGGCTATGAATCTCCGGAGAGCCTAGGCATGAATTTCAGCGGAGAGATGTTAATTTAAAGGAAGAGGTTAAACTGAGTGGAAGGGAGATCCTGGGAAGTAGTAACTGAATCGGATATTTGTTACTCCCCTGTAACATGTCCTGGCATGCTATGGTCCATGGGGTCACGAAGAGTCGGACACGAATAAATGACTAAACAACAACAACAACAACAACAACAACATATCCTAGCAATGAAGGCTTTTGGTGTGATGTTCCTGTGGTACTGTTGTGATTCTTCCTTGTGTTCTTTCTCACTTCTGTATCTGGCTCAAGTCTTTGATAGGTTACAGCAGGCAGTCCTTAGGTTGTTCTTTTTGCAAGGGAACCATGGGATGTAAGATACTCCCCCTTCAAAGGAAAATAAGCATTTTGTAATCAATCAAAGCAATTCATGTGTGTTTTGCAAGAGGCATAATAACCTGGTTTGAGGCGGGACCTCCTGGATAGGGACATAAATCCTGGGGATGATAAATCCTGAGCTCTAGGAGTAACCTATTTCTGGACAATGAGCAGTGGTGGTGAGGTTGCCCTCCCAAAACCTAATGCGGAAATGGTGTGAGTGGTAGCTAGGTGAAGAATCTGTTCCCTTCCTGCTCATCTCCTGCCATGGATCATTAACCAGGGTGACCAAGGCCCTTTCAGTGCCAAAAATCATGCTAAAAGGCAGATTGAAGCAGATATTGATCATAAGTATCATCCAGAAATACCTGGAGTGGCTCGGCAGCAGTTGGAGAGGCGGTTGGAGGATGGATGGCAGCTAAGAGATTGAGGTTGAATCCTGACAAGACAGAAGTACTGTTTGTGGGGGGCAGGTGTGGAGGACTCCCTGGTCCTGAATGGGACCTCCCTGCCCCTGAAGGACCAGGTGCGCAGCCTGGGAGTCATTTTGGACTCACAGCTGTCCATGGAGGCGCAGGTCAATTCTGTGTCCAGGGCAGCTGTTTATCAGCTCCATCTGGTACGCAGGCTGAGACCCTATCTGCCCGCAGACTGTCTCGCCAGAGTGGTGCATGCTCTAGTTATCTCTCGCTTGGACTACCTTTGAAGGTGACCCGGAAACTACAACTAATCCAGAATGCGGCAGCTAGACTGGTGACTGGGAGCGGCCGCTGAGACCACATAACACCGGTCCTGAAAGACCTACATTGGCTGCCAGTACGTTTCCGAGCACAATTCAAAGTGTTGGTGCTGACCTTTAAAGCCCTAAACGCCCTCGGTCCAGTATACCTGAAGGAGCGTCTCCTCCCCCATTGTTCTGCCCGGACAGAACTATCCAGTGCCGAGGGCCTTCTGGCGGTTCCCTCGCTATGAGAAGCGAAGTTGCAGGGAACCAGGCAGAGGGCCTTCTCGGTAGTGGCACCCACCCTGTGGAATGCCCTCCCACCAGAGGTCAAAGAGAATAACAATTACCAGACCTTTAGAAGGCATCTCAAGGCAGCCCTGTTTAGGGAAGCTTTTAATGTTTGATGGATTTCTGTATTTTAATATTTTGTTGGAAGCCGCCCAGAGTGGCTGGGGGAGACCGGCCAGATGGGCGGGGTATAAATAATAAATTATTATTATTATTATTATTATTATTATTATTATTATTATTATTATTATATTGATATATTGACTTGCCTAAGGCTTCTTAGAGACGCAGGTGGCGCTGTGGCCTAACCCACAGAGCCTAGGGCTTGCTGATCGGAAGGTCGGCAGTTCGAATTCCCGCGACGGGGTGAGCTCCCGTTGCTCGGTCACTGCTCCTGCCCACCTAGCAGTTCGAAAGAATGTCAAGTGCAAGTAGATAAATAGGTACCGCTCCAGTGGGAAGGTAAATGGCGTTTCCGTGCTCTGCCCTGGTTTGCCAGAAGCAGCTTAGTCATGTTGGCCACATGACCCAGAAACGGTATGCCGGCTCCACCGGCCAATAAAGCGAGATGAGCGCGCAACCCCCGAGTCGTCTGCGACTGGACCTAACAGTCAGGGGTCCCTTTACCTTTTAAAGGCTTCTTAAATGCTTTGCTTGTTTGAGCAGAGATTTGAATTGGTTACTTTGTGGCTCATGCTCTTAACTACCATGGGTCTCCAAATGTTGCATCCAGCTAGGGTTGCACTTTCTACAGGTCATTAGGAAGATGGGATTTGTTTTTGTTTTTTAAAAAATTGGGCAAGAAGAAGTGAAAGAAGCTGCTTGGTGTTGACTGACTCAGAATAGGCTTTTTGAAAGATGGCAGTTTTAGGGCACGGCCCAATACTGCCGGGTTACTAGTTTTCTCTGCCTGTCTGTGCATTCTTGCTTCTGTCCAATTCCTGCTATATTCTGTTCAGCTGTAAATAAATAAAGAGACCATATCAATTTTCTAGCACCCTCTCCTCCCAAAGAAGATAATCCTGGTAACAGCTGCCATGAACTCCTCTTTGCATGCTAAAGGGAGTATGGGAAAGAATTAAATACAGCAGTTATAGTTATAACGCTGAACAATCAAGCACAATTATTGCACACATTTCAATTGCTATTTGTGAATTGGTGGGAGGATGGTTAGCCTGCATGATGCCCAGTACCATCCCTGGTATAACAAAAGAAGTTGCTCTCTGCCAGAGGGCAAACGGATGGGCCCTCTCCCTCACCTGGCTAGTGTATTTGGAAAACAAAGGCAGAGTGAGCTGAGTGGAGAGCTAGAAGTGGGCAGAAGCTGGGAGAGAGGCATGATTGATCTTTGCTAGAATCCAAGCCTGTGACTGGGGGAAGGAAGACCTTTGGGGATGTTAATGCTATGAGCTCCTGCATCTTAGTCTCAGGTTGTATGTATTATAATAAACCATATATTGAAAAAACACCACAGTCTCTGCTGTCTCACATTCTGTGGAAGCCTCTGGAAGCTTGCAACACACAGAGGTTGGGGTGATATGTGACATATTGTAATGTTTCTGCTTTTTCAAATATTTGCTTTGTGTTAAAAGGTAAAGGTAAAGGGACCCCTGACCATTAGGTCCAGTCGTGACCGACTCTGGGGTTGCGCGCTCATCTCACATTATTGGCCGAGGGAGCCGGCGTATAGCTTCCAGGTCATGTGGCCAGCATGACAAAGCCGCTTCTGGCGAACCAGAGCAGCACATGGAAACGCCGTTTACCTTCCCGCTGTAGCGGTTCCTATTTATCTACTTGCATTTTGACGTGCTTTCGAACTGCTAGGTTGGCAGGAGCTGGGACTGAGCAACGGGAGCTCACCCCGTCACAGGGATTCGAACCGCCGACCTTCTGATCAGCAAGCCCTAGGCTCAGTGGTTTAACCACAGCGCCACCTGGTTAGAAATACATAAAACCTCTCTTTCTAATCGGCTGCAGGTATAATTTCAATTGCATTGTAACATGCTTTTACATTAAGAGAGAGAGGCTGCTGATTGAGCTTGGTTACATATTGGAAACTCGCCGCATAGCTTAAAACCAGAACAGTGTAAACAAGTTGCAAATATTTGTTCTTCTGTCAAAAAGGAGCAACAGAGGCTCACTGTTGTAAATCATGAATTATTTTATGTAAACATCCGGTATGCTAGGGAATCCAGCTGTGTCTGGGCCTGTGGCAGTTCACATCAAAACTGCAGATAAGATGGGATTTTTCTTCTGCACTACAGATGTCTTTCCAAGTAAACATGCATAGGATTCCACTCTGAGTCCTACTAACCTCAGTGAGAGAATTAAACATAACCTCAACTTTTGATGCCTACCTTTGGGACTGGGTTGTGCTTATTGTTAGCAGAATCTTCTCCTCCAGTCCACAAGTTCATCTTTAGCAAATCCGCACCGTATGTTTAAAGCATAGCCAATGTTCATTTAAAGCACATCACTTCCCCTAAGGAATCCTAGGTACTGTTGTTTGAGAAGGGCGCTGGGAATTGCAACTTTGTGAGGGGAAACTATGGTCCTCAGGATTCTTTGGGAGAAGTCCAGTGCTTTAAATGTGCATTGGCCATGCTTTAAATGTATTGTGTGAATTGGGGGTGGGGGGGAGCAACTCATTTTATTGATGGTTGATAGCAGAAGAGATTAAGTTAAGGTGCTTTTTGAAGAAGAAGAAGAAGAAGAAGAAGAAGAAGAAGAAGAAGAAGAAGAAGAAGAAGAAGAAGAAGAAGAAGAAGAAGAAGAAGAAGAAGAAGAAGAAGAAAGAAGCCACCACTTTAAGGCTTTTGTAGTGTGTGAGTTTTAGTTTGTGCAGCAGAGTATGAATTGCCTGCCTTTAGTGCAATATTTTTCATACAAAAATATAAATATAAATAAGAGAACCTCAGCCATTACTACAAAAGCTTGTCTAGTCCACAGGGATTCTACATTCTATTCTATAGTAACTGTTGCATTTTACTACCACAGGAAAGCCTCTGAAATCTGAATTTAAGAACAGGGGAAGTTTTCAAGGGGTCAAGCTATCAACTTGGAAGGCTTTAAAAGGAGATTAGGCAAATTCATGGTGGATAAGGCTGTCAGCGGCTACTCACCCAATGGCTCTGTTCTACCTTCACTGTTGGAGCAATACAGTATAGAGTTGCTAGAAACCAAAGATGGGGACAGTGTTGTTGCCCTAAGGTCCTGCTTGTGGGCTTTCCATTGGCTTCTGGGTGGCCACTGTGAGAAGAGGATGCTAGACAAAATGCAATACCGGCCTCAAGGGCCTGATCCAGCAGGCTGTTCTTATTCTTAGGTAGAGCCTGAGGACTAAATGCATGAAGGAAAAACCTGTCAATGGCTGTTAACTATTTGAGCTAATTAGAACACTACACCTTTACTTACACAATGCTGGGGACAAACAATAGCAAAGGCTGCGGCCTCATGCTCTGCTTGTAGGTTTCCCAGAAGCATCTATCTGGTCACTCTTGGAAAGAATACTACACCACTGGTGGACGGAGGCGGGGGCAGCCCACCCCGGGTACCATCCTCGGGGGGGGGGGGACATTGTGGTCGCCCCCAGGGCGCTCGGCATGCACCCCTAGGATCTTCGCCACTCACCGCACATGCCCCGGGACAAGCACTGCTTGCTGCGCACCCCCGACACGTGCCACGCCCCCACGGGCAGCGTGTCGCACCCCCTGGGACGCACACCACGCCCGCTGGAACGTGCGCCAGCCATGCCCCTGGATATATGCCGCTCCCGGTGCCAGAGCAGGTAGCTCCGCCACTGTACTAGACTAGGGATGACCCCCTTTGGATGATCTAACAGGGCTATTTTTATGTTCTTTTTGTATTCAGGTTTTGTTGGCAAGAAACTTGCTCCCAGATCAGTCCAGGAAAATCCACAATTCAGGATAGTACAAACAGGAATGTCTCAGGCTTTAAAGCCATTCTTCATAATAGCTTTTATGGGTGTGTCAGCAGGCCCTAAACACCCTAATAGCAGAAGTTATTGAATGATAATAGACCTTTGCTCCCAGAGTTAAGCTCTGGGTAGCCTTGGTCCGTGTTTTACTCTTGTGTGTGTGTGTGTGCATTGAAAGCCAGTAGAAGTCCTTGTATATTGGCAACCTGACCCATGGATAGGTTTTCCATCCTGTGTTGGAGATTCATTCCCCATGTCTGCAGTCATGGGATCGTTGTCTATCACATCACAGTGTATGTTTTGATTCTACAGAGTGAGATGTGACGGAGACAGGATGTTTGTGTTACTGTGTTCTGTGAAATGGGATTATTGTCCTTCTTTCTTTTTGCTGTCTGATCCTAGAGAGAGAGGGAGCCATGTTGCAGTGCTCCGTGTGTGTTTATATGTAAATAAAAGTAGATTAGCCAAAATGCTGAGTTGCTGAGTTCTGTTAAGCAACAGCGCAAACTCTGCGGATTCGTTAAGTGTGCTGATGTTTCTTGGCATCAGTCGCTGTGATGTTTGGGCTGGAGAAAGCTTTTGAAGCTCTCGAACGATTGACCAGGAGAGAGAGAACATGCCAGTCGGGCATGTGTCTTTACCAAGGTCCTACTCGTGTGTAGGAGATCCTAACATCCTGCTGTTATATGAAGCAGGCTTGTGGTGCTCTGTGTTTGTTGTGCTGCTCATCCAGTCCTTGTGCGTATCTCTTCATTGAGGTACTAATATCCCAGGAACAGAATCCTAAACAAATCCTACAAGAGCAAAACACCAAATGCTCCCTATGCCAAGAATAGGTCATGGTGATGGAACAGCTGTTATGGGGTGAACTCTTCCTGAGTAGCCCAAATAAGAAGGGAAATCGTCACAAGCCACTCCTTTATTTGCATATGGCTTAAATATGTAAATATACAATGTGGTAAAATTGTCATCCATGCAAAGTATAGGAACTAGGAAAATTATTTACTCCCTTCTATCCCAAACAGAAAAGATTACAGTGCTTAACTTTGACACCATGGCTATGTAACCTAAATCTCTTTGGACCCAAGCACTGCAGATATGATCTCTTGTTATGTGCAGAGATGCAGGAAACCTGATGTGTGGTAAATTGGGATATCTTGCTTTCTCTAGTGGCTTTTTATCACATGCTGTGATAACGCCAGCAAATAGCTTCTCTCAGGTACTTACTCTCAACTGATTGTTCTCTGTAGGGAACTTTAAATGGCACTCAGGTCAATGCCAGATATATCAGAAATCCCATTACAGTATCCTTGTTGCAGATATTAAGGCCTCCTTGGCCCTGACTATTGTAGCGAAAGCCTGAGAGTTCATTCCCTCCCTCTCTCCTGGGAACAGGAACAGCTCCTGTCTCTAACCATTTGGTCTGCTGTCCCCAGCCCTTCCTTTTCCTCTGACTTTGAGAGAAGGGCAGTCCTCAAGGCTGTGAGTGATTCATATTGGTTAGGGAGATTTGGGAGCATCCAGCCCACACCTCTCTCCCTCTA
The DNA here is from genome assembly GCF_963506605.1 of Zootoca vivipara. Lineage (NCBI taxonomy): Eukaryota > Metazoa > Chordata > Lepidosauria > Squamata > Lacertidae > Zootoca > Zootoca vivipara. The sequence continues at coordinate 49,276,346 of NC_083278.1, read as the reverse complement.
TGAAGGAGGGCAGCTAGCTTTCCCGCAGTTCTCCCTAGACATGAGAACAGCATGGGCCCAGAGATCTAGGCGCCATGAAGAGAAGACTGTCTTGTGAGCAGTCACAACAGCACATGATTAAACCCCAACAACCAGTTTTAAGAGAAAGGGGTTTAAGGGAACAAAAAGGGGAAAGGCAGAATACTGCATGAAAGGAAGTAGAAAGCTCTTCACACATTTCATGCTAAGTATGCTACAGCTTGAGGCCTCAGATTAAGAGGGGGCTCTAAATGCTTGCTTCTTTCTTTCTAAATTTTATGATATGTGCATAACACACAGGGTGCATGCCTCTTCTGCTTCGTTAAGTGCTAAACTACCGGTATGTGTGTAACTGATGTTCCTGAGCATAAAAAGTTTTCATATATGCTAAGTAAGTATTCAGAAGGTCCTTTCATTTGCTGTAAAGGTATTTCATGTGCTATGGGATCTCTAAAAGTTGACTAGGGTTACAGTCTCAGCATGTCTTCAGCTGGCCCTGATTCCAAGTCTACTCTATCCTAAGTAGTTACTCACAAACATAGGCCCCTGAGTTGATTGAATGGATGGTGAATATTGGCCGCATTCCATTGTTAAGGGTTCCTTGTCTGGGTGGGCTCTGATTGACAGGTGGCTCTGAGCAAGCCAGTCTGATGAGTGGCACATAGCCAGGAAAGGTACTGTTACCACCTTTGGGGATGCGGCTATCACAGCGTTAATGACTGTCAAGAGTTGCCCAACTTCCCTGCCAGACAGCAAGCTTTGCACAGCTTGTGCACTGAGACTTGGCAGGAGCTTCCACGGTCTGCCTGCCTCTCTAGGGAATGGAAGCTGAGGGAATTGTAAAGCTTTTTATTTTTTTAAGACAGGCTGGGACTGTGCAACAACAATGTTTAAGCAGAGGTTTGACAGGCATATGTCAAGAATGCTTTGATGGTGTTTCCTGCTTGGCAGGGGGTTGGACTGGATGGCCCTTGTGGTCTCTTCCAACTCTATGATTCTATGAATGAGTCCAGTTGGCATGTTCCGTTCCGTACTTCTACAAGTGCACTCATGGTATGTTTTTTGGTCATATAAAAAAACAAACCAGAAATGGATTGTCAGCATAGCTGCCAAGTTATCCCTTTTTTAAAGGGATTTTCCCTTATGCTGAATAGGCTTCCTCGCGAGAAAAGGGAAAACTTGGCAGCTATGATTTTCAGTGCTATCTCAAGGCTCTCTGATGAGCTTTGGATTTCCTCCGTCCTTGTAGCTGTTGTAGCAGTTTAAGTGTACCAGCTCCACACGGCTGTGAGTAGAGCAGGGGCTATGGGCCTGCGGCTTTAGAAATTAGAAGTCTTTATTACTTTTCATTCCAGTTGCTGAAGAAATTGCATGTAAACACAAGTATACTTCAAATTTATCTGTCTCCTCTTCCCCCAGTCTCCCATACTCAGCATCAGTGTGCGAAAGAATCACAATGTAGCACCAGGGAAACAGATTATACACCGAACATAATGCTGGCAAATGCATGGTGAATCATTAAAGCATTCTTTTGTCTCTCTTGAGGGTAATTTGCAGCAGGAACATAAAATGTTTTTTCAGATGCTCATGGTGTCCTGGTGATAAGCACCGTGTAGGTAGAATGCTTAAGACACAGAACCTGCACACTCCTTTGGCATCTCCATTTTTATGACTGAGCCTGAAATAACGAAGGTTAGGTGTGCAACAATATCAGCAGCAGCAGTATTATTGCTAATTTTATTGCATGCCCTTCAGCAGCAGATCTCAGGACAATTTAAAATTCAGAAATTAAAAACAGTTCAAACAAATTGCAGGAGTAGGGAGTGTGCATTGTGAGAACAAAGGAAGGTGCATTACACCAAGCCAGGTTCTTTGTCATTCATAGCTGCCAAGTTATCCCTTTTTTTAAGGGATTTTCCCTTATGCTGAATAGGCTTCCTCGTGAGAAAAGGGAAAACTTGGCAGCTATGTTGTCATTCCATCCTCGAATTGTCTAGGGCAGGGGCCATAACTCAGTTTGCAGAAAGTCCCACATTGTATGCTTGACATCTCCAGACGGGACTCCTGCCTGAAACCCTGGAGAGCCACTGCCAGTGTAGATAGAACTGAGCTAGATAGACCAAAGTTTGATATTGTATAAAACAGTTTCCTGTGACTTTCCAGGATCTCAGACAGCAAAGTGATCCTTTTAGCTAAATATGCCATGGAATCGGGGCTTGAACTAAGTAGGCAAAGTATGTGCTATGCTCCTTCCCTGGAAATTTCCTACAGTTCCACACTGTAAAATGAATCTGGAAATAAGGAGAGAGAAATCAATCTCTGGCACACCATGAAGCCGCTGGTGCTGCCCAGGACTCTCTCCTGCTGTGAGTGCCCACAGGCCCTGTCCCTGCCTCCTTCCACCTGGTTTAGGGCGGGGCCTGGAAGGCCTCATAAAGGACTGCTGCCGCTGCTCTGCTGCTGGTGCTGCCCAGGACTCTCTCCTGCTGTGAGTGCCCACAGGCCCTGTCCCTGCCTCCTTCCACCTGGTTTAGGGCGGGGCCTGGAAGGCCTCATAAAGGACTGCTGCCGCTGCTCTGCTGCTGGTGCTGCCCAGGACTCTCTCCTGCTGTGAGTGCCCACAGGCCCTGTCCCTGCCTCCTTCCACCTGGTTTAGGGCGGGGCCTGGAAGGCCTCATAAAGGACTGCTGCCGCTGCTCTGCTGCTGGTGCTGCCCAGGACTCTCTCCTGCTGTGAGTGCCCACAGGCCCTGTCCCTGCCTCCTTCCACCTGGTTTAGGGCGGGGCCTGGAAGGCCTCATAAAGGACTGCTGCCGCTGCTCTGCTGCTGGTGCTGCCCAGGACTCTCTCCTGCTGTGAGTGCCCACAGGCCCTGTCCCTACCTCTCTCCACCTGGTTTAGGGCGGGGCCTGGAAGGCCTCATAAAGGACTGCTGCCGCTGCTCTGCTGCTGGTGCTGCCCAGGACTCTCTCCTGCTGTGAGTGCCCACAGGCCCTGTCCCTGCCTCCTTCCACCTGGCCTAGGGCGGGGCCTGGAAGGCCTCATAAAGGACTGCTGCCGCCGCTCTGCTGCTGGTGCTGCCCAGGGGAACTTGAAACAGCACAGAGTCCTTTTTAAAATGCTTTTAAAAGAATTTTTAATGTTTTTATCTTCTTTGGGGTGGTAGGTGGGAGGGATTTTTAGCTGGGTGTGGGAATCTGTTAAATTTTAGTGTATTTGTAATTTTTATTGTTTTTGGTTTTATTGTTTTATTGTCTTTTTTGTGTTCTTCTTTTGTTGAGTTCTTTGCTGTTTTTTACAGAGGTTTTATTTTGTTTTTAAGGGGAGGGGTCAGGGCTGCCCGGGAGGGGGTCCCAGCAAGCAAAATGGCTGGGGCAGATTCCACAGGGGGGTGTGCACTGGAACAACCGATCTCAGTGGTCACGGGTAGGAGGAGGAGTTACGCTAAGACCAGACCATGTCATTACCGAGGAGGCAGACTTAGTCGTTGTCTGAGGACTATCCCTGCCTCCAGGTCTGGTCCTGACCGGACGGATATTGGAATCAGCAAGGGATACCCACATGACCTGAAGGTGCTGCTGTGCAATGCCAGGTCGATGATGAATAAGACCACCGCCATTCACGACCTGATTGTGGATGGAGGATTTGACCTGGCATGTGTGACAGAGACCTGGTTGGAGGAAGCCGATGGGCCCGTTCTTGGCGCTGCTTGCCCACCAGGTTTCTCTTATGCACAGCAACCCAGGCCATCTGGGCGGGGAGGGGGGGTTGCAGTGATTTTTAGGAAGTCATTAGTTTGCACCAGGCGTCCTATTGGGAAGACCCAGTTCTCTGAGTGCATGTTCTGGAAGTTGGGCAATAGAGGCAGTACAGGATTCCTTTTGGTGTACCGACCTCCCCGCTGCACCAAGGATTCCCTGCCCGAGCTGCTTCAGGTCGTGTCGGATGTGCTCCTGGAGACACCTAGCTTGGTTGTCTTAGGGGATTTTAACATCCATGCCGACACGACCTTACAAGGAGCCGCTCGGGACTTCGTGGAAAGCATGGCCACCATGGGGCTGTCCCTGAATAAGTCTGGCCCAACTCATAGCCGCGGACATGCCTTGGACTTGGTGTTTACCTCTATGGATGTTGGTGATCTGACATTAAGTAAAAGCGAAACAAAAGAAGTGCCATGGTCAGATCACTTTCTGGTGCAACTGGACTTCTCCGCAACCCTTTCCCTCTGCAGGGAGGTGGGACCGATTCGGATGGTCCGCCCCCGCTACTTAATGGATCCAATTGGCTTCCAAAGAGTGGTAGGGGATGTTTTATCCCATGTCGATGGCCTTTCAGCTGATTCCCTGGTGGCCCGCTGGAATGCGGAGTTAACCAGCGCTATTGACTGTCTGGCTCCGAAGCGCCCTCTCAGATTGCATGGAGCCCGGACAGCCCCGTGGTTTTCCCCGGCGCTGAGGGCAATGAAACAGTCGTTGAGACGGCTAGAGCGCCGGTGGCGGAAAACTCATTTTGAATCAGACCGGACACGGGCTAGAGCTCAACTTCGAGCCTACCAAGTGGCAATGGCGACGGCGAAGAGGACCTTCTTCACCGTCTCCATCGCATCTGCAGAAAACAGCAGCAGGAGACTCTTCCAGGTGGTTCGCAATTTAGCGGAACCACCTGCTCCATCCGGGCCCAGTACGGGCCACATGATCTCCTGCAATGATTTTGCAAAGTTTTTTGCAGATAAAGTCGCTCAGATTCGGGAAGAGGTAGACTCCACCGTGGGAGCAGGGCCGGGGCGGGGGAGTGCTAGAGTCCTGTCTAGTCAAGTTTTGTGGGATCAATTTCAATCTGTTACCTCCGAGGATGTGGACAGGCTGCTTAGACGAATGAAACCAACCACCTGTCTCCTTGATCCTTGCCCATCCTGGCTTATAAAAGCTAGCCAGGAAGGGCTGGGCGATGGGCTTCGCGGGTTGGTAAATGCTTCTCTCCATGAGGGAGCCTTCCCAGACCCGCTGAAAGAGGCGGTTATTAAACCGCTTCTTAAAAAACCATCTTTAGATCCGGCCAATATGGCCAACTATCGCCCAGTCTCAAATCTTCCATTCTTGGGCAAGGTGATTGAGCGAGTGGTTGCGGAACAACTCCAGGCACGCCTGGAAGAAGCGGACCATTTGGATCCCTTCCAGTCAGGATTCAGGCCTCATCATGGGACTGAAACTGCCTTGGTCGCACTGGTCGATGATCTCCGGCGGGCTAGGGACAAAGGTAAGAGCTGTTTCCTTGTTCTGCTGGATCTCTCAGCGGCTTTTGACACCATCGACCATAACATCCTTCTGGACCGTCTAGAGGGCTTGGGAGCTGGGGGCACTGTCATGCAGTGGTTCCGCTCCTTCCTCCTGGGCCGTGTTCAGAAAGTGGTGGTGGGGGATGAGTGTTCAGACCCCTGGGCGCTCACTTGTGGGGTGCCTCAGGGTTCTGTCCTCTCCCCCATGCTTTTTAACATCTATATGCAGCCACTGGGAGAGATCATCAGGGGGTTTGGGCTGGGTGTCCATCAGTATGCTGATGATACCCAGCTCTACCTCTCTTTTAAATCAGAACCAGTGAAGGCGGTGAAGGTCCTGTGTGAGTGCTTGGAGGCGGTTGGAGGATGGATGGCGGCTAACAGATTGAGATTGAATCCTGACAAGACAGAAGTACTGTTTGTGGGGGACAGGAGGCGGGCGGGTGTGGAGGACTCCCTGGTCCTGAATGGGGTAACTGTGCCCCTGAAAGACCAGGTGCGCAGCCTGGGAGTCATTTTAGACTCACAGCTGTCCATGGAGGCACAGGTCAACTCCGTGTCCAGGGCAGCTGTTTATCAGCTCCATCTGGTACGCAGGCTGAGTCCCTACCTGCCCACTGACTGTCTCTCCAGAGTGGTGCATGCTCTAGTTATCTCTCGCTTGGACTACTGCAATGCGCTCTACGTGGGGCTACCTTTGAAGGTGACCCGGAAACTACAACTAATCCAGAATGCGGCAGCTAGACTGGTGACTGGGAGCGGCCGCCGAGATCACATAACACCGGTCCTAAAAGACCTACATTGGCTCCCAGTACGTTTCCGAGCACAATTCAAAGTGTTGGTGTTGACCTTTAAAGCCCTAAACGGCCTCGGTCCGGTATACCTGAAGGAGCGTCTCCACCCCCATCGTTCTGCCCGGACACTGAGGTCCAGCTCCGAGGGCCTTCTGGCGGTTCCCTCATTACGAGAAGCCAAGTTACAGGGAACCAGGCAGAGGGCCTTCTCGGTAGTGGCACCCACCCTGTGGAATGCCCTCCCACTAGAGGTCAAAGAGAACAATTACCAGACCTTTAGAAGGCATCTCAAGGCAGCCCTGTTTAGGGAAGCTTTTAATGTTTGATGGATTTCTGTATTTTAGAATTTCTGTTTTTTTTGGAAGCCGCCCAGAGTGGCTGGGGGAACCCGGCCAGATGGGCGGGGTATAAATAATAAATTATTATTATTATTCTATTAATGTCTGGGGAAAATGTAATTTTGATGTGTGCATGGTGGCATGACCACCTGTTTTGCTTGGGGGCACATGAACAATAATGCCAGCATTACCCACTTGGACTTCTTCCTATAGTCAGCAGACAGCTGGTGTGTGTGTGTGTGTGTGTGTGTGTGTGTCACAGAGAAAGAGAAATGCTTTTTGATTCAAGATTTAATAGTTCTGCCCAGAGTAGCCTTTTCTAGGCTTCATTCTGGGTACAATGGTAAGAGTGGTGATGTTGCCCCTTCCACAAAGATCTGTTTTTCTGTTGCTAAGTACATGTCTGCTGTCCTTTCCTTAGAGCTCTGACTGGAACAGGCCTGTGCTCATCCAGAGCAGCCCTTACATCAGGGCTGAGGGAGCTTTGGCCTTCCAGATGTTGCTGGACTCTCCTCAGCCAGCTAGCAGGGCCAATCAGGAGGGCCACAGAATCACACACCCCTTGCCTGACATGGATTTAGTGTGTATGTGGGGTGTGCGTCTGGTGACAGAAAAGTCCAGAATGATGTGCACTAGTAACACAACAGTAATGTATAGAAAGTCATGAATAGAAAGGCACATCTATTTGGATCATGTCTTTATTTTACTTACTCGCGCCTTTTTTTTAGAATTGAGGGTAGAAATCTGCTCTTCATGGCAGTCATTGTTTTGGGTTTTAGATGCTGGAGGAAAGCAGGGCGCTGTGCTTTTCTGTCAATCTTTTTTCTTTTTCTAAGCATGCTGAGCATTTTTGTGTGAGCAGCTCAAGTAGTGTCAAACTTTGAATTGGCTACCCGCTATCTCTTTTGTGAGCTTTCCCGTATGCAACAGATAGAGGCACAGCTTATGCTTTTCTTCTTTTCCTTCTGACAGCTCACTTTATCCTGGAGATGCTGGTCATAACAGCCACATTTCAGTTCAGTTTTGTGAATGTTGTAGGTTATCAGCTGAATACCTGCTGCTTGTCCTCCTGAATGCGAGGCTATCAATTCTTTTGGACATTAACTTGAGAGTACATGAGATGAAGGGAGGCATCAAAGCCAGAATACCACAACCTAAAAGTCCCTCCAGATGACCCATATACTGAGTATTCATCCGGACTTGTGTGCACTATCATTACATCAAAATTAGATTATATCTGGTCTTTTATTAAGCATTTGTTCTGATTTATTCAATGAGCATTCTTCTTGATTTGCTTAGTGTGTTTTCACAGCTTCCTCATCCCACCCTCTTCAGGCCACTCCAGACAGGTGGTTTTGTGTTTTGTGTGTGTGTGTGTGTGTGCTTCACCATGTTGTTGATGCAACACTAGACTGTCCGCACATGATTCTGCTTTATGTGTTGTTCTGTGATGCTTCCCCAATGTTACTGCAATTATTGTCATCTGGAGACATAGCAAAACCTGGACAAAAACAGTAACACACAATCCTGGAACATTCCCTGTTTAGGGAAATTTTTAATGACTGATGTTTTAATGTATTTTAAATCTTTGGCTGGAAGCCACACAGAGTGGCTGGGGAAACCCAGCCAGATGGGCAGGGTATAGATAATAAATTATTATTATTATTATTATTATTATTATTATTATTTATTATTATTATTATTATTATTATTGCATGAAGAGTTTCAGGATAGGCAGCGATTGGAAATGAAGCAGTATGCCCATCCCAGAACTTCTGTAGGAGCAAACAGTATTGAAAATGGGATCATACATAGCTGCATGTCACGGCATTTTTGTGACAGTAACTCCCTGTATGGAATACCAGCACTTGTTCTTTTGCTGCCAGTGGCAGCTATTTTATCCTCGCACAGCAATCCTATCAATATATGAATGCCAGCACTTAAAAACAAAAAACAAACACTGAGCACCTAGATCCCATCATGAGCACAAAGCACCATGTGTTGTTGTTTAGTCGTGTACTACTCTTCGTGACCCCATGGACCAGAGCACGCCAGGCACTCCTTTTACTGCCTCCCGCAGTTTGGTCAGACTCATGTTCGTAGCTTCGAGAACACTGTCCAACCATCTCGTTCTCTGTTGTCCTCTTCTCCTTGTGCCCTCCATCTTTCCCAACACCAGGGTCTTTTCCAGGGAGTCTTCTCTTCTCATGAGGTGGCCAAAGTATTGGAGCCTCAGCTTCAGGATCTGTCCTTCCAGTGAGCACTCTGGGCTGATTTCCTTCAGAATGGATAGGTTTGATCTTCTTGCAGTCCATGGGACTCTCAAGAGTCTCCTCCAGCACCATAATTCAAAAGCATCAATCCTTCAGCGATCAGCCTTCTTTATGGTCCAGCTCTCACTTCCATACATCACTACTGGGAAAACCATAGCTTTAACTATGGTATACGGACCATTAATGCACCATAAAAAGGATGCCTAGATGCACCCTCAGTGCATTTCCTTCACACTTTCTGAAACACAGAAGTTTATTTATTTTTTAAAAGTGGATTTGTTGTGCTAGGGTGAAAGAGCACTTTAATCCACTTTTATTGTGCAAACCTGAAGGTCTGGTGTGTGACAGAAACATTTCCACAAAAATCATCCTGTCCCTAATGGAGTGGAAAGGGGAAAAGGCCAAGTGGTTCTTATTTATGTAAAAAAAAAAAAAGGTTGCATTTGCAGGTGTGTAAGAAAAAGGAAGAGGGATGCGGGTGGCGCTGTGGGTTAAACCACACAGCCTAGGGCTTGCCGATCAGAAGGTTGGCGGTTCGAATCCCCGCGACAGGCTGAACTCCTGTTGTTCGGTCCCAGCTCCTGCCAACCTAGTAGTTTGAAAGGACATCAAAGTGCAAGTAGATAAATAGGTACCACCACAGCGGGAAGGTAAATGGCCTTTCCGTGCGCTTCCCTGGTTCACCAGAAGCGGCTTTGTCATGCTGGCCACATGACCTGGAAGCTGTACGCTGGCTCCCTCGGCTAATAACGTGAGATGAACGCCACAACCCCAGAGTCGGTCACGACAGGACCTAATGGTCAGGGATCCCTTTACCTTTTTAAGAAAAAGGAAATGCTTGCACAAGAAGGCAGTCAGATATCTAGTTTTAATAGTTATGCAAACTGGAATCCCCCTTTAATTTTTTAACCAAACATCTGTTTTTCTCTAAAGGAGAGGAGGCCAGTGGCCTTCCAGGTGTTGTTGAACTTCCATCTGTTTCACCCAGTATGGCCAATGGTCAAGGAGGATTTGAGCTGTAGTCTAGCAACATATGGAGAGCCACTAGTTATTTACCCCTCCTCTAGGATGCCTGGACCAACTGCAAAGGAGCAGAGGATCTCTATGCTTTCAATAGTTGTGCAAGAGAGAAAATCCTGGAAATCGCAGCTTGTGAGACAAGTAGCAGCCATTGAAATTTCCTCCTCTTCGACATAATTATTTCAGTGAGTGAGATGTCCCTTTCTTCTTATTTAAAACCCTGTGCAAGCATGCAGTGTCAGAGAGAGAGATCTGATGTTGGATCCCTCCTCCCTTCTGCTACTGCAGCCTCCAGCGTCTTGGGCTCTACTGACACTGGAGCTCTGACATCTGAAGAGCCAGAAACGGTATGTGTTGGGGCAGTTTTGAGAAAGGACTAGGAATCAGCTTGATTCTGAAGGGTGCAAAGCTGTCTCGGCTACCAGGGTTTCCCTAAACCTAAACCAGGATGACATGTTGTGTACGGAGCTCCTTTAAACCACTTCCTTGTTTTTTTCCTCCCACTAGAAACAGTGGGTGGGGGAAAGTTGTTTCTTTTAAAATACCTACAAAATAAATGGAGGAGCATATTTATCTCTGAATAGATCTTAAGATACTCCTATTCAGATATATCCGCTTACCAGTCACCTTATATGTCACATGGAAACATAGCAACCAGTGAGCAGGGTGTTTACAGAAGGCACAAGAACCTTAATGGTTAAATGTGTCGCCTGTGGCGTAATGTTTCTGCACAAATGCAGGAACTAAAGTAATTTTTCAAGTGTATCTTGTGATGCTTGTAACATTTTACCAAACGGAATGCATATTCACCATTTATACATTTCCACCCCCACTCCCTCTCTTGACCTGTATCATACTGGGTAACAGCTGTAAGTCTGAGATGCAGCTGTTTCTCCACTGAACTGAAACTGATGAAATCCTTCTTGAAATTCTAATTGTAGGGCTAATTCAATGGTGTGTGTAAATTCTGCATGTGGTGGATCATGGCAGTGAGTCTTGGGCCTTGCCCAGTGGGGCTTTCCCCTGCCACTCCCTATCAGGCTGCTTATTGTGAATGAAGACCTATGTGCAAACATTCCCACACAAATAGGCTTCCTGTGTCTCATGAACCATCTATTGCTTTTGACTGCAGCAGATGGACTGTGTGAATGAATCCTACCGGTGAGCATATTTCCGAAGTAGCCTAAATTCTCTATTTTTGTTTGGGGAGGACAGTTTCCCCCTGTATCGTATTAAATATAGGATGTATGATATCTGAGCCTTTTGTTACTTGGATGCTTGTCCCTATACAAAAAAAGATTTAAGACCTAATACACCAAAAAAGGACACGGGTGGCACTGTGGTCCACTGAGCCTAGGGCTTGCCGATCAGAAGGTTGGCGGTTCGAATCCCCGTGACGGGGTGAGCTCCCATTGCTTGGTCTCAGCTCCTGCCAACCTAGCAGTTTGAAAACACATCAAAGTGCAAGTAGATAAATATGTACCATTCCGGTGGGAAGGTAAATGGCATTTCCGTGCGCTGCTCTGGTTCTCCAGAAGAGGCTTTGTCATGCTGGCCACATGACCTGGAAGCTGTACGCCGGCTCCCTCGGCCAGTAAAGCGAACTGAGCGCCGCAATCCCAGAGTCATCTGCGACTGGACCTAATGGTCAGGGGTCCCTTTACACCAAACAAATGTCTTGTGGATGTCATTTTCAATTGCCCTAAGTAGGAGCTATTGCTAAGGAGGAGCTTATTTTCTATATGGGATCCCACCACACAAATAGAAAAATGAGCAACCACCAGGATTGCCCAGGGGAAAATCCATCCACTCAGTGGGTCAGTACACAAAAGTAGTTCACTGGGTGGGCACATCTGCTGTCAAGCTATTTCAAGCAGCCCCCACAAAGAGTTGCACTGTCTGTACTGAGGCTAATTTAATTATCGCAGGCAGAGTTAATAGGTATTGAAGAGTTAAACAGGGCATGAAGCAAAATCATGCAGATGGCGCACACAGCAAAACTGAGACGGCACAACTGAATTATCACCAGATGGAGCCTGGTGACGAGTTCATGCTTTCCTCCATCTTCCAAGTTGAACTTTTTCTTTTCCCTTTTTGGAAGACATAAACTGACAGCTGTGGATCTGGGTGGAGACAGCAAATGTCTGATGTGAATACTAAGTAGTCCAGATTCTCTTTTACACACAGTAAGGAAATTGCTATGAATCCTCTTCTGCAAAAGCATTAATAGGGATTTTTCTCTGGCTGCAGTAGCGGCCCTGCACTAATTAATATACTTAAGCAAACATCTGTATAGCATTCCATGTTTGTACTTCTTCCTTAGAAGAGATGAGTGCCTTTCAGATGTTTGACATCCAGTCTCAAGGGAATGCTCTAGTACTGTTTTAAAAAGTGACCTATAAGCTTAGTCCCTTTAAATAGCTTTGCATGATCTAGGGACTACGGTATATAGCAAAATGTACCGCACTGGGATATTTGAGAGCAACTCATTATCCTGGAGTTTGGAGCTCATAGCCATGAGCCACAATCATTTCCTTACCACTTCCACCGATGTCTTCTTTTCCATAGTCATGTTCCACCTGAAGCCAAAGGTTCAACACATATTTGACTCTGCTGTTGAAATAGTGGAATTAGAAAGTGCTGAACTTTGGCTGGCTCCTACTCCTAATGATTGTCATTTGTTGTAATTGCCTTTAGATCTATTGGGGGCATAGGCAGTGCAGGAGCTAAGGAAGGTACACCAGCCACCATACTTGAAATAATTTTCATGGGAAATGTGGATGCTATTGTGACATTTGCTTTTCAAGTTCCACATTAATAAAGTCTTTTCTTTTGGTTCCTGATAGCGACTTTTGCTTTCACCAGGATTTCCTCTTTCTTAAAATGTTCCATAGATGTTAATGGCACAATCTTAAAGACATCTACTTAGAAGTAACTCACATTTAGTTCAATGGGACTTGCTCCCCGGCAAGGATTGATGCCTAAAAGCCAAGTTATTTGCAACTGTTGAAACTGTGAAGCAATCAGGAACAAATTTGTATTTAGAATGCCAATGGAAATGACAGATAGCACTTCATTCAGCCAAGTCAGTCAAAGGGTAGTCAGGACAGCTGAGCAATCTCTCTTGACAATCTCTTGGCTGGTGCATCTCTCTGTGTTGTAGGGGTGTGTGTGTGGTCTTTATTTGGGAAATCTTCTGCATGATAATTTTCATCAGGTTATTTATCATTATTGTTATATGAAAGGGAGCATGCATGTTCCGGTGGCTGTTAAGATACAATCAGCATCAGCACAGAGAACTGTTCAGTTACATAAGGCTCCACACCTGGAAAATGAATTTATTAGTAGTGCATAGAATACCGTACTATGCACAGGACCCCACAATATGCCAACAGATATGATGAGGCTGCTTCTTCTGTTCCCTGCAGCCCCCTCCCATAGCTGCCAAGTTCTCCCTTTTTTAAAGGGAAATTCCATTATGCTGAATAGGCTTCCTCGCGAGAAAAGGGAAAACTTGGCAGCTATGCCCCCTCCATCTCCTCCAGTGGCCCGCCAAACTCCAAAGTAGATTGCACTGGGGGGGGAGGCTGCAATGAAGAGAGGAAGCATTGGTCTTATTTGCACATGTAGAAGTCAGTTGTGCAAGGGGACACTGATCTCATCATAACGCATGTCTCTGTTTTCTAATAATTAGTTCATTATTTTCATACCTCCTTTGCAATCTTTTCTGTGGTAAAGAACCTACCATTCTAGCCTCTAATCACATGGAAATGGCCTCTCTGATGAGGCATGATATATTAAATACACAGTTGATTCATATGACAGTTGATTTATGAAACAAGGAGCCTGTTTTTCATGATTTCCTGTCATACTGTTACAGATCGATATACTCAAGGCAGATATGGAAAGTGCAGAGTGGAAAATTTTGGAAAACCTGATCCTAGAGGACGTTGTGGAACACATAGGGCAACTGGTCTTGGAAATCCATGTTCATTGGCCGGGATTTGAGGTCAGCGGCAATGACAGCACTGTGGTTCGATACTGGTACAGTCTCCTAAAAGAGCTAGAACTGAAAGACTTCAGGCTTTTTCACACTTACAAAGACTTATCAAAACCACAGATGTTCCTAAAAAGGGAAGCCTTCAACGCAAGTAGTAGTTATACACTGAGCTGGGTGAATACAAGATGGAAATAGGGCTCCGGCCTACAGAACAGAACTGTGACTCATCCCCTTCAGCGGTACTATTGAAGGTGAGTTCAGAGACACACTTTAAAAAATTACCCAATGCGCAAATAAAGCAGCTGTGGTATATGATAAAAATATGTTTTTGTTCCCCCACCAAAGTGGGAAGGCATAGCTTCTATATCAGGCTTCCTCAACCTTGGCCCTCCAGCTGTTTTGAGACTACAATTTCCATCATCCCTGACCACTGGTCCTGCTAGCTAGGGATCATGGGAGTTGTAAGCCAAAATCATCTGGAGGGCAGAGGTTGAGGAAGCCTGTTCTATACCCTAGAAGAGTTGAGGCCTGAATTTAAAGTATTTTGTTTACTTTGTCTATGCACTTGGCTGCTGCCCAGCTCAAGCCTGTTGAGATGTTTTCATCATCATACTGATTAAAAACTCAAAATGTGGAAAATAAGTTCTTTCTTCATGGCCGAATAGCACCCCCCCAAAAGCTGTCAAATACTAAGTTTTCTGCTTTGGGGCGGGGGCTAAGATTATCAGGATGGTGGTTTACAACATATGCTGTTATTAACTGCCCATCATGTGTGAAATGTGTCTTGTGCAGCCATGCACAAGTACAAAACAGTTGTGTAAATTCACACAGCAACAGCCAAGGTTTTCAAAAGGCAATTCAGATTGGGGCTTCTGGGGGAATTAAGCCCCCTGCAATTGTCCTATCTGAATCCTCCCAAAGTGGCACACAGGTGCCTGTATGCTTCACACCCATGGGGCAAACAGCTGTTTGAGGAGGCATGCAGAACTGGGACTATGTTAGCAATGAAAAAGGTGAAACCTTTCCTCTCTCCATGCTATGACTCCACTACAAACACCCCCCAAACAGCTGATTTTAAGTTTAAAAAACTGTGAGGAGATCATACCTAGTTAGGCCCTTAGATGAAGCACATGTAGCTGTGGTTGGGTAGATGGGAAACACAAATTTGGCAGCAGTAATTTATTGATGCATGTATTCAGAATGAAAAAGTAGTTTAGTACCATATTTTTCACTCCATAGGACGCACCTTTCCCGTCCTAAAAATGAAAGGGAAAATATCTGTGTGTCCTATGGAGTGAAGGCTAGAGCAGCGTGCAGCAGGAAACGGGCTCTCCGGTCAACTCCTTGACAGCGGGCGGGGAGGAGAGCCCCCTCCTCGCCCACTGTCAAGGAGGCGCCTCAGAGCCCATTTCCCACGGCTACCAAGCCTGCCCCTGCCAGAGCCGGCAGCAGCAGAGGGGTGCTGCTAATTCTTCCCTGCCAACCCCATTCGCGAAAACAAGCCTGCTTTTGCGAATGGGGTTGGTGGGGAGCAACTAGCAGCATCTCCTCTGCCTCCCCCCGCCTCCGCCGCGATCGGCAGGGGCGAGGGGGAGGCAGGATCATCCCGAAATTGGGCTTTTCTGCCCCCCTCCTCCTCTGCGATCGCAGGGGGGGTGGGAGGGAGGGGCAGCCCCAAAGCATGGCTTTGGGGCGGTTCCTTCATCCCGTGGACAGCAACTCTCTCTCACACCCTTTCCATCTGTCCCTCCCTTCTTTCTTTCACTCTCTCTCACCCCTTCCTTCCTTCCCTCCTTCCTTCTTGAGGCTGTCCTCAAGGTGAGTGGAGGGATGGACGGGAGCCCCTTCCACCCCTCCTCCCAGCCTTTTAGAGGCGGAAAACCAGAAAAATATTTTTCTGGTTTTCCGCCTCTAAAAATGAGGTGTGTCCTATGGAGCGAAAAATGCGGTAGCTATAATGTAGTATTCTTACATGCTTCATCCACTATAAATGCCATGTTATCAGAAATGTGTGAAGCGGTTCTAGATTTCTGAAGATGCTGCACACCTTCAACTGTAGAAATGTACAGCACAAAGAAATTCTCCCACAATATTTTAATATAATAAATTCAATGAAAGTTAAATTTACACTCTGGCACTGCAGAGAACTAGGCAGTTACAACTTAAATAAAGAGTAAAAAGAAAGGAAGGAAGAAGCAGCAGCCACCTGCAGACAATGCTAGAGATGTTACACTAAGCTGGTATCCATCTTTTAATATAAAACATTTATTAAAAATAAGATCTGTAAAAAGGAGGTTTGAGACATATGTACAGTAGTTTAGCACAAAACACACAATTCTATGAAATAAAAATAGATATTAAAGTGCCCATTTACAAGACTTAGGTGGTCAAATGGCAATGAAGCCGCAATGTGCTTTCAATTATACCTTCTTGGAAGCATTTCCATAAAGGCAGTAATTCACTAATTGCACAAGCTCCACTGGCTGAATGGGGCCTATGCTAAAACAGCATTTGATGAATTGCTCGTTAACTGTCTTATATACATATATACATAATATTCTTTGGATTTATTTTATTATAAAAAGAGAATCTTTGAGTAAGAATAGAAACCTGACTTGTCAATAATAATTATAAAAAAAGGAGTCATGATAAAATTGTAGCGAGTTTCTTAGCATGTATCCAAATCCATGCATCTGCAAATATAATGGGATTGAAAAAAATACCTGGAGGTGAGGGAGCATAAAGTGTATTTCCTATCCCATCTCACCTCAGTGAATGGAATTGGTTGTTTGGGGGGGGGCGGCTGATAGGAAGGGTGTGGATTGCTGAATATTGGGCTCCTGCAAAAAGAAGGTGCCCCCACCCAATTTTTGGTGACTGCTGCTTTAGCCCCCATGTACTACAGCCCACCCCACTCAGCAGCATGCCCTAACACCCAGGAAAGGCCTTTTGGTAGTGGGAGGAGCTATTAAAAGTACCTCATGCTCACCACATTTCGTAAGCATTTCTCTGATCTAACCCATTAGCTATATCCATCTGCTCCCCACAAAATGGATAATGGTGAAGAGAAACATCCAGGACTTGATGGAACCCATCTTGGAGCTAGAGGAAGATTAAGCATAGAAACAGATAGACATCCTCTGCCTACCTGGGTCTCTGCACTAGGCTTTCCTTCATATTTTCAAGCAGGGCTGTTGAGTTTGAGGGGATTGCCCTCACAAAGAAACAACAACCGTGTTGCACATATAAAATCTTTGTGTATTTCAACATAACCAACAACTGCTGTTAATTAAAATACAAAAACAATTCTAACAACTTCTATTATACTGTACACACACACGCATTCAGAAATATCCAATGTATTTGGAAATTTGAGAGTACTGCCAAACAGTATTTATAAATGGGTGCATCATCTTGCAATGCTGAAATGAAAACATTTTTCTCCCAAATTGTGCACTTTCGAGGACAGAGTGAAGCTTATGAAGTGTATACTTCAGCTTCATGAACACAAGGCTAGGCACAAATCTCCTCAGTTTAATACAATTTTAAAATATCTTACGAAGGATATTCCATTTAGACCACTTCACTTGGTCACTTTCAGCTTATAATAGTTTGAGATTGGAAACATTTCAGATGAAGTCTTCTGAATTCCCCATATGGTATATGTGCACTGTAATACTGAAATACCTGAGGCAAGGCATCTTTATATTCTAATGTCAGGTCATCTTTGTTGCAGAATAGGTGTTCTCCAAATGATGAGAAGTTTAGAGTTCTCCAGTACAGCCTTCAGTCCCACAGCTTTATAAGACCATCCCAGCCACACGTGATTACCTTGGATGTCTCATGTGGGTGCCAAACTGCACCTATACAGACTTTGTCATGGGCTTTCAATCGACTGTATAGTTTTGTTGTCTTCCAGTCCCAGATGTTCAGTTTTCCGTCTGCATCACCTGATATCACATAGCTTCAAAGAAAAGAAATAAAAAATTGCTTCAATCCATTGAAATCTAATTTTGAAGGGTTATGTCAAAACACCAAAATACGGTTTAACACAGAAAGCAGATGAAATATTAATGGCTTTCCATGCTTACTTTCTACTGCAGGGTTTTTGCGATGAATTACGCTAATCACAGTGGCCTCAAAAGTTACCTGCCCAGCAGTGGGCTGCTTACAAGATGCTGTGTGCATCAGTTGCCCAACTGGCTGCTGCTGTGGTCAGTATCAACATGCAAATCAGCTGCCCAAAAGGGTTAGAATAATTAAACCAATTTCGCCTCATGCTGCCCCATCCTATGACAAGGAAGGCGAAGACAACCCCTAATTCCTCCCCAAGATTCTGTCAAGAACGAATGGTACCAAAACATACTGTAGGCTCAGCACTGATAGTATTGGGCAGCCTTGACTACCGGATGGAGGAACCTGGACACTCATCCTCCTCCCTAATCCGGAATCATTGTTACAGACTATACACATATGAGGACTCCTTTGACAGTTTAAAAACATATTTTAAATCATACTAGAGTGAAAAATCAGACCATGGGGGGGGGGAAAGTCTGAAAATCAAAATGGGGCATGATAACCCATAATAGCCAGATGAACTATAATGAAGCATACCTCATGTCAGGTGAAAAATCTACTTGGCAAGCATACCCAGCCACCATATGGCCCTTGAATATTTTCTTTTTATTTAGCCTGAATCTGTTTTGAGCTCCAAAAATCAAAATCTGGTTGTCCATCGATTGACAAGCCAGCCACTTCCCTGTTAAGAGTAAAAAAGAAAAAGAATGTTAATGTCATTCTTAAAATAAATTCATGCACTTAAGATTTCTACATCTGACTTAATTTTGAGAATCACCAATGATATCCATAGTGTATTTAAAAAAATAAAGCCCCAATTTCGCATACTACAAAGACACACAATCTGAGACATGGAATTATAAATTATTTTGGTTGTGATAGGACTTAACATGGATTTGTATTCTGACATAAATATGGAGCCTCAAGAAGCGCTAAATTCTAAAGCAATAAATTATGAGAGGTCTAAGAAGATACGTTAGCTTACCATTTGGAGACAAAGTCACTGCTGGCATTGAGTGCATACTTGGTTCTGCTATGTATTTGAAATCTACTGGTATGTCCCTATGAAAGAAGAGAAATATATGGATAAAATATTACAAACATACACCTAGTAAAGAAAATTAAGAGATGAGAGGGGCCTAGAGGTCTGCAGTCTAAATGTGTTTACTTGGCTATTGAATTCTGCAGTGTCTAACAACGCCATGTGTAATGATACACTTCCTTTCTTTCTCCCTGTGTTCCAAATTTAGGAATCATGATCTCCTTCAATGCAGAAAGTGGGTAGTCTAATGCCTAACCATTTTGAAGTGAAATGAGCCCCAGACAATGTTGTGGGGTTTCTGCATTCTGTCATACAGTAGTTTGCCAGTTAAAGCAAAATGTTACCACCTGCTCACGAAAAATACCCTAGCCTCAAAACAGCAGTTGAGCCCTGAAAGTTTGAGAGTATCAGCTGGAAATAAGCAAAAGAACAATGGAGCAGGAAGGAATCGGTTGGCTTGAGCCTCTACCAGTTTATAGTGCATTGGATGGGGGAGAATGGGATAGGGCAGCAGTGGGAGATACCTAGCCCACAGGCCTAATTAGGCCTGCCATTTGGCCAAGCCACACTCACCTGCCCTACACCAGATGTCATAAATGACAGCTGGTGTGGGGCAGCAGCATTTTCCTCTCTTTCTCCAGAACTCCCCTCCCTGTGTAAAACAACAAAGTACACTCAGGTTTGGACCTGGCAGCCAGCTTTGAATCTGAGCCCTTTGGCACTGTGGAGGTGGTTTTTAGGAGGGCTGGAAAGAGAAGTGTTGGGGAGGAGTCCCTTTACTAACAACAACAACAACACACACAAAAAAACTATCATTCATGAACCCACACTATGTCACAAGGCTCCTGAGATTCTATGCCAACTGAAGCCCTGAATAGGAACACTCGTAGGTATGCACTGCAACACTTTGTTGCAGATCTCTCCAGTTCTTTGTTTTTGAATAATACTCTAGACCAGTGGTTCCCAACAGGTGGTCCGCGGACCCCCAGGGGTCCGC
The DNA here is from genome assembly GCF_963506605.1 of Zootoca vivipara. Taxonomy (NCBI): domain Eukaryota; kingdom Metazoa; phylum Chordata; class Lepidosauria; order Squamata; family Lacertidae; genus Zootoca; species Zootoca vivipara. The sequence continues at coordinate 49,256,513 of NC_083278.1, read as the reverse complement.
GAGCTATGCCAGAGGGGTCTGCAAGATGCTATTAGAATAAAAAATATATTAAATATATTTCGTATGATAACAGATTTTTTGTTTTGGCCGCTTCCTGCATGAGCAGAGTCTAGCGCAAAACTAGAATTAGATAGAGGCAGTAGTTCTGCTGTATGCCGTTAGGTGGTGCTTTACAAACACTACTGTTTTGCAAAGAGGCAGCGCGCGGATTCTACTAACGCTCACCTCCCCAAGATGCTTTGCGCGCGTCGGCTTCATTTGTGCGCTACTGCGCAGGTACTCTGTCTTCTCCATTCCCCTCCCTCCTCCCTGGCGCGCGCTGCCTCTTTGCAAAACAGTAGTGTTTGTAAACAAAGCGTTGTTTTTCGCGGAAGCTACAGTTCGCGTACTTAAAAATGGACCGTTGGTTAAAAAGTGGTTCGTTAAAACGACAAAGGCCTGTAGATGAAGAGGAAGATAATGCATTTGATGTTCAAGCAAGTAAGTCAGTGACTCTCGAACCGATCTTGTCAGTGTCCATTGAACCTAAATCGTCGGCGTCCCTTGAACCTAACCCTTCCAAGATCAGTGTTAAGCTTACTGGAAAAATTAGATTAGGAATTAGGAATTAGATTTAGGATTAGGAATTAATGGGGGTCCTTGTCACTATAGCGGCTCGATGAGGGGTCCTCAAGAAAATTTTGTTGGGAACCCCTGCTCTAGACTAGGGTAGGGAAGCTTGAACCGTGGGCTAATTGGGTGATATCAGCTGATGGGGGGGGGCAAGGCTCAATCCTGCTGGCAGCTGCTTCACCATTACTATGAATAGTTCTTAGTAATATCTCAATATTTGCAGAACTAAAAATGTAGCATTCAACATGATTTTCTTGTTTTTCAAAAATAAATACTTGAAAATAAATACATGGGAAGATCTGCCTCAAATAGTAGAGAGTTAAAGGATTTCAGCACACTTACATGCTTCTGTACAAAGAATAAAAGATTTCCCACTAGAATTTTCTTTTGCTTCATGATTCTGCTCAAGGCACTTAACTGTTTGGTTTTGGTTAACTAAATGGTCTTTGGACACTCTTGAGAATTGCTATGGCTGATATAAATATCATCAGCTTCTGTGGGTAGCACTGAAGATTTAACAATGCAGAAACCATTCATTACACAGCTACATTAACCTCCATAATATTTACATACATCACATTAATGACAAATTAGATGGAGTGTAAATGCTCTCACGAAGGTTAATTGCAGCTTAATTTTGTTCATATAACCATGAGATCATATAAATTCAAGGTAATCAAATTCTACCACCGGCGCTTGGGGCCTACAGAAAGACCAGGAAGCTTTTTTTAGAAGGTTCACTCACACCTTTAAGAAGCAAAAATGCAACGGCGCAAACCTATTTGCCTGTTATGGCAAATAAATTCAGTACTTCATGTCCAGCTTTTATGCAGCACATCATTAAAAGAATCCTACACATTTTAGATAAACCACACATTTGTTTGTTTTTGTTTAATAAAAACAATTAACCCTCACCCTGAAGGGCACAGAAAATCTGAGTAGATACCAATCTCTCACCCACTATACCAAACATTCTGCTATTTTGAAGTTTATTATTCAACTTCAGAAGTCATTAAAATGAAGTCAAAATGCCCCCCAAGAAAGATTAGAGCAGGAGCCCAGCGCAACATCACTCTTTTCCACTTGAGATTCCCAGCAACTGATAATTAGAGCTATACCACTTCGGATAATGGAGGTAGTACAGACACTATATGTAACTGTCACTCCATGAATTTCTCTGTTTGCATCTACTGTGATTTCCGTATTTCATCTACCCATTCCTCCTGGTTATAGTAAATGTTCATATGGCCCTTAAGCATTATGAAGTGGTACTGGTAAAGCCAGTAGGTGGTGCTCTTTCCCCAGAGTCAATAACTAACCAAAGCCCAAACAAATAATTTTATTGCTATGGTTCCATTTAAAAACAAACAAAGAAAGAAACCTGACTAAAAAAATGTCTTCATTCTGATAATTCCAGTCTCTGACCTGGAAGTAAAATGTTTGTGTCTTGGCATCCTTTCTTGAATAACCCACCATTTGGCACAACACTGGAAAGCATACTCCTTTCTTTGCCATATTTGCCCATTGTTTCTTCAACAACATCCCCTTTAAATGTGGGGCAAACTGCGGTCCCTCCTAAGTTTCATCTCAGGGCTGGTACAGAGATGCAAGCTAAGCAAGGTTTAGGAATCAGGCCATGTCATTGTATGCTGTATCTCAGCATCATCAATTCCAGAGAAGGGGTGGAGACTGACTCCAGGTCCCAAAACTTAGATTCTACAGCATAAATTGCAAACCAAGTCGAGAAATTACTAAACATTCTGGATGGGGTAGACTCACAGGAAATAAGTCTAAAGTTCTGCAACCAGTTGCCATATTGAGGGGGGAAGTATAAAGAGAATATATTCACTACTCAAACTATATTTTCTTCCTCTCTAATCAAAAAGTCAAGACACAAGTTTTTACTTACCATTCCCAGACTCTTAAACTCTTGTCATCAGATGTACTCACAAATCTTCTATTTTCATCCACAAAAACAATGGTGTTAACAGCACCTAAATGCCTATCATACTCCTGAACAATTTCTCCACTTCGAATATCCCACTGCAAGACAAATCCAAACAACTCCTTAAAAATGGTGAAGAAAATGATCCATTTTTTAAAACCAAGTATTTTGTAACAGAAATAGCCGATTATTACTGCAACAATAGGAAAGGAATTATGGTTAAATAGTCAATTGGTTTGATCTTCAAATTGTTTCTGCATTATCTTTACCAAATACTCTGAATATTCTAACTTACCTGTACAATTTTCTTATCTGACATTCCTGCTACAAAAAGATTTTGCTTATCTTCATCTGGATTGAATTTGACACAGTAGGGAACTTTCCTGTTTGTGAATCTTGAAATACACTGTCCTAGAGAGGGGGTGGGAGGGGAAACAGATCAATGAATAGGAAGAGATTTACATATCCAGCTTCTTCGTTTTCTGTTGTAGCTGTTGGGTTGTATGGTGGGATGACAATTTTGAACATAATAAAATAAGCCTCAACCTATATTTCTGAAGGGTGTGCCACTTGCCTTAAATCCAGATTACCAAACTCAATCCACTGAGGGCCATTTCATGCAATACAAAGCAAAAAACCTGGTTTTGCTAACAAATGTAATTTCTGGAGTACAGAAATATAGGAAGTTACCCTCAAACCACTGGTTCATCTAACTCAAGATTGTTCACAGTGGTCCTGACTGGCAGTGAACTCTCCAGGATTCAGACAATGGTGTTTCCTAGCCCACCTTGAAAATGCCAGAGTGTCAAGATGTTCTATCACTGAGCTACGTCTCCTTATTTGATAAATACACTCTTATGTGGCTGAAAGGCTTTCAGTTTTGAACCAACCATTTTCTAGAATGGTTTAAATGCATCCAAAAAGCAAAGCTGTTCTAAGACGATAATGCTGTACAGGGATCTGCACTCCTGTCACCCTGTTGCACTTTTAATAGTTGTCTTTGTCATTCACAAAAATACAGGTATCAGAAGAGGAAACATAAGAAGCATTCACCTACCTGTCTCCGTGTCCCAGAGTTTAAGATACCGATCATATGCAGCACTGAGAAACTGAGTCCCAACATTGTTAAAGCATATATCTCTAACAGCTTTACTGTGCCCTGCAGGACAAATATATATAGTATTAGTAGGAAAGGGAACCAGAGGTTTTTCTTTTCTGTACTAGGGCAGTTGTTGGATGCGCAGTGTCTGATTTGCAATACGGCTCAGGCACTTTTCACCTCCCCCTCTATTCAGTCCTCCCATCTCCATCGCCCCCACTTCCCCTTAAAAGCAAGCTATTCTATCCAATTAAGAACACAAACCATTTGGGCTCAAGTGCTGTGACTGTGGTTCTCAATCCAACACTGGAAACTAGGGGCACAGCACCCTTTTGCACATGCAGTTCTCAATTCAGCAGTGGCTGCGCACAGGGAGGCCCAGGTCCACATGTGCACCACCCCTCACTAGGATCAGGGTGTCCTTAGGCTACTTCACATGAACCATAGTTTTAAAAATATAAGTGGAGAGAGATGCTGAGCAAAAATACATATATTTCACATTAATGACCCCATTCTAAAAACAAGCAAGCAGCCCTGAAGATCCAGGGAGACGGGGATGGGGACAAGCTATTTGTTGGGGTGGGAGCTTCCCTTGCCCTCCCCTCTGGTACCACCCGATTGCTTTACTTGGGATAAACCTGTGTTTAGCTATGCACCATACATGAATGAATTGTACTGCAGGGAGGCTTTTGAACTACCATGCTCAATTATTATTTTCTTAGCATCCATCACTTCTAATTATTCCCTTGAGGCACACATTAATATTTGGACTTATTGCTAAAGGCAGCAACACAACTGACACAATTATCATTTATGAAAAAGCTGATTTTATAAAAATAAAAAAGTATTACCAATGAAAGTTCGTAAGCATCTTCGTTCACCATATACTTCCCAGAGCTGGTGGGTGGAAAATACATTTTACAATATGGTTTAATGAAGACACAAAATGCAAGTAGAACGGCTGATGCACACAACTTATTATTTTAAAACAAGCCCATCTTATTTGCCTCATTTATGAATCGCTTCCCATAAATCTTCTTGAAGCAATTCAACAAAAAAAGGAAAAAGAAAAACATACATTTACAGTACACTATTTCAAATCCAGTACTGTTAACATTGTTTCTTGGTTAAAAAAAAACTTTAGAACACCTGATGAATGAAAAACTATGTTTTTAAAAAAAGTAATCCCCATAATATAACAACACAGGTACAAAATGTACAAAATGTAATTAACTCTGTGATTTGAAAAATGTTATACCGAGAGAACTTGCTGATTCATAGCATGTTATTGTTCACAGAGCTACTTAATGGAACTGCATCTCAACAAACAAGGGAAGAGTGGCAGCAGCAATGGAGAAGGAAAGTCCAGCTGCATTGCCATGTGCACCTCTCCCCCCCCCCAATGTCTTACTACATATTGTATTGTTGGCATCCGCCTGTCTTGAGAAACAAACTGTTGCATTTGCAGCACCAAAGTGACCTGGCGGGGCCCAAACCTGGGTGGTGTGTACGGGGGTCCTGGGCTGCCCACTCATGTGGCCCAAAGGAAAGCAGAGCAATCAATACATTTGGCACCAGCTTGGATGCAGGAGTTGCTGGAAGGAGGTGTACAAGGCACCATGCTACCATCTTAAGGACTCCACTCCTGATTTGTGTAGGGTTTACTCCTTAGTCCTTTCTTCTCTCAATGATATCCCACAAGGCAGCAGAGAATAGTTATACACTTTTTAAAAAACAGGGTCACGTTTTCCACTGATCAAAAGAAATTAAGATAAATTGAATAAATATTGCATCCCTAAAAAGAGAAAACCAGTGTAATGTAGTGGCTAGCGTGGTGGACTGGGATGTAAGAGAACTACTGCATGCTGTCTCAATTAACAGCAGTTTTGGAAAAGTATAGCCTGTTCCATACTTTATGTGAGTAGCAATCCACTTTGCATGAAGGAGGGGCACACACCTCTCTATTCGAGCTCAAACACAAACAGTAACATGTGAGGTGCATCTTCCATGCAAAGGTTTGCATGCGTGACAGCCCATTTTTCAGGAATTTTTTAAAGGTGGAAACAACACAAAACTGGGCTATTACTATGCACGAAGGCCTCTGCCTTATGGAGAGGCAGGTGTGCATTTCTTTCCCTCACTTATGGAGATGGATTGCTGCCTGTATTGAGCAAGGTGTCAATGCAGAGTAGCTGAACAGATGTCAGACATCTATTTGAAGTCCTCATTATTGAAGGAAACAAAGAAATAGTAAAGGTTACCAGAACATATGACTTGAGTTCTACAGGCTAAGTTAAAGCCATTGGCCAAGGAGATTCCCATCCCCACACAAAAAGTTTGTACAGCAACCCGCTTGGTATATATTGCTGTAGTCTTGTTGCTTTACAATGATCAAAGAGTCACTGTATTTGTTTCATGATAAACAGAAGATTCCATTATGAACCTGACCTCTTACTTTAGCGCAACAAAAAGGCAACAGCTGAATTTGCCTTGACATGAGTGTCAAAGGGGAGGCATATCCCAATACGTTTTGATGTGAATTTAGCCATCTGTAGGCAGCAATAAGTGTACTTTCTGAAGGTACTCACCTTAATTTTACAGTCCATGGAAGAAGACAACAGCAAGTGGCCAGAAAGAGGAAACAGTCTGACAGCGCTGACTCCCTTATAAATAAAAACAACTATGAAATAGCTACAAATATTTTTCTTTTCCCCCAAACATGTTTATATTGGATCCTATAGGAGACATTCATTGTTAAAGGGCGGCTGCCAATGCCACTGACTTAGCTGTTGGCACAGCAACAATTCCGTTTGCTGATTCAACCGGTCGCTATCTTGATACTACCGAATAAAGTAAGTAGCACAAGTTGCACTGGTGCCCACCAAATCTCTTAACGAAGAAACATATATTGTGTGTTTGGAAAGTGAGTTCCTTTTCAAAACATTATCAATATTTTGAAATTACACTGATTTTTATTCTCACCCCTGAATAAAAGGCTCCGGTTGTTGCTGTTGTTTTTAGAATACAGCTTTATCAGTGTAATTCCCCTTCCTACCTCCACCCCATGCATGGTTATTGGGGTTCTCCCAACCTGATTTGGGGATGGTACAGGGGACACACATGGAGGGTAGTTCTGTTGCACTATTGGGACTCATTACGCTGGCTTTCGCTAGCGCAACACCTTAGTTGAGTCAGGCCCACAGCTTCATATGACATAATAGAAAAAGCCTGGGAGTAACTACTAAGCAGGCACTCCAAATCTAACTGAACCAAAGTTTTGCAGGTTTGCCCATGGTCTTGGGGTGCTTTTGTCTCCTAATGGATTCAAGTTAAGCATACTGCATCTAAATGACAGCTATATGTGCTAAAGTTTGAGGAATAATTTCTGCCATTCCATTCCCACCATCTCCAAGTAGGCATCTCAATTTGTATAAGCTCCCTAAGAAAGTCTCAAAGATTAGCTACATAAAATCACAGAAACACACTTGTAATTCTAAAAAATGTACAGCGAGGACTACCGGTGCAAAATATATAAATAACCTCTGTATGAATAAGGAAACACATATCTCAAAGCCAGTTTAGTTCACTAACAGGGACCCATGACAGGGAATTATCAGTTAGGCTGAGAGAATTGCATCTCAGGGGATTTGCGTGCTTGTATCATGGCTTAATGGTGAGAGAATGATGGCCTATATAGAGTGTGAAATTAAATATTCATAGTTCCGAATATAGTAATAAGGTTTTCACACACCATTAGCAAACGAACACTATTGTGCACCTAATGACACCGGTCTAAACTATGGGTGAGAATTGGGATAATGCAGAGTCCCCTCATGCCTCCACTGCAGAGGAACCTTACCTAGGGGCAAAGGAAATAATTTAGCAAGTTTAGCAACTTGTGGAGCAACCATACAGTGCTGCATTTGGAAGACTTTGGACATTCAACCTCCTATTTCTCCTCCTCACCCCATAACCTGGTTGTTCTCCCAACCCAACAGAGAGGATTTGGAGGCGGCACGGGGGAAAGCTTGGCTGTGCTAGTGGGAGTCCTTGTGCTGGCTTCTACTAACCGAACTGGGCAGCTGAATCTACCCCCAAGTGTCTCCACTTATATATGATCGCCAAGTACTGAATTAATACAAGCTGGCACATGAAATAAGTTTGTACAAGGACAATTTTTGAAATTGGAAAAAAAAATGATGCTGGGCCCACAATTATAAAAAAAGGACTGAGTTAATGGCAAGAAAGCATAACATGAAACAAAGAAAACTTAATATTTTAATTGCCTCTTACCTTTGTATGACCAGACCATACATGGATCTGTTTCTTAGGAAGGTAGCATTTCTCAGGGGGCACTGTTGAACGTAGGTTAACCCCAACATCCTGAGGAACATGAAGATAGGATCTCCCTTGATAGTCATACATATCTTTGACTGCAAAATAAAATAAAATAATAATAATAATAATTTATTATTTATACTCCGCCCATCCGACTGGGTTTCCCCCGCCACTGTGGGCAGTTTCCAACAAAATATTAAAATACAATGGTCTGTTAAACATTAAAAGCTTCCCTAAACACGGCTGCCTTCAGATGTCTTCTAAAAGTCTGGTAGTTGTTTTTCTCTTTGACATCTGGTGGGAGGGCGTTCCACAGAGTGGGTGCCACTACCGAGAAGGCCCTCTGCCTGGTTCTCTGTAACTTTGCTTCTCGCAGCGAGGGAACCGCCAGAAGGCCCTCAGCACCGGACCTCAGTGTCCAGGCAAAACAATGGAGGTGGAGACACTCCTTCAGGTGTACACAGCTCAAAAACTAACTTATCCTGACCAGATACACACATTCATAATCTTAAATACTATATTCTAGCTGGCTTTTTCATGCCTCTTAGGTGACAATTTAAATCTCCATAGGCTAAAATGCTATACCCACCACTGTATAATATTTATGTTAAAAATGTTCATGTGTTTAAAATACCCAGCTCTGTATCAAGAAACATCGAAATTGACGACTGCAATATTAGGGTTTTTTTAAATTGGTTTATGAAAATCCAATGAGAAACAATTCAGAAATCCTGTTTGCAATTTCTGCACACACCATGCAGTCTTTGAGGAAGGCACCAAGCAGTGAAATGTACATTAAAACACTGCATGTAACTTCAAATTTCAAAGTTAACTTGCAACTTATCATTGCATTTGTGGTGATGGGCAAGAGGGTTCTATAAAAAAGGAGATGAGAATGAAGTCCTGCCACATGTGTGAATCTCAGGAGAGATGTGACGAAGAGAGGTTAAGAAAATGCATGATGTGGAAGTAGGGAACAAAGACTTTCCCCCATAATCCTATGAATTGCTTCCACATCAGCAGCAAAATTCAAACTGACAATTTCAAGCCTTTATAGTCAACAATGAAGCCTACATTCCTATACAGTATCGTCAAAAATGAGGCAAGATTTGTCAATATGTAATGATCTAAAAGTTGACGAAAGTAAAGATTCAAACGATTAAGTTTGATGTGGTACAAATGACAGCCAAGAAAAGGAGGCTGCCAAATTAAAATACAAGGAACTGATATTTGAGATGAATATACAAGCAAATGACATTTCCACAGTGTTCCCAATAATACAATCTGCCTACAAGCTAAATTTAACCACATCTTGAAATTCTTTCCGGTGTTACCAGAAACAACAAAACCAGGCTGTTTCTAAGTTTCTTCCTTACTGAAATCCCCCTTGTGTTTCTGGCACCATGTTTTCTTTTAGAGATCGTTTCTTCCTACATAGTACACTGCAAGAAGAACTAACATAGCAAATAAATGACAACATACATTATTCCTGATAAACAAGTGTTTGAAAGTAGATGCAGGAAATGCAAATCAGCTGCTAAAGAAAGCACTTACCATGCAAAATAGTCTTCTCTTCTCCAGGCTTATCATCTTCATGTTTGCCTTTCTTTTGTCTCTTTGCTGTTATTTCATCCAGTTCCCTCTGTTCTTCCTAAGTAAGCCCAAACATTAAAAATTACCAGTCTTGTTTTTACAACAAAACCTAGAAGAATATTTTCACTGAATTCACTTAAAGTTTCCAATTTTAATGCTAGTTAGGAAAAAAGGTCAAAAAAGCATGTTAAACAAAAGGTCAGTTTAGAAACAAGTTTTCACACAATAAATTCTAAACATGTTTCCCAATTCTGATTCAATTCATTGCTTATACTGTATAGTCAAACAGCAACAGCCATACACAACTCCAAAGTTTGCAGAAGTTGAAAGGGGGAACCCCAAAAGCAGTTTAATATGAAGTGAGCAGAAAACCAAGTAGAGGGTGAAATGAAATCGACTAGCTGGAAATAAGGAGGTACAGGTATAAGAAGGGTAGGGAGAACACTCTTATTGACCTGATAAGTAATTTACTGGCTTACAGCAAGATGTTAATTTTAAGTAGCACCACTGAGATGAAAGTGATAAATGCCTACAAAAATCAATGGACAAATCCAATATTTTACTATATCTGAGACTGGACACAGTGGCATGTCCCATACCTTCACCCAGAAATCACTCTGATCACCTGCCACCACAGTGAAGATGGGGCATATGTGTGGGCTCAGAGATTGAGTCAAAAAGTCCACTTCAAAAGATGCTGCTCTAGCCACTGAGCTCTATGGTTCGGTCTCCAAGCATGCATGTGCCTCCAACACCCTGCCTAATAGTTTCCCTTTATGGCAGTGTCAGCTTCATCTAGTTAGGAACTAAGTCAGGCAGAAGGAAAATCCTGACACAGAACAAGAGTCTCTTGAGAAAGGCACCCAATATTGAGACAGGGGGAGAGGGAGGCAAATTTTGCTAGGGGGACAAGCACCCAATGGAGAAGAGATCAACCTTGCTGCTGCTTCAAGAAGAAGCAGTTTTGGAATGGAAGGGACCAATAGAAAGCACACTAATGGCCAAGAAGGAACAGCAGAGATGTGCATGTACAATATAAAAGAATTCAGCCCAACACGGTGGGTAGACACTGTTAACTCTGCACTGGCCACTTCTTGCTTTGGGCCCACTACTGGCTCCAGCTCCCACCCACCACTGGTGTGCAGCCCTGGTATCTCCTGTCACTTGCTGCGCCTTCAGAAAGATTGCCCAAATAAACCTACACTGATTCTGACAATGGGAACTTTTCAAGACCCCCCCCCCACTGCAGCCCTCCATGTCCCATCCTCAGAGTCACCAGAAGCTCAGGGGACTCTCAGGGCAGCATTCAATCCAATACGAGCAGCTGGAGTTGGAAGGGAAAGCCAGAAACCCTGCTGTAGGTGTGAGGAACTCCCCTATGACCAGACATGGGATCCCAGACTAAGCATCACTACTATTCTACTTCGAAGAATAAACAAGGGGTGCTCACTTCTGAAGGTTTTGCAACATCCTTTTCATCAACATATTTTGCCCACGGTCCCAAGAAGCCATCAATGTTAGATGCATCATTCTCTTTGAATTTCTTCCGCTTCTCGGTTTTCTTTTGTCCCGTTTCAAACACAGTCAGACCTGTAGGGAGTAGCAGAAGTTTATGTCTAGGTTCACTTTAAGAACGACAATGTATTCTTGCACATTCCACACTTCACCATTGCACTTGAATCATTTCAGTGTTGCCAGAAAAGAGAGAATGTACTGGATTAGGGGAAGCTGAACCTTTTGTGTGCAATTTGTTGGCCTTGGACATGCATCTTCAAATGATCTGTCAAACAAGAAACAAGCACTGCATGCAAAGTGAACGGTAGCTGTAAAATTGCAAGACGATAAACCAATCAGCTCTTAATACACTATATTTTATTAACCTTTCTAGAGAGTTGTGCCTTCATCGGCAACTGACCTATCGCCGCCTTCTGCACTCTCAAATTAAGAAACATCTAAGATGCAGATCTTGTTAGCATTTTGTCAAGAAGCTGAGATACACACAGCTCTTTACACACTATGCCTGACTCCTGCTATGTTCAAGAAGCAGTCCCTTTGTATGTCCTACAACAGTTGCTTAAAAGCACCTATTTCACCTGGATGAAATAGTAGCTTAAGTAAACTACTGTTTCATCCATTAGATACAAATTATTTTAAACATTTTGTTAATGCACACACACACAAACGATTGAACTTTGTAATTAGGCGACACTATGACAAATATTCTTTACCTTGATTCTTTTCAGCTTCTTCAACAGAACCAATATATTTAGTAGGAACTTCATAATCATCTATTGAGGGATCCAAAGCATATCCTGTGGAAGGACAAAACCATAACATTTTAAGATTCATCTCTTGTGAAATATTTTTATTGGCAGACCTCCAATTTCAGCCACCAACTCTCAGAAGACCTTTACCCTGAGGACACATCCATCATAGTGAAGCCAAAGCACAGCTTAGCACAAAGGAACAGACATGCAGCTTTCTGGAGAAGCAATTGTGACCACTTTGCTCCTCCCTGGCCATTTTGCTGTTGCACTGAACTAAGTCATCATTTGGCTTAGCATGTTGTTTGAACCCAGAATACAAAAGTGTGCTTCTTTCAAACCTGATTTCACCAAGGGAAGGGGACCCTTTGGATGCCAGAGAAGGTCTCTGTAGGGACAAGTGCCCCTGTGCCTGCCATGCTAGCAACCCTTTCAACTAGTGGATACATGATAATAGCTTCCTAGTTTATAGTCTATACTATCTTAATTCAGATAAAGACAGAAAGCAGGCCAATAATAACTTGGGTGATGTGGCAGGCCTCAACCAAAAGTATCTATTACTAGGTGGCAGTATATGAATATGACAGCTACTAGTCATGGATCATCTGCTATAGAAGACAGGATCACTTTGCTTTCAGCAAAGAATGAACTGTTTAAACAAAAATCTCAGACTCAAAGTGGCAGATATTAACAACCTTAATGACCCTGTCAAAAGGCAGCATACAAATACAATTAACTGAATGAACATAGTAAAGTTTCCACCTTAACACACCTACACTGAATAATAGCTTTAGAGTGCAATCTGCTTGCCTAATAAAAGTAGCAATTCTCCAATCCAACCCAGAGTCTGGTCAATTGCCAAAACAGCTGGTGAGGTGGGTTTTCATGAACAATTTGCAAGGATGACCATTGTAAATGACAATTGTCTGGATTTTACTATTCTGATGAGGATTCTATATAAATACTAGCTGGCCCGGCCATGCGTTGCTGTGGGTCATCCCTGTGATTCCCCCCACCCTGTCCCGATGCATGACGTATCCCGCCCCTCCTCCCTCCAACCCCCTGGCTCATCCCTGTGTTTCTGTAGGATACCCTTCCTTCTGTTTTCGCCGGCGGGTATTGTAAATGACAATTGTCTGGATTTTACTATTCTGATGAGGATTCTATAGAAATAAGCCAAGCATTATAGAACCCAGTTTTACTCTGAGTGAGGTCTTTGCATGGGGCAATTGAGCAAATTTCTCAGTAGACTCAACTTCACAGTTCTTATTTAAGTCTGAAATGCCAATTTGGATGTATGTCAAAATCAATACAGTAGCTTATTTGTCCTCTCACTGTATTAATGCCATTTCTGTGACTATTTGTTTGCTCCCTCAAACCGAGTGATCGTGAATGGAGCCACTGGGTGAGATTTAATCTTCAGCGGGAGCTGTGTTCTCTACAGCCAGCCTGCATTTCATTCAGCATCTTTTCCTTATGAAAAGGACTTTGAACAACTCCTACTTTATGCTGAGAATGTGAAAGAGATTCCTATCTTTTTTTTCTGACAGAGACTTCGAAATGCAGCTGTAAGGGGAAACCTGCTGTTTTAAAAACAGACCTCTTTTTATGTAACTGGTCTCTGCTTAGAACCTTCGACTTAACTCCCCCCCAACCCAATTACAAATAAACAGGCCCACATGCTGTTCACCTACCCCAGTCTCTGAGAAGTGAACCTGAATAAAATGAAAGATGAACACTGTATGGTTTTAGTCATTAAAAAGAAGGACACATTTGTGAGACTGCACTGCCTTCTCTTCCCTACCTTCTCTGTGGCAACAGAACTGACTCAGCTGTGGTAAGGACACAAGCATTAAATTGCCTTTGAGAGGTTACAAGCAAATGGCAAGTTGTCTAAAAGCACAGTCCAAAAACACAAAAGATTGAGAAGGATCCTTTCCTTCCTTCCTTTTGACATAAAACACAATGGAAGTGATGTGGTCAACACAAGCATATGGCTGCTAATAAATATTATTCGTTTCAGTGACATCCGGTCTATAAATGCTATCACTGCAAGATGGAATTATCCGCAGTGCCACTGGCCAGCATGCATGCTGACAAAAGGCAGCTGAATGGCTCCCTTCCAAATGAAACCACAGAGTTTGTCTATTCACACAAAGGTCAAGCTCAGGGTAGAATAATCCACTGGCAGCATGAAACTTGCTTCAATCATGCAGCAGGTAGAATCTTGCTTATGGATAGTGGAGAAATGTTTTATTACTGGTCAGAGTATGGAAAAGAAACAATACTCTCCCTTCCCAGATATCGCTCTCCTCCCATATATACCCTGAAAATAAAATGCTCCTCTGCAAGCAAAGATCTTGAATGACTGGCTACCTTCCTAAAAGCGAAGGACTTCAATGGTCTTGGCAAAGCATAATTGGTAGAAACATATTTTAGCTGGTGAAGAATAAGTTCTGAATGAGTGAATAATTTCAAGCATACTATAATGTTCTTTCTAGGTTGAAACATAATGTACATACTTAAATGCAAAAGTTGGGGCAAAATTGAGGCTTTGGTCTTTTTTTTTTCTTTTTTCTTCTCTTAAAATAAGTTCTGGTGCATAAGGAATCTGCATAAGTTCTGGTGCATAAGGACTATGACCAGCTACCAGCACTGCGATGGTGGAGCACTAAGATGGGCCTGGAAGACAGGCTAGTATCTGGATGAATTAGATTTATTAGTTCCTACTGCCAACATCCTAGCTTATTTTATTAGCCTGATGTAACTGAACAATGGTGCCTTTGTCTTACGCTAGCAACATTTTAGGCATGAAGCGCATTCCTGTGCAAAGAAGCTTGCATACTTGGAGACAGACAATATGTCCTTCTCTGCAACCTGGTATTTAGAAAATTATTTTATTGTGATTTTACAGAGGGAAATCAGTCACCATGTCATGGATGCAATAGGAAAGCAAAGTATTTTTCTTCTTATAAAGTACGCTGAAACCACACCAACATTTAATTCTAAGGCACCATGCACATTTCCCCATATATATAGACATTGCAATGGTACATTAAGGGCTATCTTTGGAGAGCTCTCCAAAATGGTATATGCGGATGGGAGATAAAAAAATTCTCCACAGATTGCTATTCATTCTCTCTACTTTCATTTACAACCATTTTCAGACATCATATTGGAATAGACATTAGTGATTAGCAGATTCCAGTGGCTTTGGGATTATTTGTAAAGCTGATACTGCTCAAAAATTGTTGCCCTCTTATGTGTCTTGTTTGTTGTTATATAATTTTTGTTTATTTGAAAAATCTCAATTAAAATGGGAAATTGCTCTCAGAACATCGGAGGCTGCCTTATACCAAGACTAAGGCTACCTTTGGGTCTGAACCAGAGGCTCCTGCTGGTGCAAAATGCTGTGGCTAGACTGTTGATAGGGACAGACAACTGCTTCCACTCTGGTACTTAAAAGCTTTCACTGGCAGCCCATAGGCTAGGTTCAAGGTTCTGGTATCAATTTACCAAGCCCTTAACAGTTTGGGTCCAGGATACTCTAAGGACCACCAGATTCATTATATCCGTTCCTTATCACCGAGCTCTTTGGGGAGTCACTATCATGGCTCAGATGCACAGCCTGGATCCACCAGAAGCTGTTATGGACTCAATTCTTTCAGCTAAAATTGCACAGGTCCCTCCCTGTTGGACGTACAGCAGCTATGGAAGACTTTTATTATTATTTCAGCAGACATTTTAACTATGTTCTGATTTTATAGTTTTAACTGATTTTTATCTTTATTATACTGTGCTGAATCACCTGTATACTACTTAGAGATTATTGTTATTAGTCCGCATGTAAATTGTTAAAATAAAGAAATAAGTCTGTCTATCGAGCTCAATATTAGCTATGCTAACTAGCTGTGGTTCTTCAGGGTTTCAGACAAATTACTTTCCTCTCGTGCAGCGCCGGCATGGGACGGAGCTTCGGAGGTTTCCGAAGCCCCGTCTCATGCGGGAGGTGCGCAGCGAGGCGGCGGCGGGGGGCGGGAGAAGCGCTCCACCACCACCACCCCACAGCCTCGCCACGCAGCGCCGGCATGGGACGGAGCTTCGGAGGTCTCCGAAGCCCCGTCCCATGTCGGCGCTGTGTGGCAAGGCGGCGGGGGGGAGGAGCACTTCTCCCCCCCGCCGCGCACGTCCCGCATGAGACGGGGCTTCGGAGACCTTCTCCGAAACTCCGTCCCATGCCGGCGCTGCGTGCCGAGGCGGCGGGGGGGAGGAGCGCTTCTCACCCCCCGCCGCCTCGCCGCACACCTCCCGCATGAGACGGGGCTTCGGAGAAGGTCTCTGAACCCCGTCCCGTGTCGGCGCTGTGTGGCAAGGCGGCGGGGGGGAGGAGCACTTCTCCCCCCCCACCGCGCACCTCCCGCATGAGACGGGGCTTCTGAGACCTTCTCCGAAACTCCGCCCCATGCCGGCGCTGCGTGCCGAGGCGGCGGGGGGGAGGAGCGCTTCTCACCCCCCCGCCGCCTCGCCGCGCACCTCCCACATGAGACGGGGCTTCGGAGAAGGTCTCCGAAGCCCCGTCCCATGTCGGTGCTGCGTGGCGAGGCGGCGGGGGGGGAGGAGCGCTTCTCACCCCCCCGCCGCCTCGCCGCGCACCTCCCGCATGAGTGGGCTTCGGAGAAGGTCTCCAAAGCTCCGTCCCATGCGAGCGCAGAGAGGGAGGGAAGTCTGCGGCCCCGTCGCTCCTCTCACGGGCCAGGGAGCGTTGTGAGGAGGAGGAGGCGGCGGACAAAGATGGCGGCATCGGGCTCTGGGGACGCGGCGGCGGCTGCGGGAGCCGGACTGGGCTCCTCAAAGGCGCCCTTCCTCCCCCCCATTCACCTCCGCCAGCCTCCACACTCGCTTCCCCGACGCGCTGTCTGGCTGGGACCGGCAGTTGGAGGAGACAGAGGGGTGGGGGGGAGGGCGTGTGTGTGTTCTAAGTCTCTGGTCCAATCCCTGTGTTCCTGGGCCACATGCGCAGTAGCCCAGGGACACACAGGACAACTTGGACGCAGGGACACTTGCATTTTATATATATAGATAAATGACAGGGTCTTCCTTTTTCTATGTAGCCATTCTTTTGGTTTCTTGAAGATGCTTCCTCCCTCTACTTGCCACAATCAATTGAACTGTCTGACATATAGGATTGCTTAAAGCAGCAACACGAGGCTTATAGAATGGACACAGAGAATCTTTTTGGACTTCAATCTTTTTGCACAATGTTTATATGTACTTCTCAGAATTGTTGTCCTTGTGTTCACTACCACTATTGTTGTGAAACTCCTATTCACTGATCCTCTTACAGAGGACATCTACACAATAATCTCAAAGGCTAATGAATAGTGAAATACCATTCACTAGTTGACACTTCCTTCAAGTTACTCTTATAATTAGGCTTCATTTTTTAAAGAAGCTGCTAGTGGATGTCAGGATCGAAATCAAAGCACACAAAAATCAGAAAATATACAGCACTCTTCATGATATTAACTACCACTTGAATTAACAACAGCACTGCTCCACTCTCTCTAGCAGCATTTCACAATTGGAAAAGATCCGGTAACTATAACTCCTCGATAACCTAGCAGTTTCCAGGGGAACCAGCATGAAAAGGGACTGCATTAATGGTTCTAGGAATCAAAGCAGCTTCTGAAGAGGCAAGAGTTTGGAGGCATGTCTTGCAGATATAGTATGCTCTGTACTTATTTAGTTATTTTAGGAAAATACATAATAACCAAAACACTTATCTCACCATGATGCATATGTTGGAGCAAAGGTAGTTCAACCTCAACAACGCTTTCAACTTAGATTAGAAGCTAGCAATTATTACTATTACTATATTTAAATTTTGGATACTGCCCTATACAGTACCTGCAGGTCTCAGGGTGGTTCACAAAATACAGAATAAAAATAATTAAAACAATTAACAATACTAATGTGTACAAACTAATAAAGAATACACTCCCCAACGAAAGCCCCTAAACAATCCCCTAGCCCACAAATACAAATACAATACAGAAATCCAAATTATCATATAGCAAATATAAATACAAATAAGTAGTTGTGGCATACTTTAACATACATTTAGCACATAGTAATTAAAAGAAGCTTCAGCTGTCTTATAGACTCAAGTACATTTCTGCCTGTGTTGTATACTGAATAATGAATTCCCACCTCAGAGTTCATGTAATTAAAATTTAGATTGGGGGGGGGGCATTAGCAAATAAAAGAGTGACTGAGACGTTAAAGATACCTGGCTGAAAGCTACATGCTTTGTAGCTTCTGACAATTCTGGTGGAAACAGGGACACGGCATATGCTACCTCTAGGTCTCCAAACTGGAAGACAAGGACCTCAAGCGGCTATTGACTGTGTACTGACCCATGCACAAAGATCAATGACCTTCCTTAGGACATAGCATGTGGATATTGCACTCCTAATCAGACCCCTTTTCTAATTATCTGAACTAGCTAACGTTTAGAACTAATAAAGAGTATATTTAAAACCTTTGAACTCTATCAGACCATGTCAACCACAGACAAATGCAGCAGATTCAAGATCGCAAAAGGATTATCCAAGAAATATACCTTACCATAGGTTGCAAATGTTCTTCTCTGTTGTTCAAACATGAAATCATTAATGTGTGCTGGTTCTGTATATCCAGAAAGCATATTCCTAGGTGCAGCCATCTGTTGAGTCCTAAATGGATTCACCGGCCCAAACTGCATTAAAAATAATATAATAACTACAAGGATATCCACTAGGCTGCCATTAAAGGCCATTTCACACGCTACTCTTATATGCATATGTGTATCCATGCATTTTAACATTTTCATCCTGCTCTTCTTCTAAGGCTCTTGGGGGAATAAAAGTGATTCTCTTCCTGCCCATTTTATCCTTAACAATCATGAGATGTAATGACTGGCTGGCCCAAGGTCACTCAGTGAGCTGCACAACTAGCTGGGCATTTTAACCTAGGGCTCAACAACTCTGGTCTAATCCAGTCTTCCCCAACCTGATGACCTCCAAATGTTGTTGGACTACAACTCCCATCAGCCTCAGGCAGCATGGTCAATGGTCATGCAAGATGGGAGCTGTAATCCAAAACATGTGGAAGACACTAGGGTTGGAGAAGGCTGTCCTGAGGACAACATCCACTGTGATCCATCCTACTAGATTACTGTTTTAAACCCTCTGCATACAATTTGACCAGCAAAACTAATGAGTGGCTAGCACTTTCCCCGTAATTAAACAGCGCAAGTGGCCACCATGGATGGGAACTGAGCTTGGCAGCGTTGCCTGTTATCGCTGAAATAGCTCTGGGGGCTAGGTGGGGAGTGTGGTCCAGCAGGTTGGCCAGGTGAGAGCCCTTTGGAGCCCCTGGGATCCTTGGACAATGCCTGACCTGGCCAACTGCTGGCACCAGGCCTAGCTCCTCATAAACCAGCTACTGTAAAGTGTAGTATAACTCACAGAGAACCTAAAATGAGTATGTACACAACCACCAGAAAAGTAATGTTGTGCCACATTTGCTAAATCTAATCAGATTCCTTCCATGCATTGTTTGCTATTTCTCAAGGGTTAGGAGAAGCAAACCCATTTCTATTTATTGAAGCATTCCCGTACACTCTCGTGCTTTTAATACAGGTTGAAACTTCACAATCAGTATTTAAACCTAAACTGTGACTAAGTTTTATAAAAGAACAAATAAACAGAAAATTAGTGTACATATTAACATCCTTGCTTCAGATGATTTTTTCCATGGGGAATGGAAACTACACTTACTGATTGGCTAAACCTAGGAAAACTGCCTCAAGCTTACACAAATAACTTACAGCTTTGGACAGCAACAATTTCAAGATTTTGACAGGTGCATGTATTAAAACTAACTATATTGTATTTTTATACTGGTTGCATTTCCCCAGAGGTGTTTTCCATGAGGAATATTCGATTTCAAGATTAAAATGTTTTCATAGTCCATTTATTTGACAGCTTTTATATAGTAAATATTATTTTCCAACCTCCCCCCCTCCACGCTGTACTTGAGTAGATTTTATTATGCACACTCCTTTAAAGTGTATTTCTTTTTAAGATTTGTGAAGATTTTTTAAAAAGGGTAACTTACTACAATGCTTTCTACATTCTCAGCTGCTGCTAAGGCCATGATAAATATTGCTAATGTAGAAGATAAGGGTATATCCAGATTATATTTTTGAAACTGTGCAAAGTCAGAAAAACAAACAACATGCAAAATAATAAAGCACAGATCTTACATGCAGTCAGATTAGTGTACATTTTAGTGTACCCATGATTTGTGTTAGTACATGACACATTGTGTATGGACATGTACAAGTGACCCTCCTATCTGACAAATTATGAAACATATGAATTGTTTGAGCATTTAGTACAAATAATTTGCATTGCATATGGTCATCTACTATAAATCAGACCTTCAGAATTTTACCTTTGCTTCCGCTCATGTATACAGATATGACATTTCATCAGAGAGAGAGAGAGAGAGAGAGAGAGAGAGAGAGAGAGAGAGAGAGAGAGAGAGAGAGAAGGCTAGATGCAGTATACCCACCAACTGTGTGATTCCACAAATGGGGGAGAAAGAAATAAACAACATAACCCCTGGCTAGAAGATTATAAACAGCGAAGAATGCATGGTTTTCTTTTACAGTACTCATCTTGTCTAATATTCCCTGGTCTAAACATGATATATCCTAAGCATTTCAACCAAACATGGAAATGTTTGGGAGCAGCTGCCGAGACCACATAACACCAGTCTTGAAAGATCTACATTGGCTCCTAGTACGTTTCCGAGCACAGTTCAAAGTGTTGGTGCTGACCTTTAAAGCCCTAAATGGCCTCGGTCCAGTATACCTGAAGGAGTGTCTCCACCCCCATCGTTCTGAGGTCCAGCACCGAGGGTCTTCTGGCAGTTCCCTCGTTGCGAGAAGCCAAGTTGCAGGGAACCAGGCAGAGGGTCTTATCGGTGGTGACGCCCGCCCTGTGGAACGCCCTCCCATCAGATGTCAAAGAGAAAAAAAGCTACCAGATTTGTAGAAGACATCTGAAGGCAGCCCTGTTTAGGGAGGCTTTTAATGTTTAATAGATTATTTTATTTCATTTTTCTGTTGGAAGCCGCCCAGAGTGGCTGGGGAAACACAGCCAGATGGGTGGGGTATAAATAATAAATTATTAATTATGTACTTTGAGTGTGCAATTCCATGATTCTTGCCTGATAAGCATACCTATTTGCAACTTTAAGTGGCCTCATTATAGAAATTTTAAAAGGATGACTTTAAAAAAGATGTTCACAAGGACATATGACTTCTAATTTTTTTCTGCTTACTACCCTGCAATTTTTACTTTTGTGTGTGTGTGTGTGTGTGTGTGTGTGTGTGTGTGTGTGTGTGTGTAAATTATTGCTTTATTATGAGAAGAGACTACCTATTCCACATTTCAAGTTCTTAATTTAAGAGTTTAAATAATTTCATTGAGGTAACATATACAAAATGAAAGCCAAGTTTGCTTCACTTCAGATCAAGATTTATAGAAATACCTGTAGAATATAGTATTATTCCTATTTTTAAAGGGTAGCTTTTTATACAGGAATGATTTAACAGTTCACAGGGTGTTCCTTGAAGAGCCAATATTGTTCCAACTTACTCATATTTTTTAAAAAGTTAGTTTGCTTACCTCAGGTGCAAACATGGTGTCATAGGTTGGGTTGAACTGAACTTCCTTTGTAGTTGGATCAAGGTGAACCCCCGTTTCCACATCTTCCTAGAAAATTCAATTGTATTTTTAATGAAAACCATTTTCTGACAGCACATCATAGGCAATGAGCTGATTCTACAAAGTGGCAACATTCACTACTTTTAATACCATGTTTTTATTTTTAACTCTAAAGCACTAAATGCTAATCACATTTGCTTCTGATGTGGTACAGTCCCCACACTGAGGAAGTTTCCTGTGGATAAATTGCTGAGACTGTAACTTCATGGGGGGGGGGGGAGAAAAAGAAAACATTAAGAAAATGCTTATACTTCCAAATATAGGAAGTGCCCGTTTACCTTTTCTGACAATACAGCTCACCACAGCTCCCCTTTAGTCTTGTACAGTGGTACATTGGTTCTCAAACGCCTTGGTACTCAAACAACTTGGAACCCAAACACTGCAAACCTGGAAGTAAGCGTTCCGGTTTGCGAACTTTTTTCGGAAGTTGAACATGCTCCGTTTTGAGTGCCACACTTCCATTTTGAGTGTTATACTGAGGTCTGTCTGTTTTTGCTATGTATTTTGCATTTTTGTGGCACTTTTTTGTTCTGTTTTTGTGACTGTGTGGAACCCAGTTCAGCTATTGATTGATTGTGTGACTGCGGTACATTGTTTATTGCTTCCATTTTATGGATCAATTGTCTTGTTAGATAGTAAAATTCATGTTAAATTGCTGTTTTAGGGGTTGTTTTTAAAAGTCTGGAACAGATTAATCCATTTTGCATTACTGGAACAGCCTTGGTCCAGTATACCTGAAGGAGCATCTCCACCCCCATCATTCTGCCCGGACACTGAGGTCGAGTGCCGAGGGCCTTCTGGCGGTTCCCTCACTATGAGAAGCGAAGTTAGAGGGAACCAGGCAGAGGGCATTCTCGGTAGTGGCACCCGCCCTGTGGAACGCCCTCCCACCAGATGTCAAAGAGAAAAATCATAGAATCATAGAGTTGGAAGAGACCACAAGGGCCATCCAGTCCAACCCCCTGCCAAGCAGGAAACACCATCAAAGCATTCTTGACATATGCCTGTCAAGGCTCTGCTTAAAGACCTCCAAAGAAGGAGACTCCACCACACTCCTTGGTAGCAAATTCCACTGCCGAACAGCTCTTACTGTCAGGAAGTTCTTCCTAATGTTTAGGTGGAATCTTCTTTCTTGTACTGTAGTTTGAATCCATTGCTCCGTGTCTGCTTCTCTGGAGCAGCAGAAAACAACCTTTCGCCCTCCTCTATATGACATCATTTTATATATTTGAACATGGCTATCATATCACCCCTTAACCTTCTCTTCTCCAGGCTAAACATACCCAGCTCCCTAAGCCGTTCCTCATAAGGCATCGTTTCCAGGCCTTTGACCATTTTGGCTACCCCAACTTATTTTCCCAAGGAGTGAAATCCTATAACAAAAATATTAATGACAAATACAATCTGCCCCCCCCGTATAAGTAACGAATGAAAGAAATGTCACAAGACATTTTTCCAAACATTAAATCTCCATGTAGTTTAAAGTCATTGGGTTCCGCAGCAAGCTATGCAATATTCTGCTTGCACATGGGGGGCTTTTAAGTTACCTCCTCCCAGTGGCAACCCCCTGTACCCTTTGGTGTGGGACTCCATATGGTAAAAGGTGCTGCCGCTGAAAGGAATTATTTCCCTTCAGCATAACATACTAATCATGCAATTTAGACAATATGTTATACTATACTAATGGCTAGAATTTAAAGAGGAACAGCTTGCAATGTTACAAAGGTTGTTATGTTACTAAAGCAGTAGTCAAAAAGTCACTGGACTAGGTTGTGAGCTCTTTTTGATCATGACCAATATTCCTTTTGCCCACAGTCTACAGAATTGCATGACTATTTCCACATGACCGTCAGCACTTTGGAGTAAAGTTCCTTGAACTGCAGCCCCTGCATGTTGCATAGCAACCTGCTTTTAAAAGGCAGGCGAGTTGCCAAAGTTGTTTGAAACATAAAGCACAGGAATCTGCAGGCCACTGCACATGCACACAGTTGAGTAAGACTAAAGTCACTCTCTGGACTGCATACATTTGTTTTCTCCAGTCTTAACGTGCCTCAAGTTTTCCACAAAGGATCTGCTTTTGCCCCTGTAAATTTCCCCTATATCTGTTTTCCACTGTCAGCATTTTTCTCGACCCGTGAAACCAAGAACTAAATAGGCAATTCAGATGTGGAAGTTAACCAACAGATACCACAAATTGAGAAAATTAGGTTAGGCTAGGCTAGGCCTAGTACGTCAGTGGAAAGAGCCATCAGGCTAGAGTGAGAAGAAACACAAGATGAGCATTCTGACATTGCCATGTTTTCAGACCATGCTTAAGGTATTGAGATGCAACACAATTAAAGGGAAAAACAACGTGCTTAGGTGTTATGTCTGCACAGGAATAGAGATGGTATGGGGAGTCTTTTTAAAGCCAAATGCTGCATTCTCTTGAGATATGTGGTCGAGGCAGGGGTGGGAACCTAAGAATGGGGGGCCAAATGTGACACTACAGGCCTTTCTATCTGGCCTTTGGGACACTGGCCAGGTTAGATCCCATTCCCTCAGTCAGAAGGGAATGTGGTCCTTAGATGGAAAAAGGTTCCCCACCCCTGGGTCAAGGGCTTGGGGGAGCAGTGGTTGAAGGGCCACTTACCAACAGTAAGCAGAAATGGGCAAAACACCGATTTTCTTTGTCTCTGCCATACTTTCCCCTCTCTTTTCATCCACCCCACCCCCACGCTTTCCTTCTACCCACCCTCAACCACAATTCATTTACTTTCTTTCTACTGTATTCAGCTTTCCTAATTGCTGGATGGGGTTATAAATTTCTCTTTCCCTTAGCCCAGCACAGAAGGAACGGAGGCTGCTAATACCCTAACAGAGTGATCTGTTTCTCCACTGGCAGCTCAATTTCCTTCCATGCTAGACGAAGAAAAGAAAAGAAAATATTTCTCTGAGTCCAGCATGAAAATGCAGCAGAAGGAAGCAACAGCAGCAGCAGCTTGCAACGATTCACTGTGAAGCAGAGGCAGGTGGAACAGGGCTGGTGAAGGAGAAACTGTGGGCTGGATGGAAAGGCCCCACAGACCCAATTGCAGGACACAGGGAAAGACAGGTAGCCTCTTATCGTAGGTCAGTATTTTTTGTGTGGCTCTCTATAGGAGGAAAGAATGAGTCTTTCAAAACAGAATATTATGCACTGTATATTATTGCTAAAGTTGGTGGCATTCAAAGAACTCTTCATATGAAGTTTGCTTATGCTCAAACTTTGCAGAGGTTTAAGCACCAGACTTTTCTGAAGTTGATAATACAGCAAGATTAGGGACAGCTTCTGTTTGAAACAATCTGAATAACCTACTAGGGGCTGAGTCTTTAGTGTGGCAGACCCTGCCCTGTCGACAGAGGTTCAACAGCAGTGATCCCTGATTTATAGACACTCAGACTGGCCTTTCAAACCTGCGATTTTGACAACTAGGCCTGGGTGATATATCGATATATCACTCAGGACTGGTATGAAGAGCAGACCACGATGTTGGCTTCACTCAGCAGTATATCGCTGGTGAAACCGCCACTGCTCCTGAGTCCCTCTGCTAGCAACGTCTTGTAGCAGTTCCTTCCTCCAGCGGCACTGCTAGCAGAGGGACTCAGAAGCAGTGGTGGTTCCACAAGCGATAAACCGCTGAGTGAAATCGCCATCGTGCTCTGCCCTCATACGATGCAGGAGAGAAACAAACAGAGCTTGTTCCTCCCTGTGCATCTTTAAACTGCTCAACTGAGGAGTGTGCAGCTGCCGCTACCTCAGCTGAGCAGTTAAAGGAACCCCTAGCCTAGCGGCTGGCTCCCGTGAGCTGGCAGAAGGCTTTGCTCAGCTGTGGGGAGCGCCAAGTTAAAGGAGCCCCAATACCCTGCCCACTCAACCATGAGAGGGGAGCACTGGGGCTGTCTTAGCTGCGGAGAGGGAACCTTTTCAATCCCCAGCTGAGCACCTGGGTGAAACTGCCTCACTTCCCGAGGTGAGAGCTGGGGCAGTTTCACCTGGTGTCTCGTGGGCAGAGGCCTATGAAGCTTGTTTTTTCAACATCGCGGTATACTGCCCAACTGCGATGTTTGGCTGGTGATGCACTGCGATGTTGCCCAACCTTATTGCCAACCAGCTTTTATGGAGGTGTTTGACATTTTAATATTGCATTTACTATAATGTTATGCTTTAAGGTTGTATACTGCCTTGTGATATCTTATATGAAAATGTGGTTTATAAATATTTCAGCAAATAAAGTAGGGTAATGAAAGCTACCTATATTCCTCAATTTGCTACTACTGCCAGTTTAAAAAAAGCTACAGTCCAAAGTATGCCCTCCCTATATCCTTTAAGAAAAGGATTACAAAAGATTTGTTGTTGTTGTTTAGTCGTTTAGTCGTGTCCGACTCTTCGTGACCCCATGGACCATAGCACGCCAGGCACTTCTGTCTTCCACTGCCTCCCGCAGTTTGGTCAAACTCATGTTTGTAGCTTCAAGAACACTGTCCAGACATCTCGTCCTCTGTCGTCCCCTTCTCCTAGTGCCCTCCATCTTTCCCAACATCAGGGTCTTTTCCAGGGAGTCTTCTCTTCTCATGAGGTGGCCAAAGTATTGTAGCCTCAGCTTCACGATCTGTCCTTCCAGTGAGCACTCTGGGCTGATTTCCTTCAGAATGGATAGGTTTGATCTTCTTGCAGTCCATGGGACTCTCAAGAGTCTCCTCCAGCACCAAAATTCAAAAGCATCAATTCTTTGGCGATCAGCCTTCTTTATGGTCCAGCTCTCACTTCTATACATCACTACTGGGAAAACCATAGCTTTAACTATACGGACCTTTGTTGGCAAGGTGATGTCTCTGCTTTTTAAGATGTTGTCTAGGTTTGTCATTGCTTTTCTCCCAAGAAGCAGGCATCTTTTAATTTCGTGACTGCTGTCTCCATCTGCAGTGATCAAGGAGCCCAGGAAAGTAAAATCTCTCACTGCCTCCATTTCTTCCCCTTCTAATTGCCAGGAGGTGATGGGACCCTATTTTGCGCTCAGCTTCAGACCATATTTTGCACTCTCCTCTTTCACCCTCATTAAAAGGTTCTCTAATTCCTCCTCACTTTCTGCCATCAAGGTTGTGTCATCTGCATATCTGAGGTTGTTGATATTTCTTCCGGCAATCTTAATTCCGGCTTGGGATTCATCTAGTCCAGCCTTTCGCATGATGAATTCTGCATATAAGTTAAATAAGCAGGGAGACAATATACAACCTTGTCGTACTCCTTTCCCAATTTTGAGCCAGTCAGTTTTTCCATATCCAGTTCTAACTGTAGACACCAATTCAGTGAGCTACTTGGCATAATGTACCATCTATTCAGTGACTTGCAATCCAAAATGATGTGTGTCTCACTAACTTTGCCTAAAAATGATGTACACACAGCATTCCAGAGTATGTGTTCTAATGGTGCTGTAGACACACTGCCTGACTTCCATTCTTTTCAAAGCAGCCTCTTCCCAATTCAGTTGCTTGTAATGGCAACAGCTACTGGTATATTCACAAACCTTCACTTTGCACCCCGTACTCTAACTGGGAAGAGTTACACCAACAGCAGTTAATTTTTCCAGAAGACAACACAACAGAATTGTATGGAGTAGTACAATTCTGCGACAAGTGTGGTTCATCACTATAGAATCCCTACCCTCCAATTCTATGCTATAGGTTTGAAGCTACTTAAAAAAATTAAATCTATTTTGATGGATCTAAAATTCTACTACATGAAATGCATTAATTCTTGAGTAACAGTGAGGATAATTTTTGCTATTAAGGAAACAAGACAATTATGAAACTATTCTAGTTGTCAGTAACTAATGTAGATTCAGAAATCAAAAGCACCTCACAAGCAACTTATTAAGGGAAAGCATGAAATTCTCTCCTTGCTGAAATGTCACAAATCCATTATTTTATCTCATTCCTCTTTCCTGTAAAATAATTTTACTAAGAGAACAGAGTGTGACATGAACAATTCTCACAAGGACAATTACAGCTATTCCAGTTCTACTGTACTAACATTAGCTCAACTTCTAATTTCAAAACCACACAATGCGTTCACCATTCTATCTGAACCTGGGATCTTTGAAATTGAAGCACAGTAATATTAATCCAGCTTTCACTTACAAGGCTGCCTGCATTCACCATTTTCAACAAGCAATTCTTTTTTTTTTTGCACAAATGACTTCCTGCTAATTCAGGCAAGTTTATCTGGACCTGTCTCTGAAATATGCTCAGAACCATGATGTTTCAACCTCTTTGGTACTGCTTTGAAGGGGGGGAAATGTAGGTCACATCACTATGTGTGATTTTGGAACAGTGTGTTCCAAAATTTCAAGTAGAATGGTGGGCATTTTGCAATAGATTAAAAAAGGAGCAGGGGAAATTACCGTAGCACAAACATGGATGTCTTTCAGTATATTATTTACAACATTGTATGACTAGCACGTACAGGGATAACACCTCCTAAAATTTGGCAAATTAGAAGATTAGTCTCTTTGGCCATCTTTGTGGGACTCGTGCATATATCTAGCTCCTTGCTTTG
Organism: Zootoca vivipara; assembly: GCF_963506605.1. NCBI lineage: Eukaryota > Metazoa > Chordata > Lepidosauria > Squamata > Lacertidae > Zootoca > Zootoca vivipara. The sequence continues at coordinate 49,228,246 of NC_083278.1, read as the reverse complement.
CAAATTCTTCCTGCTTCTGTACCACTGTACCATTTCTAAACATTAGTTTTTTAAAATAAAAAAATCACACATACCAGAAAAAGTCAAAACAGGCTGACAGAATAATCCAGCATTTATGGAACACGAAGAATATACTGTAGTTGTTTAATTAAACATTAATATGACAAAAGTGAAATTAGAAAGCGCTGTCTGCTGGATTTGTCTTCTTTCATTACATACCATTCTCAAAGATAAACACAACACTTTGAAGGCATTGTTCAAGCTTTAAATCAAGAGAAAAATGACTGAATGGGTACGTGGGGCTGCCTTTGAAGATGATTCAGAAGCTGCAGCTAATGCAGAATGGTGCAGCCTGTCTCCCTACAGCAAATGCAGCCAACGTGGTGCTCTCCAGATGTTGATCGACTATAACTAATGTCCCCTGAACATTGGCCATGCTGGCTGCGGCTGATGGCAGTTGCAGTCCACAACTTTTGGAGGACACCAGGTGTTGTCTCCTTGCTTTCAATCCTAATCCAAATAGCTGGTGGTCACCTTTAAAGCTGCAAATGATCCAGGTCCTTGTACCTTAAGGAGTACCTTCTAACATATATGCTCATAAAATTGTGAGATGACGTCCTACTCTGCCCCACCTTTTACAGGCGTCAAGAATGGGCTTCCTTCATAGTGGTTCCATGCCTATGCAACTATCTCCTTAGCTGAATACATCAGAGCCCCTCAAGGATTTCATTGCACAAAAATTCGGCAGGGAAGGCAGCATAAGAAAGGGCCTTCTCCTTTCCAGCACAAGTCACATTAAAATACTTTATGCATTTATTATGCATTTATTATGTGAAATCATCAGCAATTTAACAAGGCATTTTTGTTATTATGCACTGCAATGTTTGTTACTATGCTATGTATTTTTGTCTTTTTATATTGTAGACTGCCTTGTGATCCTTGGAAGAAGGGTAGTATGAGACACTTTCCTGCCTTCCCTCTCAGTCTCTCCACCTTCTGCTATGTAAGGTGATCTGCTTTGAGAAGTTCACATAGTTCAGTACTTTTCAATGAGGAGAACAAATTCCCATGAGAGATGATGGATTTTTAAGGAGAGGTTGGATGACCATCTGTCATGGATGCTTTAGATGTGATTCCTGCATTGCAGGGGGTTGGACTCGATGAGCCTTGGGTCCCTTTAAATTCTAAGATTCTATTATTCTAATGCAGATGCTGCTCCCTTCAGACCTCTGAAGATGGGCAGGCAGGGGAGAAGAGAAGAATGCAGAAGGTTTGCAGGTGGCTAAGAGATATTCACGAGCACAACAGAACCTAAGAGTGCCCCTTGTGCATCAGGCAATTGAATTAGAGGGTGGCCTTTTTCCAGCACAAAGCTATCATTGGAAAAATGAGGTTGCATTATAGTTTAGACAACTGAAGAAGGGAAGCAGAGAATCCCTGGCAACGCCAAGAGAGTACAAATCCCTATATCTGGCAGAGATTAGTGCAAACATAGAGCCATAGAATTGGAAGGGATGACGAAAGTCATCTAGTCCAACCCCCTGTAATGCAGCAGCCTTTATACCAACATGGGGCTTGAACCCATGACCCTGAGATAAAGAGTATCATGCTCTACCAATTGAGCTATCCCATGTTAACTACTATTGCCTGAACTTTTATTTCAAACTATTTAGTCCACAATAAATGCAATCTGTCTCTTCCTCTACCGATCCAACACATTCAAAAAGAGTGACCACATAACAAATGTCTTTTCACTCTCCCAGAAGCCCTACCATGCAAATCACAAAAGATGCTTAACTCCTTTTATCTATTTGTTAATTAGGAAAGTGAAAGAAGGGGGGGATGTTTTATTGTTTTTTGAGATTCCCCCAGTTGCCCCAAGAAATAAGAGGTTCCACACTCCTCAATCTGAGAAGAGGTTTAGGAAGCCCTATCACAGACATTCAAATTTATCTCGATTTCTCTTTTCATATAAGCCACTCTCATTGGTCTAATCATGACTTCTTGACCCTTACACTCAGAAAACTGTATCTGCCCCTTTCGAGCATTCCTTTTTTGCAAGATCAACATCTTTGCAACTAGAACTGTCATTTTGAAACCAGGCTGCTTGATTCTTGTTTGGTCTCCATAATCTGAGGTGTGCAGCAAGCATTTTTTTAATGATATAATCAGTAGAACAGGAATGAGCTCTTTTTCCTTTACAAGAAATGCACTCTCTTGGAGGTAATCTCTTTGCAGGGAGTGGGGTTGTATGCTGGCACTGAGAGTGGGGCCAGAACCACCCCCACACTGTTTTTCTCTTAAGATGATCATCACTCCTCCCCTATTTCTCTCTCTTCTTTTTTCTCTCCTGAATTTCAAGACACAGAGAGAAAGAACAGTGTGGGCGGTGATAATCTTGAGAGAGAAAGGAAGTGTGGGCTGGTGATAATCTTAACTTTGCTTTCTTGCTACCTGCAGAGGACCACAGATTGTCCACCATTGCCCAAGAATATTACTCAACGTAATGTTATTCTATTAATGAATTATGGCAGAGAAAGAAATATATAGTATTGGTTTTAGCCTTCAAACAAAAGCTATGGTTTAGTACATTGTAGAGAACTCTTGACACTACTTGCTTAAGAGTTTATCTATTTTCAGGGGTCCGCAAAGTTTTGGGGCCTAAGAGAACATTTTAAAAGCTAAGAAAATGTCATAGCACTGCACAATACCCATTAGCGGTACATAGAAGAAAATCTGGAATGACTCAGAACTGGGCAAACACCTACACCTACCCTCCCGCTGAATTAAAGCTGACAAAAATGCATGCAGTTCCCCAAAGAATAAGCAACACTCACAATCTAACAATGAAACGAAACATCACACTCAATTTATGGTGTAACTGTGGTCATATGGGAATTTAGAAGTGAATTTCTGTAATGCTATACTACATCTTCTTGTCAAACAACTGATGCAGCATGTAATAGCATAGTAGGAGCAACAAAAGGGGTACATTGGAAATGTTTTCTAAGTCCAACACATTTCAAGTCAGTGAATTTTTCATGGATACTACAAAGGCTGTATAGAAAGTAAGAATTTGAAAAACATATTATAAAAACTTAATTGTATTAACATTAAAATAATGTGTAGAATAACACAGCCTCAGAATTTATTTTAATCTACTTTTGCAAACAATGCCAGAGATTGGAAAAGTCTACCAAACACCAGGTCCTGCCCATGGACAGGTACAAGTCTAGGAGGGATTTTATGTATGTATGTGTGTGCGCGTGCGTATACAGCTCTATACGCACAAATATACAGTGGTACCTCAGGTTTCAAACGCTTCAGGTTACAGACTCCGCTAACCCAGAAATAGTACCTCGGGTTAAGAACTTTGCTTCAGGATGAGAACAGAAATTGTGCTCCAGCGGCGCGGAGCAGGAGCCTCCCATTAGCTAAAGTGGTGTCTCAGCTTAAGAACAGTTTCAGGTTAAGAACGGGCCTCCGGAACGAATTAAGTTCTTAACCAGAGGTACCACTGTATATAAGCAAACAGGACAGCCAAACAACACAGATGTAATTACTACATTCACATGTCACAGCAAATGATAGCTAATACTTAACTGTAAATGTGCAGGAAGCTCCAGATTTATCCTTCTGGTAGCACAATTGAAAGCAACGATGACATGTGGCTTAGCGTTGTAGCAAAACTGGGAGTTATGGTTTGTTTCACTCCAAGCAAGCCACACGTGAAGCCAAGCAATGCTCTTCCCAAGATGTGCAAATAGGGCCATTCTTGAGAAAAACAGGGTGACAGTCAACTAAAAGTAGACCCACTGAAAATAATCAAACTTAAGTAAATTGAATAAATTTCAGTGTATCTAAGTAAAATTTAGGGGACGCGGGTGGCGCTGTGGTCTAAACCACAGAGCCTAGGGCCTGCCAATCAGAAGGTCGGCGGTTCGAATCCCTGCGATGGGGTGAGCTCCAGTTGTGTGGTCCCAGCTCCTGCCAACCTAGCAGTTCAAAAGCACGTCAAAGTGCAAGTACCGTAGATAAATAGGTACCACTCCAGCGGGAAGGCAAACGGCGTTTCCGTGCGCTGCTCTGGTTCGCCAGAAGCAGCTTAGTCATGCTGGCCACATGACCCAGAAGCTGTCTGCGGACAAACGGCGGCTCCATCGGCCAGTAAAGCAAGATGAGCGCCACAACCCCAGACTCGTCTGCAACTGGACTTAACGGTCAGGGGTCCCTTTACCTTTAAGTAAAATTTAACTGAAAAATATCCATAGCTACAATGTGGATTCTTATTCAATGCAGTGCAACAAAAAGAATTATTCCAAATTGCTGTCTGATTCGTATCATGAATATAACAACCTTAAAATAGGAAGGTATTCTTCCCTATTAAGATGATAAAGTACACTAAAAAATCTTTAAAAACTTGCATTACTTAATTAGAATCATACAACCTGAACAATTGCAACACTACTCATAATAAATCTTCCTTACTATGAATTAACCATTGCAAATCAGACTTCTGCCTCTATGCAAGTTTCAGAATAGGAAGCAAACATTTGTGTTATGCAATTTAAACCCAAAGGTTGTCTACTTCCTAAAAAGTATGTACCTTTCCTGTTGGACACAGGATCGAACTACTTATGTACATTTCTTGGCTGTTTGCTGCCTTTTGGCAGTGAAAATTGATAGCTGATGCTTACAAGATAAATTATTATGACACTGTAGGTAACCACCACCAAATTGCTGAACACTGTTCAAAACTAGCACCAAAGGAAACATTACAGGATTTTACCCTGACAAAAGGCACTGGAGCAGTTAGTAGACTACAGTAGGGGGGGGGGGGTAAAAGAAAGGGCTGAGATAAGCAAGAGCAGGAAGACTAAAAGGAGTCCTCACTCCCACAACCTAAAAACAGCTACATGATTTCATGAATAATTATATTGCCATAGATGTAAGAGTCACATGTGCTTTAGGCCTGACAAAGAGATAGACAAGGCTATGCAGATAGATACTGGACAATGTATATGGGCTTGGGCAACTGGTTCTCCAAGACTGCTTCTGGGAAGACTTCCAACTTCCTTCTCTCAAGTGGTTGACTGCTGAACTTTGTTAGAATGATGCAGCTATGGCAGAGGGAGAGAAGCAAGGAAAAGGTTGAGTCTTTTTGCTTCTCTCCTGATCTGCTAGTTCAACCAGCAGCATTGATTAAGACCTGCCATTGATTAAGACAGGCAAGAAAAGCACATCTGTAGGGGAGGTGAGAGATCCGTGTGAGGGTCTCCTTGTTTCTCACAAGGGTAGCAAAAGGAAATGCTGAGAGGATAAAGAGACCAGATATTAACAGCCCAGCCTAATAACCATACTCAGTTTTATTTCATGCCCAATCCTGGTCCATACTAGCACCTCACTTCTGAGAAGGACCTTGGAATTGTGATAAGTAGTTCAGAGAAAATGATGACCCAGTGTGTGGCAGCTATAAAAAGACAAATTCCATATTAAGGGTCATTACAAAAGGAATTGAAAGCAAACTGCCAATATGATGTCTATATACTACCTCCTGGATCAGACGCACTATACCTCTGAATATCAATTGCTGGGGAACACAAACAAGAGCTATTGCAATCATCATTGTTTAATGGTCTTTAATCTCATAGAATTGGAGGTTACTGTGAAGCATAGATGATTAAAGTCGAAACAGGAGGAAGCAATTTATAGACGCCTAGCCTGTTGTACTGCAACAGAATAAGCGTAAAGTTTCACATACATGAGAAAGCATTAATAAAGACAGCCTAAATGAATCCTAGCCAGATGTGAAGAATATTGTACAACAGGGCTGTCTCACCTTCTGCCATCCAGATGTAACTGGACTCTAGCTTCTATTGGCACCAGCCAGCACAGCAACTGGTCAGGGATGTTGGGAGCTGGAGCTGAGCAACACCTGCAGGGTCACAGGTCAGTCATCTCTGCTGTACAGAATGAAGCAGGTAAGCTCCCCTTATGTATAAAGGGAGTGGAATCATACCTAGTATTAGAGCCTAGCATAACCAGCATATCAATGGAGCTTAGTTCCTTAAAATCGAACACAGCAAATATTAGACTGGGATCCAATAGAAAAAACAAGCAATGTTTTCTTTTCAAGTCCCTCCACTGCAGGGTGCATAACCACGCAATGGTGGTTTTCCCACTCAGGGCAAGGGAAACCCATAACATTTATAAACAAAGTCTATTCATAGCAAAAATTTGAAATATGGGTCACACCAAGATGAAGCAGCGCAAAAATATGACACACTACCTTTTAGAGATCGCTTTCCCGTTAAGGAATACCAACTAGGCCACCTTACCCTCTCTCAGTCAAAACATGCAAGTAAATACCTTGAGCCTTAAGTTTGTAAACCCCCTGTCCCCTCTGCGCCTTAAGAGTTCTCCTAAAGCTTTACATTTTAAAGGGACAGGCAGGCTTCCAAGAGGCGAGAACTCGTCTGCCAGCACTCTCCCTCCACGGAGAGAAAGCTCTCCCTGTTGACTTTCTGCCCGTCCTGCATAGAAGTCACAGGAACCTTTCTCGAAAAACTGGCGCCAACCCTCGTGCGCCAATGAGAAACCTTCACGGCATAGGTTACCCCCGGGGAGAAGCTGCCAGGCTCTTAGCAGGATTAAATAACTTCACTTCGGGACGAGAGCTCCAGCACCGCAGCCGCCGTTTCTGAGCGACCTCCTCGGACCAAGTACGAGCGAAGAGGCGACGAGCGAGGAGGCAGCGCTTCCTTCCCCTCACTCACCCCGGGGCCCCAGGCGGGCGACTCCGGAGCAGCTCCTACCTTGACAGCCACCGCCGGGGCCGAGTCCACGACGGGCAGCAGCGCTTGCTGGGCCGGGGCAGACGAGGCGAGGTGCAGCACCGCATCCTCGCCGGCGACGGGAGCAGCCGAGTGGCTGGGCCTGTCCTCCCCTTCCGAGTCGGAATCGGAGTCCGAGACGCCGTACGAAGCAAGCGCAGCTATGGCGGCCGACATCTTAGCAGAACGGAAGTGGACCATCGGCAGGAGGGAGGAGTCACAAGGAGCACCCAGCGGGTCCTGGCAGCTGTGCAAAACAGCTACCTTTTCCTGTCGGGAATAACGCTCTCGCTCCGCGACTTTACCCAGTTTTAAATAGCAAAATTGCTTTTAGAAAATTGCTCTAATTTTAAAAGCATCCGTCAAGAAGTCTTCGCCGTAGGTATCATTCATTCAAAGATTGGTTTTAAGATTACATGGCGTAGGACTTTCAGCAAGTAAACCAATCCCAGCATGCAACCGACATGCCGACCCAGAGCCAAACATGAAAGCATTTTCGTCGCTGAACTGGGCTGTATAAAGCGGCTCCCTGATGCACATTTATTTGGGAGAACGCTTCAGTAGGACTTCCGAGTAAATAAGTATAGGTGCGGCAGCTGCAAGTATGTGAGAAGGAATGTTATGGCCTGCCATAAAATGGCTGAAGAGATGTAGTGCCCCATCGTTCCCCCTCCCACAAATACTCTGACACTTAACACTTCAGTGCTGTATTTCCCACAACCAGTAAACAAAGCTTGTTTTCTCAAGTAGCCCCAGAAGAGCAGATAAATACGAATTATTATGGTATCTGAAGAAGTAATATGGTATCTGAAGAAGTGTGCATGCACACGAAAGCTCATACCAATGACAAACTGAGTTGGTCTCTAAGATGCTACTGGAAGAAATTTTTTAAATTTTGTTTCGACTACGCCAGACCAACACGGCTACCCATCTGTAACGAAGTGATATGATTTAACATTCACGTAGCCCTAGGTTGCAACTCCACCACCTACCCAGAAGTAAGCCCCACTGAATTTGGACTTCTGGGTAGAAATCCTATTTAAATCAGTGGGACTTGCTCCCTAGAAATGGCGCATAGGATTGCGCTGCCAAGAGCCATGCAAGTTGTTTAACAGGCTACATGTCCATTACGAGGACAAACTACGTACATATCAAGCAATGCATTGGCTCATTCCTGCGGCCATTCAGAAGGAACCACTGCTTACCGATAACCATGCGGTGTCATTTGTTTTATTATCCTGTAGCCTGCAAAACACTTGATTTCACATTGCATTAACAAGCAGGGCGTTTTAAGGCAAACAACAAACTATATGCATGTTTACTTTCAAGTAAGCGCCATGAATTGCAGCGCAATCATAACCACAGCTACTCAGAAGTAAGACCTATCGAATTTCCCGGTAAGTAGGGTTTAGCCCTGGGTTAGTCCCAGATTAAGGCGGCATGCTGCAATCCTCTACTCACCTGCAGGTAGATTCCACGAAACTCAATGAGGCGTGTTTCTGAATCGTGCATTTTAAGTGTATTATAGCCTAATCCCACGCATGTTTATTCAGAAGCAGGTCCCATTAATTTCCATAATTTACTTTTTACGTAAGTTTGTTTAGTTCACTTGCACCCTTATTAGACAGTTAAGCCCCACTGAATTTAGTAACTGTCTTTCGATAAGCATTCGCAAACTGCAATCCAATCCTATTTATGTTTACTCAGAAATCCGTCAGGTGTGCTGGATAAGGTTGGCTCCTGAGTGTAATAGGACTGCAACCTCACTTCCTTTGTGCATCCTAGACTAGAGATGTCCCATAAGCTTTAATAAAACTTCAGTGATAAAATGTTCCGGAGCCTGTGCTATGAAGTACTGGCTCCTCAGCACTTTTCGCTTCCAGTCAAACACGGTCTCAAAAGGAAAATGGAGGCGGACACAAAATATATAGGATGACCCTGGGCCATGAAAAATATTTTTCTCGAATAAGAAGGGCTAAAGGCTGTAAAGAATTCGCATATAAGTGCGTCGGAACAGCCTCCAGCTCCGCCTCCCCTCGTTCTGATTGGCTGCGACAAGCCGGCTTGAGTAAACGCCGCAATAATTCTGGTACCTCCTCCATCATCCTCCCTCCCTAAAGAGAACAAAAGTAGCCTGTACCACCCGACATCGTGCTGGGGGGTGGCGAGGCAGGGGAGCCGGATGATGGTGGTGTCTCCCGACTCCCTTTCCAATGTGTGTCAAGGGATCTGTCGGGGACGCCAGTCAGGTGGTTGCGTAAACAACACCTCCACCTCCCCCCATCCCTTTACCATCCTCCACCCCCGTTCCAGGAGAGAGTGCTGGAGCCGGCGGAGAAGCCCCGCCTTCGACACACACACATACACACACGCGCGCGCCGCTGCGTGTCTATTGTGAAGCTTTGTGCGGGGGAAGCACCGCGTTTTCTCTCCTTCGCAGTTTCTCTCTACCGGCCCCTTCCCCCCCCCGCGCGCTCTCACGGATCATCCCTTCCTCTCCCCCCCCCCGAAATCTGACGAGCGCCTGTCCGCGAGGGGGGCGGCTATTGAGAGTTCGAACTTCAAACCCAAACGGACCCGGTTGGCACGAGCCCAACAGACACAGAAAGGGGAGGGGTTGAGCGGCGGCTGTGTGAAGATGTGAAGAGAAGGACGGTGCTGCTGGCTATTGCTGTGAAAACGGGCAGAGAGAGACGGTGAGTGCCCTGCTGCTGCGGCTCCGCATTCACTGCAGTGCTTCCCCCCCCATTTCCCCCCTCCTCATTCCCGCCGCCGCCGCCGCTTCTCTCTCCGACCCCCACCTTCCCCGGTTTTCCAGAGTGGAGGGAGAGACTTCACCTCACCGATTCCAACCCGGGAAGGGAGGGAGGGAGCCTCCCACCTTGTCTTGCTTGCCGCCGCCTCTGCGCGGCTTACGGAGGGGAGAGAGCAGGCGAGTGGGTCAGGGTCTTGCAGCCTCTTCTCCCTTCCCCCTCCCTTCCTCAGGTTGGGGTATGCAGGAGCTTCCGGTCGCCTTGCGCTCCTCGCCCCCCCCCCCAAAAAATGAGAGATTGGAGTTGTGGTCTCTGAAAGAAAAGGGGGAGACGAGGCGAGGGTGCTTCGGGAATCCTCCTTAAAAGGGACTGATCGTGAGGTTGGTTGCCGTTCCTCTATTTCAGCTGTTTCCACTCCTGTGTACGTATGTATTATTCTGAAATAAAAGAACAGCCTTTTAAAAAAAATCGCCCCCCCCTTTCCTAACTCATCCCACTCCATCTGTCCAATTTCCAACTTCTGTCTCCTAAGATCACTTTAATGCAAACTTGTTACTTCCTTTTTCCTGACCCATCAACCCACATTTTGACTAAGGAGTGGTTAGAAGTATGAGGGCCCCTTCTCGCCCCCCCCCCACCTTACCTTTGAGAGATTCCTTTAAGTAGGAATCTTAATCTGCATTAGTGGTTCTGAATACCAAACCAGCAGATGGTATTTATTCTAGGCTAATTAACAGGGAGCAAATGCCTGTGATCTAGTGTAATAAGGTTTCAGTGAAAAATGGAGGAGGAGACTGGGAAATACCCTTTTAATTTATTTATTTAATTATTGCATTTCTATCCAAATTTGGGGGCTGTTTTACTCTGGCTTTAGCCCCAACATAGCTGCTGTTCAGCACATTGCTTATTTTATTCATTATCATCTTACATTTATATCATGCTTTTCTTCCATCCTGTATTCAGGGCAGTGTACATGTGATTTCCAAGTGATCATCCATCCTGGCACTGACCAGACATTAGACTTGTTCTGTTTGGGAACATAGGAAACTACCTTATACTGAGTCAGACCATTGGTCCATCTAGCTCAGTAGGAATCCTCTCCAATGACTTGCTGCCAGGATTTCAGGCAGGGTTCTACCAGTCCTACCTGGAGATGGTGAGGATTGAACCTGGGAAATCCTGCATACAAAGCAAATGCTGTACCACTGAGCTATGGCCTTTGCCTTAGCTTCAGCAAGGTGGCAGCCTCATGTTCTTTAGATCATATAATATGAATATTGTTCTTCATATTTGCCAGACTGCTGCTTTAAAGTGCAGTAAAATATTAGGGAAGTTTTTAATGTGTGATGTTTTTCTGTGGTTTTATAATTTGCTGGAAGCCTCCCAGAATGGCTAGGGGAAGCCAATCAGATGGGTGGCATATATTATTACTACTACTACTACTACTACTACTACTACTGTATACAGCCAGTATACAACCTAATATAGGATGGGATGAATAGTTGCAATGCTTTTCTTCTGGACATGTAAAAGTAAGAAAGGACCAGTCGCCTTCCTCTCTTTCTCTCTAGATGTGTTATAATAGGTGGTGCTATGAGAGATCATAACCACTTCATAAATTTTTGCCTATGTGTCTTAAATCTAGCTAGAGACCTTAATTGCCTGGTAGTAGTCAAAGCATACACATGCTTCCCAAATGTATAAAATCTACTGCAAGCGAAGTAGATGTGCTTAGGGTATAACAATGCAAAAATGGTAGTAATCTAAAATGGTCTAAATACCTAATTTTAAATGAAACTAAGCTTATAGTGATAGATCTAAACCATTTCTTTCAACTGCCTTCAACTCTTTTAGCTGTTTATTTCTGGCATTTTACATAATTTTGTACTAGTTTGAAATCAAAAAGAGTGCAAATACGAGGTATTGAATTTGACATTTTGTTTTGAGTGCTTTTAAATAATTCATATATAGCTCCCTATAAGAACTTTTGAAAGCCAGTGCTGGACAATAAGGTGATAGCGGTATCTCATACGTTTTTTAATCTATAAAGCATAAAATATTTATTTGGAAATAGGCTCCCTAGTAATATTTTGTTACATTTCTAGGCTTTTTCTTTTCTTTTGCAGAGTCTGAGAATTGCAGAGACTGAATACTGTGTCTGTGATGCTCTTATTGTAAAGAATTTGAAATGTGATCTGGCAATATTGGATCTTCCATAATGTACTTCAGTTGCACTGAGTTGCTTCTTCCTGGAAATTAGGTTTTAAAATTTAAAACTGTCTCGAAATTGATGTCTCAAACTGTATTGAAAAAAAGAGAAAACATTTCTCAAGGGCCTATTTGCAAAAAAATTCAGTGATACTACCTTTGGATCATTATACTGCAGATGTTCCATCATATGTGAAGCAAATGTAAAAATAAAGCTAAATCTAGACATTCTATTATAGATGATAAAAACCTGATTGTAGGTATGGTCAACTTAATAATAACAACAGCAAATATGTATCTATATTAGCACCTTACCGGCTTTAGGTAATATGTAACAGATTTCTTTTGAACATAACAATGCACATACAGAGGTCTCTTATTTACAAATACCAGTATTCAAAAATATCATGCTTGGAATGTGTCTTTGAAAACATTGGTCAGATACCCATTCAGAAAACTACTTTGTTGAAGGCTCTATTGCTTTTATCCAGCAGCACTGGGCATGATATATATAATTAAGCTGAAATGTGTGAATACAGTAGTGCACTGTTCTGCAGTAGCATGCATTTGCTGTAAAGCCTTTCAAATATCTGTTCTAGTTTTACCATCAGTGAGGTGCAGTATGTGTGTGTGTTTTCAGAGTGAGTCTATGAACAACATAACCAGCATTTGTATAAAACCGAGGGAAATAGATATATGTGAAGATAGCCTTGTCTGATTTAGAATGAGTCGGTACAAGAGGAATATTTAGAACAGTTCAGTTAGAAAAGGTGCTCTTGTTTCCATTCTTGTCTCAGGAAGAGTTTATTTGCTTTAGACAAGCAAATGTGTGGATTTTTAAAATGCTAGTTGTCATCTGGTATATTATTTTACAAGCTTGAAACTTCCAAAGTTGCACTGTCCAGTGGCAGCTGATAATAGAGGATGTGGCATATAAACTGATTGAAGGTGAATGGATAAAAGGAGGATCAGAAGCATTGTAAGTGGTTAATACTGTAAATCATTTGAAAGCACAGTGTTCCTGCTAACCATATGAAGCTAAATTATACTACATAAGTGAATCCAATTTTATTTTTAAGCTGCCCTGGGAGGGCTTTGCAGCATATATGTAGTTTAAATAAACAAATTGAATTTGAATACCGACTCGCATGTGTTGGTGTCCATTCCTAAGGGTTCTTCTATAATTATCTTTTAGATGTAGTTGCTCCATTGAAATAACTGGATTTCAAGGAATCCATTCTGGAATATTGCTATACACAAATATTACACACAGAGACACACACACGTCAATTATATTTGGCAATAGTTTTTTCCCCTTCCCATTCAGTGGGATGCAAACATTTTAAGCACACAATATGCATGGAAAGAAATGGACATCTCATTGCAATTTGTTTTATACAGTACAGTGGAGTGAAATGCACTGGGATAAGATTTTGGAAGAAAAGTGGGGCAAGATGATGAAAACCTGATAGAATGGTTTGAGGAAGGCTGATCTGTGTTTTGTTTGTGACAAGCTGGAGGTAATAAGAGTGCAGTGCCCGGCAATTTATTCTTCTAAATCCCATTTATGCATTGTGTACAGTCTTTTCTATACATTTCCCCCCATTTCATACATCTTGGGTATAGATTCCATTTCCCCCGTATATTAAATCTGACCAGCCTGTTGGCTTGATATTATCTACTGGCATGTCAAACTCCAACATGAGAATCTTCAGATAAGAAAGACTTTTCTAGGCTTCTTGCTTGCTATAAAGTTTTAAAAATGGAAGAAATACTAGATTACTGTAAAACATCACCACTAACTTTAGTTGTTTTATATAATTACATTTTGACTACCTGCTAAAAAATAGCATTACAGCATGTTATACCAGGGGCGTGGAACCTCTAGCCATGGGTCAGACATTGCTCCCCAGCCATTCCTATTTGGCCTGTCAGACCAGTTTGAAAGAGCCACGCCCACCACCCATCACCTTTCTCCTGGAGGGAGAAGCAGTTTTCTTTAATAGGAAACCACTTCTCCCTTCCAGTGCTGTTACTTGAATCTCTGAAAACTTGAGGTTCATAGAGTAGTGCAGGGCTGTTTGAAAGCCCTTTTACAGCCCTACACTGCTCCTTGAATCCCTGGCTTTCTGAGGTTTGTAGAGCAGTGCAAGGCTGTTTGCAAAAGGGTTTTCAAGCAGCCAAGTTCTGGCAATGGGGGCTTCAAGGCACAGCATCACTTGACATCATAGTGATGTCAGGTGATTTACTTTGCAGTTGAGTGTGGCACATTTAATTAACATATCTAATTAATATCCCATGACCAAACCAAAGTCTTAATACATATGGTAAAATAATCACCTGAAATTTTAGGGCTTACATATGATATGAGATTTATGTGTATATAATTTTTAAAAATAATTATGCATGTCATTTAGTACCAGCACTTTAACCAGAATTCCTCTGGAATAATTTTGTTTCATTGCTGAGTTCTTCATTCTGTCCATTTTTGTGTTAGATTCTGTGGTAAATCACTATTCACTGTTTTAGGGTACAGAAGTTAAAAAGGAGGGGAAAGCAGGTAGCTTTTTTGATTGGGTGGGGGTGTTGTACTTTTTTATTTGTAGTTTACCACCCCAGAGCCTTCTCACAGCAGCATACCAGACTTGTGTCAAGTCAGGTTCTCAGAAGTCGCTTTATACTGTCTTGGCCAAATCCCTGAACATACTGAGTATTTTAATATTTATTCTGGCTATGTTCTTGTCTTTGTACAAGAGGAATACATTGCCTGGATTGTGTACAGGTAGTATAAATCAAATAACCTCCTTAAACATGCTAGTTTAATCAGCAGTTTTCCAGCGCATATTTTACATTTGCACAATTATTTCTTGCTGTCACATGCAATTCCAAACAGCAATAACGTCTAATGAAATTATATTTCATAAAAACGGCATACAAAAGAACAGTTTTAATAGGAGGGGCATATACATTTTGAAAACAAATTATTTTTGCTGGATAGGCAGCAACTTTGGTTATTCTGATTCCTAGCAAATTTGTGCGTCCTGTGCATTTTGAAAGAACTCACCACCACGTAAGTCTGTTTGAGAGAATACAGTCTTTAACACTCCAGTTTCAAGGAGATGAATGTCACTGTTGTAAAATTGGCATATGCACCACATATTTTTGACTGAGTTGGAGCAATACTCTCTCAACTCCTGTCTGCATGTGTCTACTGTATCTGAGATACTCTGATCATAGAATCATAGAGTTGGAAGGGACCCTGAGAATCATCTAATCCAATCCCCTGCAATGCAGGAATATGCAGTTGTCTTATACAGGGATTGAACCTGCAACCAGGGCCACACTCTAACCAACTGAACTATCTACTTGGTCAATGGCATCGTACCTCTTACTTACTTACTAAATTTATATTTTACCTTTTCTGCCAAAGGAGTGCAGGGAAGCAACTCACTCTAAGGAAGGAGGTCCTTTAGTAATACTTCCAGACCTTTCACTCCACCATCAACCAGTACATAACCATTAAATTTTCTTATGACCATAATATAGTTATAAATATAGCTTCTGGAATAAGGTGGAATTTCTAAATGACTACTGTCATTGCCTGAAGGTTTACAGCCAAGTTAAGACATAACTGCATTTTCAACAATACTTGTATAGGCACAAACATCTACAGGATCTACATAGGATTTCAAAAACTACAGTACAGTAGTACGAACTTAATCCATTCCAGAAGTCCGTTCTTAAAGCAAAACCATTCTTAAACCAAGACACGCTTTCCCTAATGAGGCCTCCTGCCGCCGGTGCCCTTCCACCATTCGGATTCCGTTCTTAGACTGAGGAAAAGTTTGCAAACCGGGACACTACTTCCGGTTTTGCAGAGTTCATAAACCGAATCGTTCGTAAACCGGACTGTTCTTAAACCGAGGTACCACTATACTTCAGCAAATTTAGAAATAGATACCTATTAGACTGTATCAGTCTAAAGAGTCAACTGAATCAAGAAAGGGTGGAATTCAAAATAGTACTAAGGAGATTCCTCCATCAGGCAAGCATACTAAATACTTGCACTAATGGCACTATCTCCATTCTCCTCCAGTGAGCTGTTCTAGAGGTTCTCTCAACCTCCCAGGAGCCAACTGGGAGTGAAGAGAAGCCCCATTGTGATAACAGGATTCATTGCACTGGTGGCTTCTGCTATCACAGCTATTGAACATCAATAGTTGTCACCTACAGCTCCCAGCTATATCCTATCTCTAGCGCATCCTTAAGGATCAGCAGCCTGTCTTGGAATGTGAGCTTTTCTTTTCAAATTTTGGGTAGAAAGCTTCCTTTGCCCATCATCACCATCTGAAGCAGCTACTTACCAATAAACACAAATTCAGGAGCTAGCCCTTTCAACTGATTCAATATTAGCATTGTCCTCATATTTGCTCAAGTGATGCTATCATGGGGCAACATAATTGGCAGTACCATCAGGAACTCATGAATTTGCCTATTTTCTGTGTGATACATGTTATCATGTGCCAGCAGTACCTTTCTGCCTTGACACGAAACATTCAGAAACCAGTGGATGAACATGTCTGCTAGGTATTCTCTAACCAGTTTCAAAGGTGCCTTACACAAAAATTTCAGCATGAAGCAGCTGAATTGGAAATCATATGAAGATTTTACACTTACCATATTTGAACTCAGTAGAGACTGAGTAGGTAGTATACTACAGAAAATAATAAATCCCTCCTTTGATGTTGAGATGTACTTTTCAATTGTGGGTAAGTTACACCAATTTTGAGTCTTTTTCTTGCTTTACTGGATCTCACTTTCATTTGTGCTCTCTAATCTGATATTCCTATCCTAGCCTTCTTTTCACATTATCAGTTTTGCTGCCTATCATTTTTATCCTATGCAAGAGACTTAGGTTTACTTGTTGCATTAAAGACACCACAGCACACATCACCTCTTTTTAAAAAGCCCGATGTAATCATAAAATAAGATCACAGCATAAGAGTAACATGAATCCCATATGTCAAACAGGATGAAATAATTAAAGCCAATCCAAATAACCAAAGATTAACTGGACTTGAGATGTCCTATTTTGAGATGATTAAAACAGATGGAGTGAGGGATCTCTTAAGCAACGGGCAGGTGTCAGTAAGATTCTTCATTACTTACATGTGGCTTCACATGTAATGAATCTTGTATGTAGATAGCATTTGATTAGTATTCTCCCCAAATTAATTAATAATTTTAAGGATTAGGACTTTTTGCTTTGGAAAATCTAAATCCTTGAAATATACTCAAAATGTATTTATTCCCCCCCCCAAGCCAGTGGGGGGTTATTTTGGACCCCTGCAGCTATCTGAAGTACGGTAATTGTAAATTTTGTGCAGCAAACCTGACCCACTTAATACTCTGTGTGCTCCTCAACAACGGAGATTGTTGTCCCATGATATTTTTGTCTCCTTCCCTCCTTCCACTTAATCCTCCAACATTGTAGATGGTAGCATTGAGATTATAACTTTCTTGTAAAAAAAGCAGTAGTAGTTTATATATCTAGCAGGTGGAGAATATAAAAAATTCACTGAAAGTAATGATCATCCATCTCTTATTCCGAAAAATGCCCAAAAGTCAGTATATTCTAATGTGTGAAATGCTGTTGTAGTCTCAGTCCAGTTCCCAGTGGACAGGTGTTAACATAATAATTTACACTAATTACATCCTTGTTGACTATCATTTGTAGAAAGGTCAAAGATTAAATAGTTTTAAATTAACCTTTCACTTCTAGATGTGACCGTTTCCTGGCCAGAGATGAGACACAAGTGATTGCAGTGTATGCTTTCCTGTAATGAAGCAATACCTGTTTATGCACAGAAGACTATTTTGAGAGTGTAAAATCAAACACCTCCTGGAGTGTTATTGGTAGAAGACAACTGAAAAGCAAAAGGTAAGTTAAGATAGATGGTACCAACATAATTTCTGATCTTAGACACGTTGGGTGTGATCTGGTAAACTGAATTTGAACGCATTCCTATCTTCCAGTATAGAGAGAATATAGTATACTTTCCCATAATGCAGTGGTAATTCTTATAATTTGGATCAGAATTCCAGTTTCTTTGTCTGAAAAATTGCTTAATTAAATGGTAAATCTATAATTTATCTTGCACATCCCATTTCCTGTCTACCAGTGAAATGTTGATTATAATTACTAATTTTAATGTCAAACAATGCAAAATTAATGGGCTTGAGGCAGCTGTCATTTATCTCTGGAAGAGGTAATGTGCAAGCTGCCATTTCCTAATCATGATATTCTTGAAAGTTTCCAACTTCTTCTGCTTGCTGCCTTCCATCTCAACATCAGTTGCCTTGTGAGGGACCAGGTGCGCAGCCTGGGAGTCATTTTGGACTCACAGCTGTCCATGGAGGCGCAGGTTAATTTTGTGTCCAGAGCGGCTGTCTACCAGCTCCATCTGGTACACAGGCTGAGACCCTACCTGCCCGCAGACTGTCTCACCAGAGTAGTGCATGCTCTGGTTATCTCCCGCTTGGACTACTACAATGCGCTCTACGTGGGGCTACCCTTGAAGGTGACCCGGAAACTGCAATCAATCCAGAATGCGGCAACCAGACTGGTGACTGGGAGCGGCCGCCGGGAACACATAACACCCGTCCTGAGAGATCTACATTGGCTCCCAGTACGTTTCCGAGCACAATTCAAAGTGTTGGTGCTGACCTTTAAAGCCCTAAACGGCCTCGGTCCTGTATACCTGAAGGAGCGTCTCCACCCCCATCGTTCAGCCCAGACACTGAGCTCCAGCGCCGAGGGCCTTCTGACGGTTCCCTCACTGTGAGAAGCAAAGCTACAGGGAACCAGGCAGAGGACCTTCTTGGTAGTGGCACCCGCCCTGTGGAATGCCCTCCCATCAGAGGCCAGAGAGATAAACAACTACCTGACATTTAGAAAATACTTAAAGGCAGCCCTGTTTAGGGAAGTTTTAAATCTGTGATATTTTAATGTATTTTAATGTGTGTTGGAAGCCGCCCAGAGTGGCGGGGGGACCCGGCCAGATGGGCAGGGTATAAATAAATTATTATTATTGTTATTAATATTATTATTATTATGTGCAGTTTTTTTAAACATCGGGAGCAACTTGTGTGCAGTCTTTTAAAGTGAAGGTCTTGGCAAGGTGTGACTTATTGATACTGTGATTTATTTATTAAGGGTACTGAAGTTGGCCAATGGAAACTTGAGAGACAAGACCTTGAGTACTAAAAAAGGAGTTCTTGCAATAGATCAATATGAGTTAAACTGTTTTCCCATGGTGTCCATTTTTTATTTTAGAGATGCTCTCCCATAGATTTAAGCTAAGAACCAAAGTCCTTTCATGTTGTATGAAGGAGAAATGATGATGGATTGAAAACACTCTTCTAGGAATTGGAGTCTGTCTTGCTGTGGATTCTCGTATTTTTTCAGATAATTAATACCCCTATTGAAATCTATATTTCTTTGAATAGTGTTCCTCTGAAAGTAAGTCTTCTGCAACTGTATTTTCAGCCATCAGAGCAGCAGGGGGAATAATGCATTCAAATATGAAATGCATCAAACCATATTTGATTTGTTGCTTAGCAGCCAAAGCAAATTATGGAAATTGAAATCTGAAACAGATTGAACATCATGATAGCAAGAGAGTTTCACTTCTGTTTGTACCATCGTATTAAATAACACAATTTCTGTTCTGTGGGCTTTTTCTACACTTTAGCAAAATTGTTCTGCTGGTGCTTTCAAAATACTCTGTTAGAATGAAAGTAGTGTTATAAAGCTCATTTCTGGCTTCCAACATCTGAACAGATGAGCACATTAATTAGATAATTCAGTGGGAGATATTAGAAGATTCTCAGCATGGTGTTTTAGGGAATGCCTTGAAATTTATTTAATTTACATTCTATTTCAACATTGAAGAATATGAAAATTACATATTCCAATATTCTCATAGCTTGCAGAACTGTTTCATGCTGCACATCTCCTCCTTACTGTTTGGGATTCCTCCATCAGGCTAGATACAGGGCATCACGATTGAAGCAATGTGAAAAGAAAAGTTAGAAATATAGTTAGCTATGATTTTTAACTTCTACTGCCTTTTTCTCTGGTAATTGTCAACAGCAGTCTAAGAAGCCAAGATTCAAGAGTAATTGATAATTAACCAATGCTTCCAATCCAAATTGCTAATCACTGCATATTATGACTGTGATGCAATTTTGCAAATAATTATTGAGTGAGGACTTCTGCTATTACAGTGCAGTTTGAAATATTTCTGTAATTTCTACATTGGTTCTTTTAAGTCAACTGGGGACAATCTCAATATCTTTCTACTTTCCCAAGTCAGGACCAGCAATACAATGCTCAAGCAAAGGCCAGTGCCTTTAAAGCAGGCATCCCCAAACTTCGGCCCTCCAGATGTTTTGGACTACAATTCCCATCTTCCCCGACCACTGGTCCTGTTAGCTAGGGATCATGGGAATTGCAGGCCAAAACATCTGGATGGCTGCAATTTGGGGGTGCCCGATTTAAAGGGTGGCTAGAGACTTTTTTTGCATCCCACTCTGTCCTGATCTGGTTATACAGGACTATATCAATTCTTAATTTCTAATTCATTCTGACTAAACTACTGCCAGCAAAACTTTCAGTTAATTATTCAGTACCGTAGCTGTGAACATTTGTCATCTTCTTAGATTCTAAATGAACATCATATACTGTACAGTGGTACCTCGACTTACGAACGACTCGACAACTGAATTTTTCAACTTACAAATGGGGGTAATGGCCGTGCACTTACAAATGTCTCAACCTCCGGAAAAAAACTGCGGCCATTTTAGATAGGGTTGCTTCGACTTACAAATTTTTCTGTTTTCAATGCATTCCTATGGGAAATCGCGTTTCCAATGGTGTTTTTCGACTTACGAAGGTGCCTTCAGAACGGATTAAATTCGTAAGTCGAGGCACCACTGTACAATTTCTTGATAAAAGATTGAGGTCTGGAAGGGAGAGGTGATTGTTCTTTCGGCTGCAGATTACATTGTAAGTATCAAATGCAAATACAGGTAGCGAGAAGTAGAAGTTTGATTAACAGTTTAAGTGTTTTAGTATAACCTTTCAAATCAATGGAAGCTAAAAGACTAGAGCGAAAAACTACAGTTAAACCTAGGTTTAGAAAGTACTAATATTGTATTTTGTGTTAATACATGTTGAGTGTAGAACATAAGTGATGACATTGACAGTCATGTCTCAGTCTTTTTATAAAACTTAATAGGGAGAATAGACTTAGACAATTTTAGGGGATTACTTTTATTTGTTTGGGGTAGTAGAATGCCCCAGACAGATGCATAAATGTTACGTTGGAGAGGAGCACTTTCATATACTTCCCTGAAATAGTTTTTGTTTGGAAAACCATTTAGGACACTTTAATCCAATATGGCAATTCTTTAACAGAAACTAAGAAATGGAAAGATAGTTTTTAGGGTACATATTTCTACCCCAAGCTGAATTCAACAGTGTGGGAATGGTGAAGCCATATGTAAGAATAAGAGAATAACCTGCTTCTTTGGATTGGTTTTTACTTGAAAAACCATGTGGGACATTTTTGTTGTTGTTTAGTCGTTTAGTCGTGTCCGACTCTTCATGACCCCATGGACCAGAGCACACCAGGCACTCCTGTCTTCCACTGCCTCCCGCAGTTTGGTCAGACTCATGTTGGTGGCTTTGAGAACACTCTCCAACCATCTCGTCCTCTGTCGTCCCCTTCTCCTTGTGCCCTCAATCTTTCCCAACATCAGGGTCTTTTCCAGGGAGTCTTCTCTTCGCATGAGGTGGCCAAAGTATTGGAGCCTCAGCTTCAGGATCTGTTCTTCCAGTGAGCACTCAGGGCTGATTTCCTTAAGAATGGATAGGTATGATCTTCTTGCAGTCCATGGGACTCCCAATAGTCTCCTCCAGCACCATAATTCAAAAGCATCAATTCTTCGGTGATCAGCCTTCTTTATGGTCCAGCTCTCACATCCATGCATCACTACTGGAAAACGATAGCTTTAACTATACGGACCTTTGTCGGCAAGGTGATGTCTCTGCTTTTTAAGATGCTGTCGAGGTTTGCCATTGCTTTTCTCCCAAGAAGCAGGCATCTTTTAATTTCGTGACTGCTGTCTCCATCTGCAGTGATCATGGAGCCCAAGAAAGTAAAATCTCTCACTGCCTCCATTTCTTCCCCTTCTATTTGCCAGGAGGTGATGGGACCAGTGGCCATGATCTTGTTTTTTTTGATGTTGTGCTTCAGACCATATTTTGCGCTCTCCTCTTTCACCCTCATTAAAAGGTTCTTTAATTCTTCCTCACTTTCTACCCTCAAGGTTGTGTCATCTGCATATCTGAGGTTGTTGATATTTCTTCCGGCAATCTTAATTCCAGTTTGGGATTCATCCAGCCCAGCCTTTCGCTGAGGGCGATGAAACAGTAGTTGAGACGGCTAGAGTGCCGGTGGTGGAAAACTCATTCTGAATCAGACCGGACACGGGCTAGAGCTCAACTTCGAGCCTACCAAGTAGCAATGGCGACAGCGAAGAGGACCTTCTTCACCGTTTCTATCACATCTGCAGAAAACAGCAGCAGGAGACTGTTCCAGGTGGTTCACAATCTATCCGAACCACCTTCATCATTGGGGCCTGGTAGGGACCCCAATATCTCCTGCAATGCTTTTGCAAAGTTTTTTGCAGATAACGTCGCTCAGATTCGGAGGGAGGTAGACTCCACTGTGGGAGCAGGGCCGGGGCGGGAGAGTGCTGGAGCCCTGTCTAGTCATGTTTCATGGGATCAATTTCAATCTGTTACCTCCGAGGATGTGGACAGGCTGCTTGGACGAGTGAAACCGACCACCTGTCTCCTTGACCCTTGCCCATGCTGGCTAATAAAAGTGAGCCGGGAAGGGTTGGGCGATGGGCTCCGCGGGGTGGTAAATGCTTCCCTCTATGAGGGAGTATTCCCGGACCCGCTGAAAGAGGCAGTCATTAAACCACTTCTTAAAAAAAACATCTTTAGAGCCGACAAATGTGGCCAATTATCGCCCAGTCTCAAATCTACCATTCTTGGGCAAGGTGATTGAGCAAGTGGTTCCTGAACAACTCCAAGCACGCCTGGAGGATGCAGACTATTTGGATCCCTTCCAGTCGGGATTCAGGCCTCATCATGGGACTGAAACTGCCTTGGTCGTGCTGGTTGATGGTCTCCAGCGGGCTAGTGAAAAAGGTGAGAGCTGTTTCCTAGTTCTGCTGGATCTCTCAGCGGCCTTTGATACAATCTTTTTTTTTTTAGTTTAAAATCTTTTATTTCATTATTTTCAAAATTACATCTTAAAAGAGAACAAATAAGAAAACAGAAAAAACACAAAAGGAAAATCCCAAAAAACCATAAAATGAAAGAGAAAAAAAAGGTAAGAAATCATTGTACTTAAATTTACACAAACCAAAATTCTGAGCAGAACCTCTCCATGCGTACAGAAATTGTATTCCAAACATACTAACAGAGATATACTATTCCAATAATAATAACAAATATATATATATATATATGTACATACATGCATATATATATACTAACTCAAAACTCTCAACATTCACCACATAACTCAAGCATCTATTATTCAACATAATATACCAAAAACGTAAAAGAGGGGGGGGGGAGAAAAAAAAATACAACTAATGAAAAGTACAGATACACATAAAAGTAAAAATAGAAATAGAAATGCTTCCGATTGTCTGTCCACTGTTATCTTATCATATACTCCTCCCTTGACTTATTGTGTTCCGTCTCCGGTCATTTCCGGAAAGATTTACCTACTTTAACCTAGCATATATCGGCCTTTGATACAATCAACCATAACATCCTTCTGGACCGTCTAGAGGGGTTGGGAGCTGGGGGAACTGTCATACAGTGGTTCCGCTCCTTCCTCCTGGGCCATGTTCAGAAAGTGGTGGTGGGGGAATGAGTGTTCAGACCCCTGGGCTCTCACTTGTGGGGTGCCTCAGGGTTCTGTCCTCTCCCCCATGCTTTTTAACATCTACATGCAGCCGCTGGGAGAGATCATCAGGGGGTTTGGGCTGGGTGTTCATCAGTATGCGGATGATACCCAGCTCTACCTCTCTTTCAAATCAGAACCAGTGAAGGCGGTGAAGGTCCTGTGTGAGTGCCTGGAGGCGGTTGGAGGATGGATGGCGGCTAACAGATTGAGGTTGAATCCTGACAAGACAGAAGTACTGTTTTGGGGGGACGGGGCGGGTGGGTGTGGGGGACTCCCTAGTCCTGAATGGGGTCACTGTGCCCCTGAAGGACCAGGTGCGCAGCCTGGGAGTCATTTTGGACTCACAGCTGTCCATGGAGCCACAGCTTAATTCTGTGTCCAGGGCGGCTGTATTTCAGCTCCATTTGGTACGCAGGCCGAGACCCTACCTGCCCGCAGACTGTCTCACCAGAGTGGTGCATGCTCTAGTTATCTCCCGCTTGGACTACTGCAATGCGCTCTATGTGGGGCTACCTTTGAAGGTGACCCGGAAACTGCAATTAATCCAGAATGCGGCAGCCAGACTGGTGACTGGGAGTGGCCGCTGGGACCACATAACACTGGTCCTAAGAGACCTACATTGGCTCCCAGTACGTTTCCGAGCACAATTCAAAGTGTTGGTGCTGACCTTTAAAGCCCTAAACGGCCTCGGTCCTGTATACCTAAAGGAGCATCTCCACCCCCATCGTTCAGCCCAGACACTGAGCTCCAGCGCCGAGGGCCTTCTGGCGGTTCCCTCACTGTGAGAAGCAAAGCTACAGGGAACCAGGCAGAGGGCCTTTTCGGTAGTGGCGCCCGCCCTGTGGAATGCCCTCCCATCGGATGTCAAGGAGATAAACAACTACCTGACATTTAGAAAACACCTAAAGGCAGCCCTGTTTAGGGAAGTTTTTAATCTGTGATATTTTAATGTATTTTGCTATTTGCTGGAAGCCACCCAGAGTGGTGGGGGAAACCCAGCCAGATGGGTGGGGTGTAAATAAATAATGATGATGATGATGATGATGAATTCTGCATATAAGTTAAATAAGCAGGTATACAATATACTGCCTTGCCGTACTCCTTTCCAATTTTGAACCAATCAGTTGTTCCATATCCAGTTCTAACTGTAGCTTCTTGTCCCACATAGAGATTTCTCAGGAGACAGATGAGGTGATCAGGCACTCCCATTTCTCTAAGAACTTGCCATAGTTTGCTGTGGTCAACACAATCAAAGGCTTTTGCATAGTCAATGAAGCAGAAGTAGATGTTTTTCTGGAACTCTCTAGCTTTCTCCATAATCCAGCGCATGTTTGCAATTTGGTCTCTGGTTCCTCTGCCCCTTCGAAATTCAGCTTGCACTTCTAGAAGTTCTCGGTCCACATACTGCCTAAGCCTGCCTTGTAGAATTTTGAGCATAACCTTGCTAGCATGTGAAATAAGTGCAATTGTGCGATCGTTGGAGCATTCTTTGGCACTGCCCTTCTTTGGGATTGGGATGTAGACTGATCTTCTCCAGTCCTTTGCTCACTTCCGAGTTTTCCAAACTTGCTGGCATATTGAGTGTAGCACCTTAACACCATCATCTTTTAAAATTTTAAATAGTTCAGCTGGAATACCATCACTTCCACTAGCCTTGTTATTAGCAGTGCTTTATAAGGCCCATTTGACTTCACTCTCCAGGATGTCTGGCTCAACGTCAGCAACCACACTACCTGGGGTGTACAAGACTTCCATATCTTTCTGGTATAATTCCTCGGTATTCTTGCCACCTCTTCTTTATGTCTTCTGCTTCTGTTAGGTCCTTACCACCTTTGTCCTTTATTATGGTAATCTTTGTACGAAATGTTCCTTACAGATCTCCACTTTTCTTGACCAGATCTCTGGTTTTCCCCATTCTATTGTTTTCCTCTTTTTCTTCGCATTGCTCGGTTAAGAAGGCCCTCTTGTCTCTCTTTGCTATTTTTCGGAAATCTGCATTCAATTTCTTGTATCTTTCACTATCTCCCTCGCATTTTGCTTGCCTTCTCTATTGGATGGAACAAAAAAGTACCACAATGGCAAAACATTAGTAGATTTAGTGAGGTTTTTTTGTTTTTTGTTTACGGAATGAAATTTTTGAATTACACGTGTCTGAAATTTGTGGACATTAGCTACAACTGTGCAGGTGACCATATCCTAGCAGCTCTGCTTCTGTGTGAATTCTGCAATGAAAAGTGACCCTGGTGTGACTTTCAACCTAGTATATGTGGAAGAAAATTCAACCACATAACACAACTTTTTCTCCTGTCCCTCAATGATTGTAAATGAGAGCTGACTCACACGATGCATCTGCTGTTTGACTGTAGGTGGGGGATTGAATGTTTAAGTGTCCCCACATAAAGATGCTAACATTTCAAAGAGAACACTAGGGTTGGAATTCTTCTCCTTGGGCAATGAAATCACAATCAAAGGAAAGGCTACCCAGGGAAGCAAAAGCTTTGAACAGAAGGGGTAGAGCACACAGCAGTCACAGGAAATGAACAAATTGGCACAGAACTACAAAATCTACTTAAAAAGGCAAAAGATACAATAATCATGGCTGTGACCCACTCACAGCTAGTTGTGGTTTGGCAAAGAAATATGATTAATAAACATAAAACACTTAAAGATTTGATAATCATCACAATTGGGGTCAGTAGAGACTGGGTGTGGCCAGGTTGCTGCAGAAAACAATGGTTTCCTTAGCTGCTTTTTGTTTCTTTGCGTATCAGGCAAGGATAATTGGATTTTTCTTTTTTTGAATGCCTAATGTTCTGAACTGCACTCTTAATAGGTTATAACATGACTATCATGCTTTCCTGAGCCTTTCATCTTCACTTTGCTACATCGCACTTCTTCCCACAAACTTGTTTATAGCTGTGTGTGTGTGTGTGTGTGTGTGTGCACGCACATACACTCCTGTACGCATACCCATATGTTTACGGATGCATCTGTCAGCTGCAGATAGCATTTCATGTGTCTGAGAAAAGTGTTCTTTGACCCACCAAAGCTTATGTCTGAATACTTGTTCATCCTGAAGTTTCAGTGGACTAGCTCCCACCCCCAGTATTAATTCTTGGCTTCTTAGACTGCTGTTGAGTCACTAATGGAAAATCTTTAAAAAGAAGGATGTGTTCCAGTTTTGAGTTGGTACACAGAGTACAGAAGCATCCATATACACCAGCGAACCAAAAGGCTGGCCATGTGGTACTGTCTGCTCTTATATTTTGCCCCAAGCTTCTACTGTAGATATGCCATTCTGTTTTATCATGGCCATGCTAGACTTGTACCTCCAGGGTGAGCTGTGTTATAGCAATGACAAAACTGTTCTGTGCCTTCCAGCAGGGATTCCAAACTGCTCAGGCAGATAAAGGCCCTTGCATGCGGTTAAATCTTGCTTGTAATGCATTGAAGGTTTGGCCACAGTCAATCTGTAGCTTAGGAAAGTCTTGCTGGTAGAGAGATAGGATTTCTGGGAGACCTCTACAACAGCCGATATCCTCCTAGATGTGTCTGTTTGCAACTCTCTCTCATTCTTTAACCTCTTGTTAGACAAACATCCCCCAACTGCTGGAAAGGTCTGGATTGTGCACACTTGATTTTTATATAGGAGAAGGGAGGTGGAGATTTTTAGACCTTGAAGCATATTGTGCAGTCTGTGGATCAAAACAACTGTGCTTCTTTGGTTATTTCCCTTAATATAGAATGTATTTTGTCCTCTCCTCTTTTTTTGTTATTGTAAAAATAAGTTGCCACAGTTGGCATTTTGTGCAGACAAAATCTTTGGATTCAACCCAAAATCACCAGCCCAGGTTCTGAGTAATAACAAGGCATGGGAGAGAGAGAGAGAGAGAGAGAGAGAGAGAGAGAGAGAGAGAGAGAGAGAGAAGAAAGCATTTTTTATGATGCAGGGAAGAGGGCATCTAGAATTTGTCATAAGAAGGTAAAAGATACTACAAATAAGAGAATAAACAAAAATTATGCAAAATCATAATACATGATATAGAGCCAGTTTTTCTGAAGGCAGCCTTAGTTTTCACTACCAGAAACAAATAACAGATCTTGCTTTCTGAATTCTGGTTAAAGGAATAACTGCTGCTCCCTTGCTAAGAACAGCAAAAAAATCTGGGAAACTTACCCCAATCCTTCTTTTAGCCATACAAAAGATACCACAACCATATTCTGCCTTTAGCCATTTTCGTGTTTGACGTTTCTGCACTGCTGGAAATGTGCATATGTAAAGCTACCTACAGAAGTGTGTGGGGCTTTAAGAACAAGGTATTTGTAGCCCTGGGGAATAGATGGATTCTTCTTTGTGCACAGATAATGTGTACAGTAATATTTATGTTTCTGTAGAAATTTTGAATGTGGCAATATTCATTTTGCTGATATGGACATCAATATCTTTTATTCACAAAACTATTGAATCCTATGCCATAGAATGTGTGTTTCTGGCCATGTAGCAACAAGCTACTCAAGCACTTTGAATTGTGCTCAGAAATGTACTGGAGCCAATGTATATATATTTTTAGGACTGGTGGTATGTGCTCCCGGCAGCCACTCTCAGTCACCAGTCTAGCAGCCACATTCTGGATTAATTGTAGTTTCTGAGTAACCTTCAAAGGTAGCTGCACATAGATTGCATTGCAGAAATCCAAACAGGAACATCTCAATTTCTTCCCCCAATCCCCAATCTTGAGAAGCTGAAGAATCTTAATTTTTCATGTATGTGGAGCATACTAAAGTTCTCAGTTTTTTGAGGTTGCAAATATATGTACAAAATGTTGGTGTGAAAATCAAAACCTACTTATCGTGCTTCTTAGCGTTGTCATATAATTCACTGTAATTCAGTGGTACTAGATTTGTTCCTAGTAACAGCTGCAGTGGCAGATGTTGGGCTGTCAAATTTCAGCAGCTCCTTCTGGAACGCTAAAATTCAGCATTTTCTCATCTACCTCTCTTGCTCCGTTCCACATCACTGTTGAGATGTGCCCTGTGGCACCAGTGTCCAGTGCAGCCGAACCAGTTACACTAGCCTAAAATTGCCTCTGGCAGCAGGGCTGGCTCCAGAAACATTCCTAAGCAGTAGCAGCAGACATAATTAACAACTGGGAAGGGGGGGGGGAGGGAATAAACCTTATCAGTAATGGACCAGCAATCCTATTAGATTTCAAATAACTATACTGTCTTGTAAATCTGTCTGGTTCCAATTGGCTACTTTGAAGGAGGAAGTGTTTAAGAACTGGTGCTATTGCTTCTGGGTCAATGAAAAAGCTGTATGCCCACCTTGGCCTCAAGGCAACAAACCTGTTCCCTAAGAGCTAGAAACGCAGTGGAATGAGGACACACCCATGACTTCTGTCCAGCAGGTAGATAGTTTACTTTATACATGTGACAAACTGCAATACATTGGAAATTCTCCACCCTTCTGGTGATTTTCTACCTTCATATCAGTTTTTGTAATTTATTGTGCTACTTTATTTGAGAGCTTGGCATTTCTTAGATCAAACACCCTGTTAGATCACCCTGTTGCCTTACTCAGTTAGCTGCTTAACGTTTCTGTTAGCTTGATCCTTTGTTTCTGGGGCCAAGACACTGTATCAGCTGGAGCTCCCTCTAGCTTACGGAGCTGGCTTAGTCGCTGGGCTAGCTACCCTTAGCTGCTGATGAAGCCAATGATATCAGGTGGTCTGACTCAACTTCCATGGATTAGGAATTTGAAAGAGTGGGGGGATTTAGGAAGTGAGGTGTGGACAACGGATGTCGACCAAGAGGTATGTGGACAGTGAGTAACTAGTGATTGATGCTCTGTTGAGGATTCAAAAAGAAAACTAACTAGGTTTTACCTGGCTTAAACTGAACTGAATGCTGAAATTTTCAGCTGCGTCTTTTCACCTAGAAATCCTAATCTTTGTAACCTGGGAAAATTGAGTCTCTACAGAGCTTTATCTAAAAGTTATGCCTATGTATGATTCTAAACTGACTCCCGCTAGCTAGGTCTGTATTGTGTGGAACTAGAAAGGTGGGGGTGGGGGGATTATTCCTTCTCCAAAGTTGAGATTTAGTCTATGTTTTTTTGTTTACTGTGGTCCTTGTAGTTTCCCAGCTAGGGTAGAGCTGAAAACTTTTGGTGAGAGAAGTTTGGAAGAGACATTCTTCACTCGGTCATAGCAGAGTTAGCACAGTGGTGGTTGCTTCACACACATTAAAACTTTGTTAGATTAGCATCTGGCCACATCCATCTTTAAACAAATGTTCCTCATGAAAATACTTCAGCTAGAATAAATTACAGACTCTTAGGTTTACAGATTGGTGAATATTCTACTCACAGTTCCCAGAAATTACAGCAAACAAGTCTCCCATCAGCTGGCAGTAAAATGAAGATGAAAAAGGTTCTAAACCGCTTAAGTCTGAGTAAGAGACAGCGACTGGTAAATTTAATAAATAAATAAAAGAGAAGAAATTAAAAGAGAAGAACTTGGCTTTCTTACAAAAAGGATCATGCAGTCTTTGGGCTAGCAAAGATGCAGACTTTAAAATCTCCCTTTTGGAGAGATTCAGTTCACTTGCATGATCAGCTGGGGTGGGAGCCAAAGCTGCATGATTCCTTGCTTGTTTCAGGAAGCAAGGAGAGAGGGAAACACAGAGGTAAAAGCTGCTGGGAGCCATCTATGCCACACTCACTGGCAACATGAGCTCAGGGCTTAGGTTAACCCTTATGCATGCATGTGTAAGTCAGTACAGTAACTACCGTGTTTCTCCTAAAATAAGACACGTCTTATATTTATTTTTCCTCCCAAAAAACACACCACAGCTTATTTTCAGGGGATGTCTTTTTTCTTTTTTTTGCTGTCTTTGCGGAGGGGGGAGAGACGGAGCGAGGCGAAACGGTGTGTGTGTGTGGAGAGCACAGACTGCCCACCTTGCGGGGGTACCCTCCTGCTGCTGCATCTGGGTAAGGAAAAGGGGACTTCTCCCTCGCACGCGCGCACAAGAGCACCAGAAGAGTGCTCTTCGCGCTGCACTGTGCTCCCCGAAGCGGCAGCGCGAAGAGCCTGGTGAGAGGCAGCTGCGGCTGCAGGTGAAGCCCGGGATCTGCGTGGGCGACTGGGGACAAGCGCCCTGAGCGCTGCGGCGGTAGCGAAGAGGCGCCCGATCAGCTGAGAAGCGGGCTGATCGGGCGCCTCTTCGCCACCGCCGCAGCGCTCAGGGCGTTCGCCCCCAGTCGCCCACGCAGATCCCGGGCTTCACCTGCAGCCGCAGCTGCCTCTCACCAGGCTCTTCACGTTGTGCTGCGCTCCCCGAAACGGCTCCCACCCCCGGCTTATTTTCGGGGGATGTCTTATATTTATTCTACTATTGAAAAGCCTGACATGGCTTATTTTTGAGGACCGTCTTATTTTAGGAGAAACACGGTACATATTTACCTGCACCACACCTGGTGCCACATAAGATGTCAGGTGTGGGGCAGATGGGTATGGTTTGGTGGGCACGGGCCAAAGATTTTTCACCACTGATAGTAAAATGTTCAAGTTTGGACCTAGAAACTAGCCCCAAACCTGAGAACTTTAGCACTATATAGAACAGCAGGCTAAGGTTTCAGTAAAGGTGCTGCTTTTTCCTTCTCCACTCCTCATCATCTGCAAGAATCAAACCATTGTAAAGGTAAAGGGACCCCTGACCATTAGGTCCAGTCATGACTGACTCTGGGGTTGCGGTGCTCATCTCGCATTATTGGCCGAGGGAGCTTTTGGCGAACCAGAGCAGCGCACGGAAAAGCCATTTACCTTCCCCCTGTAGCGGTACTTATTTATCTACTTGCACTTTGACATGCTTTCGAACTGCTAGGTTGGCAGGAGCTGGGACCGAGCAATGGGAGCTCACCCCGTCGCGGGGATTTGAACTGCTGACTTTCTGATCGGCAAGCCCTAAGGCTCTGTGGTTTAATCCACAGAGCCACCCGCGTTTCTACAAAGCACTTATTTGTCATGATCCTATGATCCCATTTGTCTTCAGTGGACAAAGCTGAGGATTCAGAGGTATATAAGGGTTTTCTCCTCAGAACTGGCCCTCTGTTTTTTTCCTGCCGCACAGTTGGAACCTGAGGAAGCCATTTTGCAGTCTTTGAATTCCAGGCCTGAAGCTCCAACAGAACCAGCACCATTTGAGTCAACAGCTAGTGATCATGATGAAGTCTCTTTAACAGATGAGACTTCATTTACTAGAGGTGGAAGTAGTCCTGCAGCTTCATCTAATGCTAAATCTTGGTTTGCTGTTCAGCAAACCTTGCACAGAACTTTCCAAGACATTTACTGATTTGCTTGGACTTTGCCTTATCAGAACCTGACTTCTGCTTTGCTTACCTCTTTTTTTATCTAAACCTGAATTTTGTCATGCTTGATATTGTCTGGCTAGAAGTTGAATTTGGACTTGCTTTACTTTTCCTTGTAAATTTGTGCCTAGCACTCTCGTCCTGCTTGAGCTCAAACCTCACCCAGCTGAGACCACAATCTGAAACAGACAACTATTCTGCTGTTCATGGTCTTTGTGGGGAAACACCTCTTAGGGGCTGGTGTTACACTGCAGCATTTTGTTGCAAGTTTTTACTTCCATATTAAGAATTTGCATTGCAGAATAGAAGCCACACTTATTCAAGTGTTTGTGTTATTGCAATAGTCAGAATTTCAACTGAATGACTGTGCTATTCATTGTAATGTCAGAATGATAAATATGGGACTTATTGCTATGGCAGTAGTGCCACATATTAGTGTTTTGAATAAAAAACAAGCACATTTCAACCTAGTGGGATGCTATATATGACTATGTGGTAGCAGTTTTTCAACTCCTTAGGCTGCAAAGAATTTTTATTGTAAAATGGTACTCTCAAAAGAGCAATTACTTCATTTAGTTTGAAAAAACTGATTTAAATATAGTTTACACAAAATCTCATCACATTCTGAAAATAATAACTTGTATAGCTAAAGGTGTACTGTGAGTACAAACTTGAAGTATGATAGCAAAATTTCTCAACAATGTAGCTCAGAATTTTAATTTGAAAAAAGAATGCTACTTTACATATTGCTAACCTTTTACTGTATATTCCTGCATATAAGACTACTTTTTAACCCAGGAAAATCTTCTCAAATCGGGGGTTGTCTTATACGCCGGGTCGTATTTCTTATACGGCGAGTTATCCCAAACACTATATTTTAACTGGAAACGTTGGGGGTTGTCTTATACGCCCAGTCTTATATGCCGGAATATACGGTAAATAAAATTGAAGACCCTTCTGTACAACCCAGCCATGGACTCTCTAGGGCACATTTTGAATTTCTGTAGAAGATTTTAACCCTGCCAAAAATATATCTGTATAAGATTATACCGTATATTCTGAGAACAGCTGGGAAGAGCACTGTCCCTGGTTTGGCTCCAGTTCCATGTTCTGTTGCCAATCAGTACCTCTTTCATTAATTTAGCATTACTGTACAGTATTCACATTTATTTATATAGCCCAATTAATGTATATGGCTCTGTACATAATTAAAAGAAGTAATTCTGCCCCAAAGCATGTACTGTCTAAAACAATGAATAAACAATACAATTAAAATAAGTTAAAATGTACTTCCACATTTTCAGACTCTAGATCCCCTCACCACACAATAGTCATAAATTAGCCCTTGGAGAGTGATAACACGTTGATCACTGTAGTAGTAGTAATGGATTTCTTGTATCAGCAGGGGCTTCACCTAGATTACCTTTGAGATCCATTCAAACTCAATAATTTCTTATATCTAAAACATTTTTAACTTTATCACTTAAAAAACAGTTAATTGGAGTTATAAAATATAAAACTTGATAAATATATTTAGGAAGCTGAAAATTTATTGGGTGATATCCAGTGTTGGTTATACTCAGAGTAGGCCCATTGGAATTAATGGACTTAAATTACTTAGCACCGGATAGTACTAATTTCTGAGCAACTGATTTCCTGTGATCTTAAGGAATGTTAGGCAGTTTTTAAATATAAGAAAATAGCTTAAATAAAGTAATTTTAAAAATCTATAATAATTTATCAAATGAATCTAAATTAAGTATACACCACTCTTTGAATAATCAGCAAATTAGATCATATATGTGACAGACCTTTGAACAATAGATTTCATTTTGTCTGACATGATTTATTATTTCATTAGCTTCCATTTTCCAACTTGGATCTTCAGTATCGTCAGTACAATGAGCTGCACACATTTATCTTCCCCCCCCCCCCCGGGCGAACATCGCTTCTTGTTGCCTGTATGTCCTAGCCTAGAATTTAGGAGTTATGGTTCATCACCAAATATATCCTCCTCCATTTTTAAAAAATCAACCTTCACATTTCTGAAGAAGGGGAATCATGAGCACTAGGGGTGAGTGTATCTTTCAAAAGATAGCACTATTAAGGGAAGAGATTGTGTGTTGAATTCCAGTTCTTTTGTGTAAGGGCCGGTGGTCCATTTTGTAGCATCAGAATGACAGGAGGTGTTCAGTGTGATTAATGGAATCACAGCTCTGTGATTGACTGGCCCGTCTGTGCTTTCTGTGTATTTAGAATTCTGCCACTGATGACTAATTGTGAAGTTAACGTTACAGTGGAGGCTGAACTGCAGTTTTTTTTTTTTAATAGCAGAGTGAATTTGTGCATCCCTTTTTTAGCTGTTAAAGTTTAGGTGTAAAATAAATGTACAGTACTAGATGGCATTTTGTTATTTATAGAAAATAGGGGACTTTTTGAAGTTGAAATATACTACCTTTAACATAAATTGGTGTGCATTTTATTTAAACTCAGATTATTCAAGTGTTGTCTGAATTTGAAAAGCAAGTTATCCTTAAGTAGTGGAAATGGATTTGAGATTCCAACTGTACACAAGCAGTGTTCAAAAAAAGTAGATTTTTGAGAAGGAAAGCCTTCACAGCACTTTAAAAATTATAATTCATTAATGATGTAATTATATCCTTAGAAGATATAGTTTGTTTAAACTATTCATGTTTTTAGCTTTAAAAATGGATCGGTTATCTATGGCTGTCAAGAATACAAAGAGCTGTTGTGATCAGCCATAGAGCTTTTGTGGCTGTATGCTATACGTAGCAGCAGTGGAGAGATAATGAATAAGCTCAAAGTGAAATCATTTTGAAAAAATAGGTCTAAAAAAAAGAGCAATTTTATACTAAATTACATTAATTTTTATTTTGGGGAGTGCATATAATGGGAACAAAAATCAGCCTGTGTACTAATAGTTGCACTTCAATGCAGTTTTTTATGGGTATAACTCACCCTAAGGTAAGCAGAAGTCCCCATTGATTTCAGTGGGAGATAGCTATGCATTTACTTAAATTTCCCATTAAAATAGATGGAGTTAAATGTGCTTAGCTGTAGCTGGATTGTGGAATGGGTATGTTTTTGAAGAATATTTTGTAATGGTGTATGTCAAAATATCAACACTGTCAGAAATACTGTATTTGTTACTACAGTATTATACTGAGTTTTCTAAGCCACACTATGTGAGCAGTGTCTTCTGAAAGGAGAGTTAACAATTTTTAAATCAATGAATAAAATAGACTAGAAATGTGGGTAGCCAGGTTGTAGTTTTTAATGCGTACAGTATATTTTTAGGGCTATTCTTGCTTTTCCCTACCTTGAGATAGAACACTAAAAAATCTATTTGTTTTTAATGTAATAAAAAGCACATTACAGTATTTAGTGACCTAGCCACCGTCATCCATGCCTTGGGCAACTTCACAGATTGACTAGTGTTATGCTTCTAGACAGGCCTGCTCTTACTGTCAATTTCAAAACTTCATCTAGTCCACAATGCAGCCAAAATGGAAGAAGGTCTTAGATTCATACGCACAAATATGAGAAAAAATAATATATATATATGTAATTTCTCTAAAAGCATACATGTTAAAGAGACAGAACATACAGAACATACATCTCTTTAAAAGAGACACAATGATAACAATTAAGTGGAATGTAAACAAAATTGAATGAATTTAAAAATAGTATTTTTATGCAGGCAATTCCCCATTTGCACGGGTGTTGTGCATGTCAGCAGTTGTACGTAAGACCATTCCACCCCCTTCTGGTGTGGAAAACCACGTGCGGGTCAGCAGTCATGCATTGATCAGACGGGCGGAAAATGGTCGCCGCCTGTACTTATAAAAATGAATATCTTGAGCCATGCAAAGCTGTAATAAATGAAAATACTTAATCCACAAATCTGTCATTTCAAAAATTTCAGATTACTTACATATCTTGCAATAATAAAAATTCCCTCAGATTATATTCTAATAGTAATCTCAAATAGATTCTCCAGCAATGCTACATTTTCTTTCTCTACAGTTTTATCAGTAGGTTCTTCTGTTTACTACATTTCTTATAAACGCTCACTGTCCTACCTTCCATTCTGTCAATGGAAGGCAGGTATATATTAATTACTGGTAATCCACCAGTTAACAAATCCATAATTTATTTATTTTACTTTTATTTAACAATGTTTATAGACTGTTTGTTTGAAATACACTCTTTAAGCAGTTTACAGGAAATATCAAAATACCAATTAAAATGTTTAAAACTATTTAAAACATTTTAAAATAGTTAAAATTAACTATAAATGAGATTAAAGCATTTCATTTTGTTCTATAAGGCCTTTCCATTAAGTTACTGGTGAGGCTTGTGTTAGTTTATCTTTAATGCAATGTCTGATATTTGTTACCGCTGCACATAGTTGTTAAATATTATTTAGATTTTTAAAATAAAATTTTATATTATATTACCATACACACACACAATTAATTTCAGGTTTTTAAAATTGAAAAGCAGTTTTTGGAAAAAAAAATACAAATTTTTCATTGCTTCTGTAATGAGCATATGATTTACAGAATGATCCTACAGTCCAGTAACAGTAGATGCTGGAAATTCTATAGCAAAAAAACAAAACAGAACACCAGCACCTGCCACACACCCTCTTGTGCAGTCTCCACCTGCATGGCTGCAATGGTGACGATGCCCCTATGTCACTTAGCTAGGGAAATAGATGTGGTGGGCAGTGACACACCACCCCAGGGCCAACCTGGGTAAGGAGTATGGAGGACAGTCTTAAGCATAGCTGGCGCCGTGGCGCGAACTAGCCCCCCTCCTGTTTCCGAGCGCGGTTGCCGCGCGGGCGGAGCTGCGCGGCGGCCCCCTGGCGCCTTGCGCCACCCAGCCTTGCCTTAGTGCCGGCCCTGCTGAGTGGTCATGTTTCCTAATACTCTTGCACTGTAAATAGCATGCACAATAAAACTCTGAAAAAAAAGACGAAGTGGAGCGTCTTTACTCATGAGTTGCCGCAAACCTTTCTGACACAAAGAAAGACCATTTACAAATAGTTTCTCCAGTTGTTAATTCTTTATTGTTAATCCTGTGTATACTCTACCTGAAAGTAAGCCCCATTGTACACAGTGGACATGCAAAGGTCATACTGTTCATTTTCTTAAGAAAAGTATTTGTGGCATTAACAACTACATTTGTAGCATTCTCAAGTAAGGGAAGTTCAAAATGAACAGCAGTTGAAAGAAAAACCATCTTGTAGTTCTCTTGACTTTACATTACTGTAAAGAATGTATATAATGTCTAATTTTCCCATTATCAATAAGTTAGCAATGATCTTGTAATTAAACCATGTAATTTATCTCCTGTCTTTTCCTAGGTGTGCTGTGTCATCGATATCTCAGGATGCCACTGGTAAAAAGAAACATAGACCCTAGGTATCTTTGCCATACAGCACTACCACGAGGCATCAAGAATGAACTGGAATGTGTTACAAATATTTCCTTGGCAAATATAATCAGACAACTAAGCAGTCTAAGTAAGTACCAAGTATATTAAGGGACAGTGCATTTTGAGCTAATGTGTAATATGGCTGCATTTTATGGTTAAACAAAATAAAATTACTCTCTTCAAAACAATTAATTCATAATGTTCATCCCGTCTTTTTTGAATCATTCCAAAATGTTCTATGTCCCCATCAATTGTGCATTTAACAAAATGTGTTACGTGTAGTTTTATTGTTGAGTTTAATGGTCTTAAAAGAACTGAACTGGCAGTTTTGCAAAGTTTATATAAAGACTATAGAACTTAGGCAGAAATTTCTCTCTGTACTCTGATAACTTGGTATGTGTCTGACCCACTATTTTGAGGATAATATTGAGATAATACAACTGCCATGTATATGAACATTTTTCTTTGTTGAAGAGGCCTCTTTTTTGTCCTTCTGCCTTTCAGTAATTTTCACTCTTCGTTTGGTTTTTTTTAAAAACTAGATTCTAGTTCTCTACACATTTCTGGCAGTTGTACTACTTATGGAGCACAATGACAATTGTTAGTGAACATTACTAGCCAACATGTGCAGTTGCCACGGAGAACATAGATGTAATAAAGCGCCTACTCAGTAGGCTAATAGTGTAAACCTAACCAAAGTTAAAGGGACTCGACTGATTTAACAAAATAACGATTG
Source organism: Zootoca vivipara (assembly GCF_963506605.1). Classification (NCBI taxonomy): domain Eukaryota; kingdom Metazoa; phylum Chordata; class Lepidosauria; order Squamata; family Lacertidae; genus Zootoca; species Zootoca vivipara. The sequence continues at coordinate 49,189,820 of NC_083278.1, read as the reverse complement.
ACTTTTGAGACTGGTAACCTAAAGCAGAAGATTGGTAGCTCCACACAATTTTAAGGGATAGGAGAGAAGGTGTATATTCCAGCCTGGGGAAAGCTTAATGGTAGAGGCTGATCCCAAGACATCCTGAATAAATAAGAAAAGCAGGAAAACAGGTGGTTGCATGCCAGATTTTTAGAAGACATCTGAAGGCAGCCCTGTTTAGGGAGGCTTTTAATGTTTAATAGATTATTTTATTTCATTTTTCTGTTGGAAACCGCCCAGAGTGGCTGGGGAAACCCAGCCAGATGGGCGGGGTATAAATAAATAAATAAATAAATAAATAAATTATTATTATTATTATGTTTAAATTAGAGTAAACAAGAAACAAACCACTGATTTAATGTTCGGGGGGGCGGGACAGATCACCCCACACTTTAGAAGTATGGGATATTATTAATGGTAAAACTCAGAACCACTTTTCAACTCAAAAAGGGTGCTCAAAAATATAATTGAAAAATAACAATATACAAAGAAGCATAAACTACAAAATATTTGAGAAACAGAGATTGTGTAAATATGAACACTATAAATAGGTAATAGTTATCTATTTATAGATAGTATAGTGATGCAGTTAGGGGATTGGCAAGATTGAGTAGAAGTCTTATCATTTGTACAAAAACCAGATACTAAGATTTTAGAATGTTTTATGTGTTTGCCTGAGTACTGTTCTAGTCTATCATGCTTTGCCTGAGTACTGTTCTAGTCTATCATGCTTATATTAAGTAGGCAGTAGAAACCTCCACTCCATGGGCCAGGACATTTTGGGTGGCCATGCCCACCCGTCACTCACTTTATATCATATGACATCAGGTGCAGGATGACTAAAGTTACACCTGCAAAGGACAATCAGGAGCCTTAGAGTTTGCCCCCAGTTGTTTCTTAGTAGCCTTGGCCTACTGTTTTTGCACGGGATCGGAGCCATCTGGTGTCATATGACATCAGATGATTGACAAATGTGGGCTGGCCACGTTTTTATCCAGTCCATTGGACAAAAGTGGTTCTCCAACCCTGTCTCTCTCTTTTTTATTATCTAATTTTATTTATCTAACATAGTTATTACAAAATAAAAACAAGATATTACAAATACACACATACATATGAATTTCAAATGTGTGTGTGTGTATATATATATATATATATATATATGGAAAGAAAACAAAAAAGAAGAAAAGGAAAAAGAAGAAGAGGAAAGAAAAGGAGTAAAGAAGAAAAATTGGAAGAATTTCTTCCAAATTTATTCTACAAATATCTCAATATGAAAATAATTTTAAAAATTCATTAATTGACTTCCACCGCTTACACTGCACTGCCTATACATATTTTAGACAAGCTTATATCTGTTATACCGTATTTTCCCCCATACAATCTCACACAAATATGTCAGTCAATAAATTTTCTAAATCTCTCATATCTAACCTTATATTAGATCCGTGTCTACATAAATAATCATTCAAACATTTCCATTGTTTCTGAATTACACTCTATGGTTTTTGTTTTATCAAATCAGTCAACTTTGCTAATTCCAAATATTCCCATAATTTATTCAACCATTCCTCTTTAGTTGGAATATAGTTTCCTTTCCAATTGTTGGCTATCAACATTCTTGCTGCTGTTGTCGCATACAGGAAAATATTAATTTTATCTTTCGGGATGTCTCTATTCAAGATTCCTAATAAATATAATTCTGCTCTTTTGTTGTGTATCATATTCCAAAATTTCTTAATTTCTGGACAGGACCACTACATATGGTGTTTATTCATTCTCAAAATAAGAATAATTTTGAAAACATAGTTGTAGGTTACTTGCCCTGAACTAAACTTTGCTTTATGTATGTGGCAGAAGTGAAAAAAGGAAACAATAAAGCTTTCCCTCCTTTCTATATTAATTTTAAATGAATGAAAACTTTAGAACCCTACAGCAATCTTACTGAAATGTATTGGTTTTTTCCTCTGAGCTGTAACCACTTCAAAGGGCTATCAGTTGGAATATGGTGCATGCAGTACTGGCTTGAACTGCAACACTTTCTAGTATGTTTTAACCACTGACATTAGCATTTTCCATCCTGTGTCAGCCAAATGCATCCTAAGGAGAGCAGTGCAGAGCTATAGTATGTGCATAGCTTCTCTAATAAATTAAAGTCTTCAGCTGCTTCAGAATCCTTGACCCAGAAGTCAATTGTCTTCAATTAAAAAAATTAGTATACATCTCTTTTTTTTTCAAAAATGCTGGAGTATTAGACTGAGTATTAGATTAGGAGCAGGCTCTGTCATGTGTTTCTCACTAATTAAAAGTTGTGTATGGTTTTGTTTTGTTTTGTTTTAATTCAGTTCTCTCCAAGTTGGGAGAGATGATAACCAGCACATGCATAAGAAATCTACTACTTACATGGATTATTCAGTGAGCTGCTGCCCTGTTCCCTGCATTACTACATTGAGTATCATGTCTTAAATTAGGTGATCACACTGGAGTTTCAGGTGTACAGAGATAATATCAGATTCCAGATTCTTTTGCTAGTTAAGAGTTTTGCCAAATACTACTGAGACTGTAGCTGTGGCCTGGATAAGATCTACCTTTTAGCCACTAGTGGTTCTATCTATGTATCATTCTGAGTAGCGAAAGCAAGCTCATGAAAACGTATTGTCAGGATCGTCTGGTGGTTGCTAACGAGTAACGACGCCAAACTCCAACCTGACTATTTACAGGTTTATTGTGCATATTATGTACAGTGCAGAGCTACAAGTTCATGACCGTCTCAGTCACTAGCAGAATCCAGGAGTGCCCTTTTCTGGTTACGCACCCAGCAAAATATCTTAGGCACCTCCAGTCTCCTCCTACCCTCTTTGCATTTGACCCCCCTGCGTAATTGGGGCGATGGAAGTGGCGTTTCCCTCTCTGAGCCCTCCGGGCGAAGGTGGTGTGAGGGCTCCGACCTAGCATCCTCGAGCCCCCTCCTTTCCTTACTGACCACCTCCCTATCCTCACCACTGGAGGCGTTGCTACTTTCCTGGCTGGAAGAGGTACTACTGGAAAGGAGGGGCCGGGGATCCCTGTATCCAGATCTCCCTTCCACCTCCTGTGGAAGCCCCATGTCACGTATTAACAGCAATTTTCTTCCATTTGTTTATAGGATTTATTGCTCCCCCTTCACTATGGGTTCCATACAGCAATATAATAGTTCAATAATAAAATCAACTAAAACTTTTTACATCTCTATAGGGTGGGTCTTAAATATATATCTTAGCTGTCAAAGACCAGGATAAAGAGGTGTGTCTTCAGCATACAGCAAAAGCTGTACAAAGAAGGCACCAGGCACACTTCTCTGGAGACAGAATTTCACAGCTTTAGGGGCTGCCACAGAGAATGTCCTCTTCCATGGCCACTAGGTTGGCCCCTCGTCCATGATTAAGACATACATGATAAATGTTTTATTACCAGCAGGCCTAGTGTTTAACACACTACCACCATACCAGTTATGAACTATCCCCCTGAAAGTTTGTCAGAAGGGGAGCATGAGCATTTTCTTCAAACATTAACTTTGTTCCTCTGGTGTACTGTCAAGTTTCAGTGGCTGAGTTCTGTATATGTGCAGGTATATTACAATGCAATGTATTATATGGTTTTATATCTTAAAATACTACAAGGTGAGCATTTGAGGATTAAATGGGATTGCAGGATTTGAGATTTTATAGAGGACAAGCTCTGATAAGCCTAGTCACAACTATCTCAATGATGGGAAAGATCAAGGGATTTTTTTGAACTCATAAGGAAGTACAATTTTTTGTGTAAGCTATGAGCCATTCAGTGACAGGAATTAGCTTTTATATTGCATGAAACCATGGGATGTAGCAGGCTTTAAATATAAAGCCTGTTGGGAGAGAGAGAACTATAAGTCCCAGTGAAATTCTTCAGGCAAATAAACAAGAAGTGACATTTTGAAATATATTATTGTATCTTTTTCAGGTGTATAATTACATATATGCGCATTTTAAATAAAAAGAAAGAAAGGATTTCTATCAAAATGTTTGTAAAACATTGATGATTGAGACCTTAGCAAAACACTGAATGCTTGGCCAAGATAGTTGCATTTAAGGTTGCATGGCATTCAGTGTTTAAAAAAATAAAAAAATGCTGTGCAAGCGACCATTACTGACCTGTGCCACTTTCTTATTTTGGGAACTCTGCTCTGGCAACCTTAATTGCATTAATTTTGATACAGCAGAAGACTGGCAACATTCCAGATTCAAAACTGAATCATGTAGTCATTGAATCCATTTTATTTCATTTGCAAATGCATATTTAAACACTTCCTTCCATGGTTGTCTTATGTGCATTTCATATTTTTAGAGTGCTACTGATTACTGTAATTCTGCCGTGGGAATAAAGCATCAGATATCTACCGGTAGTTGCACCTGGGAGAACACCGGGTAATAATGATTGAGAAATGAAATGGGGCATATCCTGGATCATAAAACAAAAAGTGTAAACTCCAGGGTCAAGCTTCTTTTAAGGAGAATTGCAATGTCTTAACTCTCTTCAATTGGCAAATTTTGATAATAAGCAGATTTACTAAGGTGGACAATGAAGCCACTAGATTGGGTAATTCCTCTCCACGTGACGGAGGCAGGAGCGCAGAATTATGAGAGGCAGGCTTATGTAAGAATGCCCTATATCAAAGAATAAGTTAACAAATTTAGCTGCTTGTTCAAATTCTCAACCCTAACTTTTAAAAACTTTCCTTTGCAGGTAAATATGCAGAAGATATATTTGGTGAGCTTTTCAATGAGGCACACAGTTTTTCTTTCCGAGTGAACTCCTTGCAAGAACGTGTGGACCGTTTATCTATCAGTGTTACACAGCTTGATCCAAAAGAAGAAGAACGTAAGTTTTTATCTAAATAATATGTGTGGTCTTGTGGATCATATCAGCCATAGTTGCTATTAGTAGTGAGCCTATCTGGTGTGAGATGCAAAAGACAACAACAAAAAATATTTGGGGGAAGGGAGATTCTAACAGAAATTGGCAGAGGGTTGTCTGAATCTGGATCTCCTGATTCATGGAGCCTTATGAGGCTTCAGCAAAAGACCTACCAAATATTACTGAATTGTAGCAGCACTTAGAATCTCTCTGAGGCAGTGATAGTCTGGGAACCAGAGTATGAAGTCAGTTTAAAAATGGGGCAGACAGTTGTAAAAATCATTGCTTAGTCAATAGGATGTAAAAATCAATATGGAAATCTTAATTTATTATTGGGGTTATTTTTCAATTTGAGTCAAAGTTTTAAGGATTGCTAGAGGGATATTAGAGTTTATAAAATTTGTTCTACATAAAGTAAATGAAAGTAGAATAAAATTAGCCAAAACAATTACCAACTTATGAACCTATAGTGCAAGACTTCTGTTAGCATAGATCCACAGAACCCTCTTAGCTTGTAGTCTTGCCTGTTCGTGTCAGAAAGCAACTGGCACTCAGTTAAAACCTTCCAGAGGCCTAAATCACCTTAATGAGATTATAAGATGCCAATGAAAAATGTATACAAAGAAACTGATAAGGTATAGAATTCAGGTGTAGCATGTAAAGAGGAGGCAGTACATAAGTATAAGGCTCACCAAAATTCATGTGATCCTTTGAACCAGGCCTGAAGAAGTCTCTTGTAATGGAAAGCTGGAAAAACCACATGAATGAACTGATAGAAAGCTAACTAGGGAAAAAACAGTTTTAAAAGCTACAAGATAGCAACTTCTTATGAAAGTTAGTACAGTATAGAAGGCTATAATTTAGCAATAGCTAATATGCCAAGGATGCAAATGGAACAATGGAGGTCAGGCTGAAAGAAAATACAGTGGTGCCTCGGTTTATGAACACAATTGGTTCCGGAAGTTTGTTCATAAACTGAAGCATTCATAAACTGAAGCGAACTTTCCCATTGAAAGTAATGGAAAGTGGATTAATCTGTTCTAGACGGTCCGCGGAGTACTTAAACCGAAGCGTTCATAAACTGAAGCGTACTTTCCCATTGAAAGTAATGGAAAGTGAATTAATCTGTTCCAGATGGGTCCGCAGCGTTCGTAAACCGAAAATTCATAAACCGAGGTGTTCATAAACCGAGGTTCCACTGTACTGAAAAGCCTTCTCTAAAATGCAGGATAGTTCTAAAAACAGCATAGTAAGTAGAAGATGAAGAGTAGAAGGCGATTTTCTTATTGTAAAAGCTGAGAAGCTAATTCCTATAAAGGTGTTTCCAGACAGATTACTCTGCTTTAGCTGTAGAGGCTAATGATCTGGGGATCATTGTGAGCTGATTACTCAGGTGCCTGCCTTTTCTGTGAAATTTCAGTAGTTCTGCTGAAAGTGCAAACAGAGTGTTATTTTGATGTCCAAAGTATTGTTATCTGCCCAAAGGAATGGGAAGGGATAAAAACTAAACAATAAGGAAGACCAGTTGATATATAAGCATAGTCAGTCATCCTGAAGATAGACATAACCAGACAAGGAATATTTTGCATGATTGAAGTGCTTAGACTTCTCATATAAAATCTAAACAGTCATTTTAACTTTTTTTTCATACATAGGCTTTCGTCAGCCCATTTATTTAAAAACATACTGATGTTGTCAGTAGGAGTCTTTAAATCTATAGATTCAGTGTTAGTGTGTTGTTATCAGGCACAAAAAAAATATTAGCCCTAGCATCTACTGTGCTATCAAGATCATGGTGTTCCACAAGACACTGCAGGAAAGGAGCTTCAAAGGATGTCCTCGGTTCTGTTCAAATTGCCTTTAAATACATGACTAGTAATATGGGAGTAATGCTCATTGCTTTATTACTCCAAATTATGCATATATATTTAAATACAGGCAAACCCCCCCATTTACGTAGGGGTTATGTTCTGAGGTACTGCATGCGCCAGTGAAATTGTGTACATTTGAAACACCATTCAAAAAGCCTGCAAAAAACCCGTTCTGCCCCAATCCCATTCTGCCCCCTTTCATGTCATTTTTGGGTCACTACCAGGTTCGGGCCAATACATGTATGTGCAGTCGTGCACATATTGAACACACATAAATGGGGAGTTCCCTGTACAGAATTGCATGGAATCTTCATTGTACATGATCATAATTTCTTTTTGTAACTTTATTTTTAATGATTCAACAACAATAATTTCCACAATCTACTTGTGTCTTATGAGCTACAATTGTCCAATACAAGTTTTGCCTCCTAGTGCAACATTTATATCTCACTATCTAAATGTTGATGTTTCTTTCAGTTTCACTACAAGATATAACAATGAGAAAAGCTTTCCGAAGTTCCACAACTCAAGATCAGCAGCTTTTTGACCGCAAGAGTCTGCCCATTCCTTTGCAAGAGACGTATGACACATGTGAACAGCCTCCTCCACTCAACATACTTAGCCCTTACAGGTCAGTGTTAAAAAATGCACAGAATGCATTTTAATTTCTCAAACTTTACTAGTGATAAGTAAGAACCCTCTAATCAAGCGAATGAGTTTAATTTGGGAACTGAAGATTTGTGTAGCTCAATTCCTATTTTGTTTTCAACTTTTACTAGGGCAGCTAATCATTCTAAGATTACTTTTTGCATGTTCCATTAATTGTGATGACACAGTCTCTGAGAATGCATAACTGTTGTCTTCTTCACTGTGAAATCATAGTAGTGGCTCAACCAAATTCCTAGTGTTCATGTAAATATCAGGTATGATGGGTATGGTCTTCTAGCCTCATACCCTGTTTCCCCTATTTTAAGGCGTAGTCATAAAATAAGCCAAAACAGGATTTTTAAGCATTCAAGGAATATAAGTCATACCCCGAACACAAAACATAGTGATAGGCATAGCAGCAATGCCGGCCACAGCAGCAGGAGGAGGAAAAATAATAATACATCCCCTGAAAATAAGCCATAGTGTGTGTGTTTTTTGGGGAGGAAAAATAAATATAAGACGGTGTCTTATTTTCAGAAAAACACGGTACATTAATCTTGTCCACATCCCTACAAATACACATTTTAGAGAAAAAGTGATGATGTTGAGGGTTTTGTTTGTGATACAGTACTGCACAGGAACCTTTTATCAGGGCTACGGCCTGTAATATTTGATTAAAAATGCAATAAACTGCTAGCATATTTGCAAAGCTAAACAGGGTCTGGTATGGCTTCAAATTGGATGAGGGACTGTGTGATGAGATTCCTGAATGGTAGGAGGTTGGGCAAGAAAGCCCCCAGGGTCCCTTCCAACTGAACCATTATATTACTGCACTGACTTGCAGCCCAGAGGGACCCAGAGACCCATTGGCTACTTTCTCTTCCGGGACCCCAACCAAATGCATTGGATGGGCAAACAAGTGCTGCTGCAGCACCGAGAGAGCTCGGCAATTCAAAAGGCCATAAGAATGCATTGGGTAATGCAGCCAGCTGATTGGATGCAGTGGGGTAATTGAGCTGCCTCGTTGGCTGTAGTTAGAGGGAGGGCCTCTTCACCCTTCTCCCAGATGGATGGGTGGTGACTGAAGCCTCCTCTTCATTGCTTTAATGATGAGAGAGCAGAGTCCAGCTGAAAAAGCCTGATGGGACCTGGTCTTCTCTCCCCCACCCCATGGCAGCTTCCTTATCTCCCTTCCTTCCCAAGATACACTCTCAGCTTGAATTTGTGTACACACACTTGTTCTACCTCTCCATGTCTTTTCTTTTTTGGTACATGTAGAAAACTTTATTTTCCCTCCCCTCTTCCATATACAGTGGTACCTCGGGTTAAGAACTTAATTTGTTCTGGAGGTCCGTTCTTAACCTGAAACTGTTCTTAACCTGAGGTACCACTTTAGCTAATGCGGGCCCCCGCCGCCGCACGATTTCTGTTCTCATTCTGCAGCAAAGTTCTTAACTCGAGGTACTATTTCTGGTTAGCGGAGTCTGTAACCTGAGGTACCACTGTACTATTTGTTTGTCCCTGAGAACAATCAATCAATTTCTCTTATTGTTCACTTTATATAATGAAAATTATATAAACCTCATACCCTTCAAATTGTTAAGATTTTCTTTCCTTAATTGGGAGGTGAGGGTTCAGCAGTCTCCCTTTTGCTGTTACATGCTGTGCATACCATATTTTATATTTATTTAGTAACATGTTTTATCTAATAATCTTATTTTTCCTTTAGAGATGATGGGAAAGAGGGTTTGAAGTTTTACACCAATCCTTCCTATTTCTTTGATCTATGGAAAGAAAAGATGTTACAAGACACAGAAGACAAAAGAAAGGAAAAAAGAAAGCAAAAGGTATTATCCTCCTAGGAAATGTGTTGCGTTACGTGGTCCTGAAGGATGCCCTGCTATTAAGAAAATTTAACATCACATGAATAGAACAAATATTTCAGATTTGCACTATATTTTATTGGTTTTATTCTAATCATTTTTTAAACTAAAATTGACCAAAGCAACCAACAAAGCAAGACAAACCACAATAAAACAATCATTAAAATCAAACATGTTATCATAAAAATCCAGCTGGCAGAATAACACAAATAAAAAGCATCCATAAAAGCCTTCTGAATGGGAGAAATTATCAAAGACCACAGGAAGAGAAAAGATGCTGCTACTTTACAAAAGAAAAGATGCTGCTGAGATATAGCCTAGTAATATCAACCCAGTCTGGAATCAATTTCCCTTGTGTCAGGCAGAGGTTGTTCCCTATTCTCGTGTTAGCTGCCAAGATGTAAAAAAGAAATATTTAGAAGGATTAAATCAAGATTTAATATGGTATAGTCAGATCTGGTTGATTGCTATTGCTGAAAAAATAACTCATAAATTAAGGTATACTAGAGGACAAACAAAAAAGATTCGCTTTCAACTATGTGGCAAATTTTATATATTATAACAAAGTTCAAACTCCTGTGAAATATGGTACTGCGTTCTTAGTAACTTTTCAGCTTTAAGTGAGCATATCATGAGACTGAGGACAATATCCTGGTATTTATAAATAAAGCAAATATTTTAAAAGATGTCACTGCATCAATAATTATTTTTCCCAGGGATTTTAGTTATTTATTTATTTCATAAAATTTATGTGTCACTGGATTGTAGGAAAAAACCTCAAAAAAATTGTATATGTGTTTGGGTTTAATTTTCTTTCTTCATTCTCGTATGTTTTTGAAGTGTATTAATTTTTTTAAAGAAAAAACACTCAAGTAATCCATTCTCTTGCACGACATCTTAGATAATGTCAGATAACGGGGACTGAGTGCTTATATAGATGAAATGCAAATCAAATCAAATATGTTTATTCGGCTGTACGCCCATCATAAAACACAACACAACAAAACAAATCAAATAAAAACCACAGATGAAATGCATGTTTCTACTCCTTATAGCCTCCATTCAAACACTTTTTTCGGTGTTTCTCAATTAGCATGATTTACAAAGCTTGGTAAACCTTTGCATTAATAGAAGAAGTAATTAAAAATGGTTCTATATAGACAAATAAATGTTTGAATCAGTTGTAGTGATAAGCCTTACTGATCTATTTTGAATTTTGTATTTGTCCTATAATTAAGTAATTTTGTTGGTGTTATAACAAATTGTATTATAGTTTGCCAGGAAGAACAGTTGTCAATTTATTTTTTGTGCTATTTTGTAGCAGAAGAATCTAGATCGTCCTCATGAACCGGAAAAAGTGCCGCGGGCTCCTCATGACAGGCGCAGAGAGTGGCAGAAGTTAGCCCTGGGTCCAGAGCTTGCTGAAGATGACGCCAGTCTCTTACATAAGCACATTGAAATTGCAAATGGCCCTGCGTCACATTTTGATACGAGGTTTTCTTTTTCACTTCTTACTTTTAGTAGCTACTTTTGTATATTAGTTATAAAAACCTAAGGATTGGCCAGTTTGTAAAATATTTTTTCATAGAATTTAGAAAACTTAAGGCCGTTGTTTGAACTTGTGATGTCGTAGTAGACAAAGTGCTAATGAGTTGGTGCTATCCATCACATCAAATTGTACTCTTCTGAGCTAGCAGCCTTTTTTCATTTATTGTCTGCATAATCACTTGAGACCTATTATGACAACACATTCCTACCGTACTATACCCATTTATATATTTGGATGTACACATGCTGTTTTTATGCTGGTTCTTCAGACAACCTCCAACTACCAGTGGTTGCCACCATTTACATTATTTACTGTTATTTGTATACTTTATTAGCATACAAAGATTGTTGCAGAGTAACATAAGGGGAAAAAAATTGCTAAACGCTTGCAAAGTGCTTCCTTTATACTTGCAATGCTACCTTGTGTAACCTGGTTTGTCATGTTCTACTGATCATTTTGTACTGTTTCTATCTTTGGTATTAACCCCATACAAACTGGCAGAATGACTGTCTTCATTCTTTTGAGGTTCCTGAAACCAATAGGGCTATAGAAAGGATGCAAAATTAGCATATATAGTCTGTAAGTGGATTTGTTTCTATTCAGACCTCAGGCATATGTGGAACACATGGATGGACCCTATTCCCTTTCTGCATTGCCATACAGCCAGATGAGTGAATTGCTGAATAGAGCAGAGGAACGTGTCTTAGTCAGGCCACATGAGCCACCCCCACCTCCACCAATGCATGGAGCAGGAGATGTGAAACCCATTCCAGCCTGTGTCAGGTATGAAACACTTAAAATACTAATTCAGGACACCTTTTCATTAAACTGACAAAATGGGAAAGGTTAACACTACAGGTCTTGGCTATAGGGTAATCAACCTATCAGGGAACTGAAAGGCATGGAATGCTTGTTTGCCAAATACTTTGATATACTGTACTATAATAAATACAGAACTTAACATTGAGATTTCGGTTTTGTTATATTATTATTGAAGGAAAACTTTGATTTTTGGGTTTTTTAAAATATATTTTTTGAAGTGTCTTTTAAAGTATTTCTACCTTGCACTCTAAAGTGCAAGTCTAAGAAACAGACTTCAAACTCAACTTTATATGAGTTTTGAAAATAGGTAAGGAAAATACCTATTTTCCAGGGAGTCTTCTCTTCTCTTGGCCACCTCATGAGAAGAGAAGACTCCCTGGAAAAGACCCTGATGTTGGGAAAGATTGAGGGCACTAGGAGAAGGGGACGACAGAGGACGAGATGGTTGGACAGAGGACGAGATGGTTGGACAGTGTTCTCGAAGCTACCAACATGAGTTTGACCAAACTGCGGGAGGCAGTGCAAGACAGGAGTGCCTGGCGTGCTATGGTCCATGGGGTCATGAAGAGTCGGACACGACTAAACAACTAAACAACAACAAAGGAAAATACCCTGCTTCAGCTCACAGTATTATCCTTGGGGGGACCTGGCTTAAGACATAGACTTCAAGAAAGATTAGAACATTTTTTGTAAACGAACACATTCCAAAATGTAGTTGTCAGTTTGTTAACATGTTTAGAGAGCAGTTTAATACTAGTTCCCAGTTCTAAAGTGCTTTCATGCTATGCTTTAAAAGCAGGTGTGGGGAACCCATAGCACTCCAGATGTTGTTGGGACTCCAACTCTCACCAGCTGCAACCACCTTGGCCAATGTTCAGGAATACTGTAATGGGAATTGCAGTCTAATAACATAAAACGGGCCACAGCTTCCCCACCCCTGCTTTAAGGGTATTTCAAGTTGGTTTCAGTCTAGCACTGGCCATATGACAGAACTTACGGAACATACTCAAAAAGTGAAAGCGTTAATAATGCAGTGTTATTGCTACATTGTTTGAGTAGTAAAAGCGTGTAGTAAATGACTAAACTAAGGTGCCCTTTAGTGTGCTTGTGCAAAAATATATCTGCAATAGCCTTACTGAAGTTTAAAATATAATTGAAAGTATAATAGAAATGCCCTGTGGCCAGCTTTCACTCTTATAGTAATCACCTGGAGTGTTTTTCATTTCAGCTCTACCACAGGTTTGACTGAAAATCGCCCTCAGTCACCTGCTACTGGCAGAACATCGGTGTTTGTGAGTCCTACTCCTCCTCCTCCTCCACCACCACCCCTTCCATCCGCCTTGTCAACTTCTTCATTAAGATCTGCAATGACTTCCACTCCTCCACCTCCAGTGCCGCCACCTCCACCCCCTCCAACAGCTGTTTTGCAAGCTCCAGCTGTGCCTCCGCCCCCAGCTCCTCTCCAGATTGCTCCTGGAGTGCTTCACCCTGCTCCTCCTCCAATTGCACCTCCTTTGGCACAACCCTCTCCTCCTGTCACCAGAGCGGCTCAAGTATGTGAAGCCGTTCCAGTTCCACAGGGCGAAATGCAAGGACTTCCTCCACCTCCTCCTCCTCCTCCATTGCCACCTCCTGGCATCCGACCCTCATCACCTGTTACAGCACTCTCCCACACCCCCACAGCTGTTGCCCCTGGGTCTCACGTTCCAATAATGCCTCCATCACCACCATCACAAGTCACTCCTGCTCCTGAACCCAAGCGTCACCCATCAACACTACCTGTCATCAGCGATGCCAGAAGTGTCCTTCTGGAAGCAATACGAAAAGGTATCTGTTCTGTTCATTGGTTAGCAGCGTTATTCGTTTAATGAATCAAATACTCTCTTAGCAGATTTAATGTTTTCAATTAAATTATTTCTGTTGAGGATATTTTAAACACTTCATTGGTTCTGCAAAATAGGCAGATTATCATATATAGATTCTTTTCTCATATGCACTTTACATATCCTTGGCTAAAGTGTAAAGGTGACATGTTAGAAGTTTATAAAATTATGCATGGCCTGGGTAAAATAGAGAAAAGGTTTTATCCCTCTGTCACAACACTAGAATTCATTGACACCCAATGAAGCTGAATGTTCCAAGATTGAGGACAGATAAAAGAAAGTTCTTCATGCAGCACATAGCTAAACTGTGGAACTAAAGAGGATTAGACATAACATAGCCATGATGCCTATGTTTTGCCTTCACAGTTGGAGGCGATAAGGCTTCTAAATACCAGTTGCTGGAAACCACAGGAGGGGAGAGTGCTCTTGTGCTCAAATCCTGCTTACGGATTTCCCATCAGCTTCTGGTTGGCCACTTTGAAAACAGGGTGTTGGACAAGATGGGCTCCTTTATGTTCTTATGTTAAAGTGGTTTTATATAAATGTTAGCTGAAGAAGTGTACACACAACAGAACAATTGGACTATAGTTTTATGACCATGAGGTTATATCATTTAAATAATGTTTCTTTAAATTGAGCCAGAATAACTTTAAAAAACCCACAATTTATGTAATAAATAGAAAACCCAAGGTTTCCTTCTATTACCTGCAAATTGTTTAACCAATCAAATACAGATAGATATGGTGCTGGTCATGTTACATCCTTCTGCCACCTAAAAACTATGATAATTTTCATGATGTCGGTCTTTTTACATTGTCTACTTTAGATAATTAGTAGCTTGAGAATGCTTTCAGAAAAGCTGTGTATTTTGTCAACTTAAATAAAGCAAAGCAGAAAGGGGTGGGCATATAAGACAATCACCAAGTAGTATTCTGCTCTGTGTATATACTGCATATCTCAGCAATGGAAGGTCGGGCTTGCTTAACATTTGGAGAGCATGTGCTCTTAGATGTCGTTCTTCAGGATAATTTGAGAGAGACTAGTTTCATCTCCTCGGAGTCTTAGTCACCATATCAGAGGCTACAATTTTTATAGCAATTTAGCAGCAAACCTCGGAATATTTATTTAGGGAGTTGTTGACATTTCCCTTTGCTATTAAATTACTCTGAAATAATAAGCCATTATCCCATTTCTACCAGACTTTGCTGCAGTTTACTCTCCACGTGCAACTAACTATGCAGGCAGAATTTATTTTTTAATCAACAGTAAGGAGAAGTTGGATTTTTTTCATATGAGCAACTGTTGTTGCTGAGTTTAGAACCCTAAAAATTTCAATGAAGAAGAAAAAAGGGTATATAATATTTATTGTTGCTAATAATTAATATTGCTAATGCTTACTGGTAGGATTAGCATCCATCAACCTTCTATTTGAGCTGATTTCTAAAGCTACCAGGAAAAAACTTCATTGTCACTAAAGGACCATTGAATGTTTAATTCAAGCCACAAGAGAAGTTTGTTGTTACTTTTTACAGTAAAACAAAGCATGATTGAAAAGATTATATGCCTCTAAAAAGACATTTGCATTAGTAGCCAATTATAACTTCAACCTTTGTTACTTTTTTTTTAAAAAAAAGTACAAAAAGCTTATGCTTGTGAGGAGAAACTGGAGTCTCATTGTGTGATAATGGCATTTTTATGCCTTATGATTTCTTTCCATACACTTATGTCCTTAGGAGAAGAATCAAAACAATTTTCTCTATGTTACATGATATCCCCTCCCTGTATAAACCTATAGCCATATACAAACTAGCTTTTTGTGGAGATTTGCAAACTACTGGAGAATTTTTGGCATTGCTTTGAACAAAGCAAGTTCATATTAGCATGTCTGATAAATATGGTGTACACAGTACTATTAATTCCCCCCATGTACTTTTAGGTATTCAGTTACGAAAAGTTGAAGAGCAACGTGAACAAGAAGCTAAACACGAGCGTGTTGAGAATGATGTTGCCACCATCTTGTCTCGTCGCATTGCTGTGGAATACAGTGATTCAGAAGATGACTCAGAGTTTGATGAAGTTGACTGGTTGGAGTAGAATGTATATCTGCTACTAAACTGAATGCTGATGTCCATTGTGGTGCTTGTTCTTTAAAACTGTTTGGTCATTTCTAGTGTTTTTGTATTTTCTTTATATAATCCATGTTTTTCTACTTTTCAGTTCACAAAATGTTGGCACATCTTTGAAACTAAATGTTTTACAGTGATACAGCTCTTTTAAAAGAGTGTAATTTTGTTCCAGTAGACCACTAAGTATTAAGCATGGGCAGCTGTTGGTAGAGTAGCAGATTTAAATTTTCTGGCATATCTTTAACTGTGCACTTTGTGAATTTTAAGTTATGAAGGCAGAAACTTTCAGGAGAGTTGTATGTAGTAATGAGCATTACTACTCTGGTAACAGTTTAAAAACAGAGAAGGGTGTACTCCATCAAGTGCTGCAATTCCCAGGTACTTCATAGGGATTTGAGCAGGAGAAGAACTTGGGGGGGTTGCACCCTAGTTATTACGGCCTTGATTAAATCTGTACATTACAAGGTACATGTAGTTCTAGCAGCACTGGACACATTGAAAGAAAATCAAATAATGATCTTTGGGGGTTATTGTTGTTTTTAATTAAAAATTATGGCCTTATTTGAATGTTTTAAGATTTTCTTTACTGGTACCTATTGTGTGATACTATTTTGCCTGCTTGAAAGTTTGACCCTCCTCCCCCACCTTGTGAAATCTTCTGACTTAGCCATTCTATGTAACTTATGTAACTGTTAGAAATAACAGTTTGATTTAAATAAATGGTTTGTTTTAAATGTTTCTAGCTGTTGCTTTTTTCAGCACCGAGTCACTTTAAGAGCCTTACTATATAAGAAACAAAAACAACAGCAGACAACACCAATGTTTGGGTGAATTTGTAGCCCTACTCAGAGGGAATTTATTGCCTTAAGTAAGTCAGGAACTACTTAGGACGAATAAACCAATCACACTAACCAAAATTAAAACAATTGCTTGTTTCTTAAATTAGCTGTGCTATGAAAACATTAGCTTCAGCTGAATTTACCCAATCCTCAAGTTCTTTATCTACAGATTAATCATAATTAATAATTGTTCCCATACACCGCTGGAAAACCAGGGTCATCACCTTAAAAACAACAACAACCATGTTGATGCTTTTTTATGTTTCTATAGCAAAATACTGTTGCTTTTTGTCCATGTGGTTTGTATCTGCAATTTGATTCCTTCCCAAACAGTTAAAATAACAAAAAGGGTCAAAACACCAATTTGATTTAGCTAAGTAATGAAGAACCTAAGGCACTGTTTAGTTTAACACGAAATAACTTGGCTTCTCAATTTTAACAGTCTGCGTAGGAAGGCAATGTGTAACTGACAGCTAGAGAACTCATAGCTCTTACACTTCCCAAAGTAGGCTGCTGATCATTAGCAGGTGGGAGGCTGTTTTATATTTCCTGCTCTGTACTACAGAGCAATCTTTTCTGCCTCTCAAAAGAACCCATAAAGCAGCTTGATGGTAAATTCTGCCTTCAAAGAAATGTTTGTGTGCCAAGAAGTGCTGCCAGAAATAACTATGATGAATCACATATAATCTGTAATCTATATAAAGGAGTTTTTTTCTCCTAAAATGTTCTAATGAACAGATTAATTAGAACTAAACTAACAGCTATAAATATTTTGTCTATGGATAATCTTTCCAACCTTGACTTTAGGGAGATTCTCTGTAAGTGATGTTTTGCAACATCAGAGAGATATGCTTACTACTTTCTGCCCAAAGCAAACCATTGCCTGTGGCAGTCTCTTTATCTTCTTCCTCTGGGAAATGGGCTGACTGATTCATTTGCTATGATTAGCAGCCATGTTTTTTGCACAGTGCTAGTCCGCCATTTCAGAGACACACCTGATAATTGCTACCTGGGTACTACCATGCACTTTCTGTGTACCGGTACATCCTTTTTCGTTGGTGTTTCAAACAAGCAAAATTAATGACATGGTTTTTCAAATTCTGTGCAAATAAAAGTGAATTCTGCAAAACATACATAATTTTTGCAACGTGAACTATGTTTTCTGCATTTCTGTGTAAGAAGGAAATACTGGTTTTGATACTGGTCACAGAAATCATTCTGAAACTCAATTTTGTTTCTTAAGACGTTTGTCTAGTCTCAATAAATGTGGACATAGGCTTGAAAGTGTTCGGTTTTGGAGAGACAGCTAAGCAGGACTAAGTTGTGCAAACAGCCTTTATCCTGATGAAATAGAGGTGCTTCTGTGCCCGCAGATGGTGTTTGCACTCTCCCTGAAGGACCAGGTTATCTTTTGCAGATGCTTATAGCTCTGGTCCTGTCAAGTAACTCAAGTGGCATGGAGAGGTTCCTTTCAGCTAACGCTGGTGCACCTTCTCTTCAGCTGGAATAGCCTGGCCACAATAATTCATGCTCTGGTACATCTCAAATTACTGCAACACATTTTACATGGGACTGCCCTTGAGAGTGCAAAAGCTGCAGTTAGGATAGAATATAGCAGTTAAGATTACTCAGTGGGGCCAAATTAATGGAATGCATCTCTCACCAGTTTTGAAACAGTTGCACTGGCTCCATTCTGAAACCAAGTCAAGCTGCTGCTTTTAAAGTTGAAAATTTTAAATGGCCTGGGACCAGGCTCACTTAACAACTGCCTCCTCTCAAATGCCCCTCTTCAGATTTATGGGGGTGGGGATCTGAGTTGTGGCTTTTCAACTCTGGTCCCATGTGGAGACCTTGTTACCACCCAGACCATATGTTGTGCTTTAAAGAGTTGCCTAGTTTCACCAAATCTTGCTCCTCTTGTTTTTATATTATTTTTATATTATTATGTTATTGTTAATTTTTAATCTACATTTGCCACACTGAGATATTTCACTGAAGAGCTGATTAGAAATTTCCCCAATAAATAAATAAATACATTAAATGGCACAATTCAGCTTTACTCAGAAAGTTGGAGGGTGTGAAGAGGAGAAACCCCTCCCTATATTGCTACTGAATACGTCATCTGTAAGGTAATCTGGTTCGTATTTTGACACTATGCTGAATATGACTAACAAATTGTCTAATTCAATAAGCTACCATACTCGCTGTCAGTATGGCATGAAGCAATACCATGAAGTTGCCAGTGCACATCTGTTGAAAACTGTTTGCTTCGACATGACTTAGCAATAACCTTGCATGGCTTCTGGAGACTGTGTTAATGAGATAGAAAGTGGGGTGGGGCCATTGGTGGTCTTTCCAGAAAACAACACCCCAGTGGCCTTCCTGGAGGTTAATGCAATGCCTGATAGCATCACCTTGGTACCACTCTGCCCCAGTTAACACTGCAGTGTTATGTAGCCACGTGCTCAAGTTTTAACAGTATGACCAGTTGTGACACAGAAATATGCACCTCACAAGGTTATTGGCAGTGCTGACAGTAACACCCACACAATGCTTCTTAACAGTCAGTCTGATAGTGTGCAAATTTTTCTTCTACACATAATCTATACACAACTGATCCATATGAGAGTCCTCACATGGAAGTTTCTCTGTACAGATAATCCTGGCTATATTAGGACTATTACTATTATATTTACTTATACCCTGCCTTTTTCCCTGACAAGACTGAAGGCAGCTGACAGTTGTTGTTTTTTAAAAATGCTAAAAATATAGAAAAAACACTAATTAAAAAGTTAAACACTGATATAATTACAACTATATACATATAAAATCTGTTTAAAAATACAAATAATTATAATAAAAACAGCATCACCGGTCTTTTCGTTAAAAGTCCATTTCCAAAAACCTGGTAGAAGAAGGTCTTCACCTGCCAACCAAAGGACAACCAGAAGGGAGCCAGTCTAGCTTCTCGGGGAAGGGGGGAGTTCCAAATCTGGGAGCAGCCACCAAGACGGCCCTGTTCTGTGTCCCCACCAAGCATGCCTGTGAAAGTGGTGGGACTGAAGAGAAAGACCTCCCCTGAAGATCTCAAAACCCAGGCAGGTTCATATGAGGGAATATGGTCTTTCAGATATCTTGGACCTAAGCTGTATAGTATTTTACAGGTCAAAACTTTGAATTGTGCCCAGAAACAGACTGGTAGCTAGTGGAGCTGTTGTAGCAAGGAAATTGTATGCTCCCTACAATGCAGCTCTTTGAGTTTTTGAGTACTTTTCAAAGGCAACCCTGTGTAGAGTATGTTACAGTATTCTAAATGTAATATAACAATTGTACACTTAATGTACAATTCCTACATCATGCTAATTTTGGTGAACTACTAAACACGAAGACGAAAATGAAACATTACAACTCCTAATTTTGGATTTTGAAACAATACGTGAGACAAACATTTCCCTGAATCCACATCATTTCAAGGTCTGTGTCCTCTCAGTGTACAGAGCAGATCATAGGATTTGTGGAGTCTGAATGAATGGTATTGTATACTCCATAGAGGAGAAGGCTCTATGCACCTCTGTGTGTTATGGTTCATTTCCCCCTCACCCTGCCCCCACCACAATACCTGTTTCCTGTTTTTCCAGTTCTAAAATGCTGTACAGAAAATACTAGAATCACCTTAGGAACCGTCTCAAAAATTATCATTGCTTGACATTTGCAAAACAGTGATGCTGTCATATAGAATGGGAGAGGAAAACGGTTTAAGGTTTGGTAGTTTTCAATTAATTAGAATGTTGAAACTGGAGTTCAAGGCTCAACCGTGGCATAAAGACAGGCACCTGGCAGGACATTTGATTACGCTCCTTGTGTGTTTTGGTGAACTCCATCACACTGGAAAGGTGGTGGTGGGGAAGATACATTTCTGCATATACAGGGACATTACACAGGGCTCTGCATACTGAAGACCCCACAGATCACCAGCAGTTTTGGGAGATACTGAGCCCCAGGAGAACTGCCACTAGCCAAACATACAATACTGGATTACATACAGGAGGTCGCATAAATATTATAAAGTGGGAACTTGCAAAACTCACATATCTCAGAGTCTCAGGGTTCTTCTGAAGTTCCGTAACAGCTTTCCTCTCATCATTTATTTTCATTCGATAGCAGCAACTTCACAATCCCCATAGATGAAATTTGTCATTTTGATCCTTTATTGTGCTTTCGGAATCTGTGGGAATAAAATACTCTCTTTTACCTTTTGAAAAGAGGGTTTTAAGAATAATCGTGTCATGTTGCTTTCTTCCCCAGTCTAATCCTCTCCATAGAATCAAAGAATTGTAGAGTTGGAAGGTGCCCAAGAGTCATCTAGTCTACCCCCTGGAATGCTCCTTGATTTACACCAGAAATACTCCTACTCTACACCATGCTTGTAAGAAGAAATAGAATGGTAGCCAATATAGTTTGTGCAAATGTTTGCATCAGCACAAAAATACAAAATCCTCTCAGTTCCATAGACTGGATGGATGGATGTAAATTCTGTAATTGCAGAATGGCTAAACTTTACACTGACCGATTACATTTTTCTTAAATGTTATTAAAAGGTTTATCATAAAATCATAATTGGAAGAGAACCAGGTATCATCTAGTCCAACCTCCTCAATGCTCAGTCCCCCATCCAATTTGAGATCCTGATTAACTTTGCAAATGTGCTAGCAGTTTTATTGCTACACCAGCATCCCTTACAGATTGTGGGGTTACAATAAAAAGTTAACATCTCATGTAAAAATCTCATGGTCACCAGAGCTGCCTTTCTACTTCCTGACATGCATTCTTGTGTTTATTGCCAATATAAGTTTTACTATGTATATTTGGTAGCCTTTTATTCTTTAAAAAAGTTTTGTTTATAACAATTGCATGCCAATCTTTGAGCTGAATTGAATACTGCATGGAGTCCATGTCAGATAGCTATAGGGAGGAATGAGGGCATGCCAACAGTTTTTTAAGGCCAAAATTGTGATGTGGCAAAATATTAGCTAGCTTATTATTTTTTTGGAAAATAATTTGGAAAATTCCAAATAATTTGGAAAATAATATCTAAGCACCCAATACAATCTATTCTTGAGATTGTAATTTGTTTTAAAATTTGTTTTAAAATGGTGTTGTTGTTGTTGTTAATTCAATTTATATACGCCCTTTATCAAAAGTTCCCAGGACAGTGTAAAACATTAAAAACATAATAAAAAGCATAAAAACAGAGAGCATAACAATAAAATAAACATATTGACATATTGACAACAACAACCTCTCTGCATAGTGTGTATATGTTAAAACCAGGACCAGCAGGATAGAGCTGAGGTCGCATGGTAAAGCAAAGTCGTCAACAGTTCTTGTCTCTCTAAATTGTGTGTTGTGCCACACTCTCCACAGCAGCCATGTGATGTTATGCTGCACACCCCCTCCCCATAGCAGCTCTTTTGTGACTGGAGCCCACAGAACTCTTTCAAAATTTAAAATGTGCTCACTGGTCCAATATGGTTGGCAACCTTTGGCTTATGCTCTTGGAAGTACCAGTAGTATTCAGCCACCATGATTAGTAGCCATTCATTGACTTATCCTAGGACTTTGTCCCCAGGCAAGAAGAAGTTGGTCACCTGCAGTTGCTTAAGGGACACTGCTTTCCACAAGTCATCGGTAATCTTTTTGTATCAAAAGCCGAATGGAGACGTAGAATTTAGTACGAGAGTCTGTGAAAATGAAAATGCACACCAACAGGTGGCAGCATCCCCCTGCTTTTCACAATCTGGAGCTCATTAAAGATTTCCAGGAGATCTTTGGAAGAGCTGCTTTTGTGACATTTTATCTACACAAATGCATACAAGAAGCATGCGCTCCCTTTTCCATGATCACATATTTGGTAAAGGTTCAGTTCAATGCATCTGCATGCTGGTGAGCAGAGAGGTGGATGACTGTCACTTGTGATGGTGCACACTCATCTCCACAGACGCCATTTGTGAAACAGTGATGAGTGTGGATATGGTAATGTATGGAATATAAGAGTAAGCAAGGCATTAGGCAAAGTCCGGCAAAGTGCTGGGCAGGGAGGGGGAGAGCAGCAGCTCCCTGGTTGTTGCTCCTAAGGTGCCCTGCCCAGTTCCCTGTGTCGGAAGACACAGCTATGTATCACATGCTTTTGCCCCACACCAAATTAGCCTGCTGCCTCAGGTGCTGTGGAAGACCCATTACCAGGGGTGAATTAAGATTCAGCTTCTGTTTCTGGGCTGAAGTTGCATGGTGGTGGTGGGGAAAACACATTGTTTTTTGCATCAGGCAGTGAAGTGTGCAAAGTTTATCAGTGATGCAAGAATATTGCCATAAGAGGGTTGGGGTTGGGAAGGCAAAACTCCCCAAGCATATGGAATGCAACCACAGAATTGGGCTTGTGAGCAGTGCTTGATTGTAAAAAGTTCCAGATCTTAGGTTTATATTGAAGGTATTTTCCTCACAAGCAAACTTGGGGCAGGTGGGATTGGCGGAGGGGGGGGGCAGGACCGCTTTTCCACTACAGAACTTCCCCTCCCAAAGCTGCTTTGCCATTATCTGGTCCAACCCCCTTCAGTGCAGGAAATTGCAACTAAAGCATCCCTGGCAGAAGGCCATCCAACCTCTGCTTTAAAACCTGCAGTGAGGAGTCCACAATCTCTAGAGGGAGTCCATTCCATTCTTACTTCAGCAGTGCTCTCTAAAGGGCAGTTGCTTCTAAAAATAAAACACATTTACTGGTGTTGATAAAATAAAGAGCAGCCTGCCAAGGCCATGTCTACATGTGAGCTCTACTTGTAAACAAGGACGTTCCCATGTGCTCAGAAATCACAGCTGAGCCAGTGTGATACAAACTTTCATGGAGATGTACACCTAGTGAAGCTGTCTTTTCATGAAACAGGGAATAGTTTCCTCCACACAGCGGATGCAAAACCTGAAGCTCAATATGTCTTAATCCAGCCTTCGTCAGCCTTATGCTCTTGAAATAGCTGCGTTAGCTGGGGCTGATGGGAAATGTAGTCCAAAACATCTGAAGGACACCAAGTTGGCAAAAACTGCCTTAAACTAACCTACCAAAAGCACTTGTGCAACGGTAAAGTCACAAATGAAAGCAGTTCAGACAACATAAAGTGGCCTATACAGACAGGCATGGGTGATGGTTTTAAGACTCGTTTGATCTTTCAGTTATAATCATAACTAGCTGTTCCTTTATTTTTTCTTCTGCGAGCAGCTATGCCTGGCTGTACCCTTCCCATCAAACACAGGGATTGCCTCCATCATTCTGACAAGAGGATAAATAAGGACAATTTTAAAAACTTGAGGAGAAAGGCATCCATCAGATAAGAGACCTTCTGGCTAGAGGTAAAGCAATCTCAACGCATGATCTCGTGGAGAAATTGGATGATGCCCAGTTAACCTAGTTTCAATCTATTCAATTGTGCACATTTATTCTGTCGGGAGCCACTCAGAGTGGCTGAGGAAACCCAGCCAGATGGCTGGGTTATAAATATTATTATTATTATTAATTATTATTATTATTATTTGCAAGATACTTGGAACGCAAGGGGAATGGCCTTCATTCGCTTATGTCATTTGAGTCTCTCTATAACAAATCAAAATATGGCATAAAAGGAGCTGCGTCTTTAAATTATAGCATTCTTTTAGAACAATATGCAGGTGCTACAGGAGGCCTCCAGAAAGTGTGGGAAAGAGACTTGGGGATCCTAATTGCAGATAATAAATGGCAATCAATTTAGCACAACCCATCCCTACATACAATCTCTGCTCGTTTGCAGGAGGCTTCTCTTAAAATTATATTTCGCTGGCACTGGACTCCACCACATCTAGTCAAAATAAACACTACGATTTCTCGCCTATGCTCATATTTTCATGCACAGTGGAGTTGCATGTTGGTATATACACCTTTCGGGGAAAGGTGTTCCAGATTATTTCCAAAATTATTCAGCAATCCCTTCCACCCAATTCAGCTCTTGCCTTGTTATCCTTAGGCTCAAATTTAAATAATAACCTTGAATGCAAAGACTTAGTATTTTTTTCTATTATCAGCACAGATAATAGAAACGGGATTGAAACCTGGGTAAATAATATTTGGAATGTGGCTCTATCGGAATGCCTTACTTGCCATAGAAGGGTAATAAAAGGCACTTCAAAGATAGACACTTTTGGCGAGACTTGGCTTCCCTTCTTTTCCTTTATAAATCAGACAGTATATACTTTTATTCCACCCACAACACAAGAATCCCTGTGGAAAAGATACCTGAATTGACAATGCATAAACAAACATATTGCTTGTGTACTGTGTACTGCATATGAAACTTAATAAGAATGTACCACTGGATTACCGTAGTTCTATGTTGTTCTTGTATTTACATGAAAATCAATAAAAATTATTTGAATTTTTAAAAACCCACACACGGGGATTGCCTTTCTAATTTTAAACACGTTAACCCCAGATTTTCATTTTATAAATGACAGTAAAGATGCTTTGCTGATTAGACTACTGCTGTCTACACAAATGCTGAGCTTGTGATCGCATCACGTTCTTGTTCATCAACCGCTTTATTTTTATTTTTATTTAAGTGCCCAAAGTGGAACTTCATATGTCATCTTCTTTCTAATTCTAAATTTTGACTGTAATTTAAAAAGTCATTTCTCATTGCCAAACACATGATTGTTCAAAACACCTTCATTAACTTACTATTCAGAGGAGAGTAAACACAGCCAGGAGAAGAGAAATATCAACTGCACAGATTGTCTTACTTGGCAACTGGCGTAGTTTAGAATAATCTTTGCATGTCATGTGCCCTTGCATGTGTTGCTCTCGCCAGCATCTCCTGCACAGCCAGACACCTTCTTGCATCACAAGACAGTTTCAAGCATAAATAAACACTCAGAATTCAGGTTTATTTTGAAATAAGTCTTATTGAAATCAGTGGGGCCTAATTTTGAGCAAGCATAGCTAGTATTTCTCAAGTTCCCTTACATCCTTTGGCAGTTCACACATTTTCTTCCAGATCACCTACATCTTTTGACAGATCACTTTTTACATACTAACTACAGTAATAAATTATTTTATGGGGCTATGAGCAAGGTACGTATGCCAAAACCTTTTGGGTTGAAAACCCCTAACTCACACATTACGTCAAACTAAGCAGTGGTGGCCGACACAAGCCTTATTTAATTGATATCTGAACACTGCTGTACAGCAATCATGACTGCTATGTAGTTTTTCAAAAATTGGTATTCTCATACTTTAGTTCTGGCATTGCAAAAATCACAGAAGTGTGAATTTTGAAGGATAGTTGTGCTTGTGTATTGTTTAGGGAACCAAATTCCTACCCCATCCCTACTAACAATATAAATGCAAAATGGATAATAAAAACATAATCATGAAAAAGAAAGTTACAGGTAGGTAGCCGTGTTGGTCTGAGTCAAAGCAAAATAAAAAAATTCCTTCAGTAGCACCTTAAAGACCAACTAAGTTTTTATTTTGGTATTAGCTTTCGTGTGCATGCACACTTCTTCACATACACTTGAAACAGAAGAGTCAGACCCTTATGTATATACAGAGGGTGGATGAAAAAGAAAAACACCCAGCAGGGCAATGAAAACACAAAAACCATTTCAAGTACACATACAGTACTTCGGTGTTGTGGACAGTGATCAAGGCATGTGGGGTATAAGATGCCAGAGGGTTTCAGCAGTGAGACCCAGATGCCTTACTGCCTCTGCACCACCAAGGCCACCACTACAGACGGTCATGGAGTAATACTGTATTGCACCTCCTTGGGTGCAAGGGACACAAAGAGCGAGTACGGCCCAATCCGAGCCACTTGGCCCTATAAAGCTACTGACTTTGGCCTGGTTCTTCAGCTTGACCTCTCCGCCTGGACAAAGGAATTATGGAAAAGTCTTCATTGTGAGGAGGGGGCGGGCTGAGAAAAGGACTGAAGAACAGAGGGGAAGGTAGTGAAAAAGAGTTTGAAGCTGGCTGCATGGTCATACTTTAACATGTGATGTTTCATGGTATCTCCAACAGCTTGTGTGTCCTAAAAAAGAAGTTTACCAACTTCCTTCTTGGGGACGCTATAATCTGCACTAACCTGCCTTCTGTTTTGTTTTTCTATGAGGACGTCTGCTGAAAGGCAGACAAATGTTTCCCCTTTTTTTTCACCATACTACTTAGTTTGATAAAGAAAATATTGAATTTACCTGATATAACCCATCCTCATGGCATCTCACTGTTTTTCAGCAGGGAAACTTGTTTTCTGCTGATTTATTACATATTGATCCTATGCTTATTTGCTTTAATATTTCACTCAGTATGGAGCCTCTTCTGAACCAACTAGCAATTTGTATGTTTGTTCTTTCTGACCTTTATAATAAGCATACTCTTTCCCACCATTTTCTAGAAACATTCATCTTTCATGCTCTGTTCATCATCAGCCATATGGAGATTATTCATCACCAAACTTAAAGGAGCAATCAAAGCAGCACAAAGATTGCAATGCACATAAAAAGCCTTATATAATTTACTAAAAATTCAGCTCTTTTAATTCATTTTTTTGTAATAATGGAGTCAAAATATTTAAAAATGCCACGCCCCGCTCCTCCACAGGAAAGTCTCTCACCTGGTATTTGGAGTTGTGATTAGTGTATATAGTTTTCCCTCAGGTCCTCAGGTCCTTGACAGTTGTTTTAGGAGGGAACTTTAGGAGGGAACTTTGAATTATGTTTGATACATTGTTTGAGCCAACCTCTATAAAAGCAGGCCAGCTCGGCAAAGCAGCTCTTTATTTGGAAGCTGGAACAGAACTGAACTGCATTGCCGAGCTGGCCTGCTTTTATAGAGGCTGGCTCAAACAATGTATCAAACATAATTCAAAGTTCCCTCCTAAAGTTCCCTCCTAAAACAACTGTCAGGGACCTGAGGACCTGAGGGAAAACTATATACACTAATACTGGGGTCCCCAGACTACGGCCCGGGGGCCGGATGCGGCCCAATTGGCCTGCCAATCCGGCCTGCGACGACCGCCGCCGCCCGCCGCCCGCTCTTACGGCGCGCAGCGCGGCAGCGCTCTTCCGGGTCGGGAAAAAAGCGCCGAAAATCCTTTGTGCGCATGCGTATGGGCCTCTCCCGACCCGGAAGAGGTCATTTCTGGTGCACTTCCGGGTCGGGGGAGGCCCATACACATGCGCACAACGGATTTTCGGCGCTTTTTCCACCCTGGAAGCGCGCCGCCGCGCCAGTAAGCGCCCGCCCGCCGGCCCGCACAGGCGCGCACTCCCCCGTTCTCCGGCCCGCCGCACAATTGGCGCGGTGGGAACCGGCCCAAACGCCGGTAAGTCTGGGGACCCCTGCACTAATACATAACAAGTTGCGTAATGTAATTGACTCATGGCTTATCCCCACTCCCTTTTGTTCCACTGCTTTTCTCCAGGGAAAACCGCTGTTTAGCATGCAATCAGTAATTTGTGTTTTCTCCGGACTGATGTTTGCTCCAATTTAGAGCTAAAGAGCAGGTTTTCCCTAGTAATGGAGCAGGACAAGCATAGAACACTGCCCAGACCAGTACTTTCTACGCCCAGAACAAGTGGAAATGTCCTAAGTCTGGGGAGATCCAAGTTCAAATATCACCTCAGGTTTTAAACAAACTAGGTCATCACTCAACTGGTGCAATTGGGCCTACAGCTGGGCCACAGCCTGATCTATAGTAGAACATCAGCAGCAATACTTCTCAGGGTTCCTTCTTTGAGGAAGGACTAGAGAATTACAGCAAATAATAATAAGACCTTCCACAGACATCTGAAGGCAGCCTTGCATTTGCTTCTAATGTATTCTGCTCTGTTGTGGTGTTTCTGTATATTATGTTGGAAGGCATCCAGAGCGGCTGGGGCAACCAGTCAGATAGGTAGGGTACAAAAAATATATATTATGAAATAATTATAGGAGAGGACCTTTTCAGTTGTGGCTTTGTGTCAGTGGAACACCCTCCCCAGTGAGGTCTGCCTGGTACCTTTGTTTCAGTGCCAGGTTACAACATCCATTTCCCTCGCTTCTGGTGTTTTAGGATGTTGTTGTTTTTGCTGTTAGTATGGTGCCAGTGTATTTATGTTTATATTTTCAAATACATTTGTAAGTCACTTAGCAAGAAATCTGTGTAATAAGAGACTAACCGGTATAATATAATAATGATAAGTAAAGTTGGAAGACAGAAGTCCCCCAATGCAAGATTAGGCTAGAGGTGAAGTGTCCTTTGATCAATCACTCTCCTTCAGCATAGCCTATCTGCATAGTCCCCATACTATTTCCTTGGGAGAAAGGTGAGATAAAAATGTTATTTGTAATTTTAAAAGCACCTAAAATATTTTAAGTGCTATAAAAAGATTATAAAAAACAAGGTAGTCCCTGCCCACAAGCTTGCAATCTAATAGACAAAGGTGTGCCAAATCTAGGGGGCAGAGGTACCACCAGCCCCCTCAATATTCCTTACCAGGGGGCTCCACTCCCACTCACCCATTATTGGAGGAGGGTGAACTGACAAGCCGAGCACAGTGCAGCATCAAAGGCAGGCTCCTCCTGAGCGTGAGAGAGAAGGAGCTGAGGCCATTGAAGCTGTGTGGCGCTGGGCAAAGCTTCCTCCCGATGATGCAAGCATGATGGCCAACAGGCACGTGATGTCGCACGCATGCAGCACAGACATGATATGTTGCTGCTCCCCCCCCCCCCCGCGTCCCCCCAATCTTTGGCCCAAGGCGGCACCTCTGAATAGTCATGACACAATAAGAAAAAAGAATGGGATAGGAGTGGAAAATAAAGAAACTGGAACAATACTTTTTGAAGTTACATGGCTGTTCTTACAATGACTATGCTGGAAAGAAACCGTTCAGGAAATGAAGGAACTAAATGCCAGCTAGTCTGTCAGCTAAGCCAATGGGATAAATTATAAATATCCTTGCTGGTTATTTTGGGGGTGTTGTGATAAAAATAAAGCATTTTCAATGGCTGGGTCAGGTCCCAGCCCATGCCATGAGACAGCTGGAAAACCTGAATCCCTCTGAGCAAAACCACTATCTCTGCTGTCATTGTAGTGAGCAGCCTGGCATATGAGAGGATTCCTAGTTTGGGTTCAGACCCTTCCTCGTTCTCCCAACAAATGCTCCGTCCTGCAACAGCACAGCTCCCAAGAGCACTATTGTGTTCTGGTCTATTGGGAGGCTGAGAATGAGGCAGGTGGAAGAGCAGGGGGAGGGAAAAGACCCAGGTGGGGGCTGTTGTGTTTCAAAGCAAAAGATGGCACTGCCAGCAGGAGGCTGCAGGCAGGTGGACTGCAGGGAACGGATGTATTACCCCATGCAGGCACATCATTACCGAGACCCTGTAGTTCAAACACAGATCTATTATAGGATGTAGGCCCCCTGCCTCTTAAATCATCAATGCTTTTTTAAAAGGAAAAAAACACCCTGTAACAGTGTTAGGTGAAAGAGTTTGAAGAGCTATGGTTTACTTTTTCGCCTTTCCGTTGCTCAGGGGCTCAGAATAGAACTTTATATGGCATGTTTCTAAGGCCATAGGCAAGGCGCTCCAGGGCAGCTATCCCTAAACGACTTCAGGAATTCCTCTGTAACAAGATCAAGCTCAACTGGATAGAGAATCCCTGCAGGAATCGTTAATGAGTTGCCTTCTACCCATGTGCATGATTTGCAGTATTTGTTTCTGCCGAAAGTTATTTTATTGTTTTTGTTTGTTATCACGGTATGTATTTTTGTTTTGTTTTTATATTGTAAACCACCCTGTGATCTTCAGATGAAAGGCGGTATAGAAATGTAATAAAAAAGAAGAAGAAAAGGTACAGAAAGATCTACAGACCAACTGCAAAGGCTGGTGCTTGATTGCAGATGAGATGGGAACTCATGGATAACTTTGAAAAACATTCTCCTGAGAAACTGTTTGACTCAAATACATTCAGAGTGGGCACCGGGACATCATAAGAGTTCGTGGCAGGTACACAGTTTCACAAGATATTTATAAGTGCTGATTATACTTATGCATTATGAAAATACTTGTGTCCATATGCTTTCCTCCATACTACTGAGGTTGTGAATTCAACCCTATTTACACTTACTGGGAAGACTCAAAGTGAATTTATAATAATAATAATAATAATAATAATAATAATAATAATAATAATAAAAAATTATAAATTATAAATTTTTATTTATACCCCGCCCTCCCCAGTCGAAACCGGGCTCAGGGCGGCTGACACCAGTAAAATTACAATAAGACATAAAGAAAGAAAAGCAATTAGTTAAAATACAGGTTAAAATACAATTTACTTTTAACATTTTAAATGCAGCCCCATTTTTAAAAAGGCCCAAGTCAAAAACCATAAGGGAGGAAAACATAGGGGTCAGACTGAGTGAACACTTCTCAGAGCTTATTATTATTATTGACCCTACTCATGGCTGTGATGTCAGGAAAGAAACAGGCCAAGTTCAAGTTCTTGTATTAATTTACAGGGTCCTTCACAACTTGGGCTCAGGATATCACAAGGACGCACCTGATCCCTTATATCCCAGTCCAATCACTATCTTTGGGGAATCTCTGCTGGTGATCCATTATGGTTTATGCATGGCTCATAACTACTAGAAGAATTACATTCAGTGTAGTGAGCCCAAGCCTGTGGAAATCCCTCCCAAATAAGATTAGATAGCTACCCTACTTGCTGAACTTCAGGCACATGACTAAGACTTTTTCTTCCAGGGGGCATTTTAAGGTAGTGTTGGTTTTACTCCCCCCCCCTTGTTTTCTTGTCCCATTTCCTATGGATTGTTTTTATGTACACTGCTTAGAAATGTGAATGATTAAGTTGTATATACCAGTAAATATTTTAAAAACAAGCAATGAAGGATCACATTTTCATACAAGATCAAGAGCAGAGAATTTAAAATGCCTTCATTTCCTCGAAGCGTACTCTCTACATGGGAGTGAGACTTGGGGCATTTTACACGTGTTTAAGGTGTTGTAAGAGACTCTTTAAGGTATCAAATCATAAAAAGAGTGTGCAGCCAAGCAAACTTATTTGAAGAATTCAATAAAAAAAATACACTCCTGAGAAATAGTGCTTGGCAGGAAATTGAACTGAGTAATAATTCTCTTGCCTCCTCTTGTAGATGTGAGCCACAGAGTCAGAACTGTTTGACCATAACACCATGAGCTCAGTGCAGCAGATCAATATAACAAAATAATGGAACAGCCAAGAAGCTGTTGCCATTTATTTATATGAGGTTAAAAGCCTCAGAGAGAGGCCATCTGAAGGAGATATTGCATTAGCCCAGTGTTCTGAATTTTGAAGACAATAACATCCAACATCAAAAGTGTTAGCTAGGGAGTACAATAGACTAAGATATAAAATAGATTTGGAATCAATCCAAGAAAAGCCATGCACTTCAAAATCCTATCCATTTCAACAGAAGAGAGTTGTGTCTTAAAAGATATTTAACTTTGGCTTTTTTGCCACCATTGGTTTTTTTTAACCATTTAAAATCTTGAAAAGTATTTGTTTGAAAGTTTAAATATCCTTAGTAATACTATATCAGAGATTGAGGATAATTAATATAATTTAATATACCCTTTGAAGCACAAAGAACTTTTCTTCATACAGGACAGGACTCAGTCTGCACACTACCCAGAATTCCACGAGTCTACCCAATCATCTGTTTCAGCTCAAAATCATCCCCTACTTGGCTGTATTTCCCACCTCAGGTATAGGGTCTCAATATCATTTCTCTCACACATGAAAAAGCATGTATGTTTTTAGCTGTTTCTGTTTTATCTGCAAGTCATCTTGAGTCCCTGTCAGGGAAAAAGGTGAGCTTATAGATACATTTCTTTTCCAACACTGACTAGAGCAGGCATCCCCAAACTGCGGCCCTCCAGATGTTTTGGCCTACAACTCCCATGATCCCTAGCTAACAAGACCAGTGGTCGGGGAAGATGGGAATTGTAGTCCAAAACATCTGGAGGGCCGAAGTTTGGGGATGCCTGGACTAGAGCTAATGATAATTCAATATTTGCATCCTCACCTTTTCATTGATTGATTTGCCCATTTCATTTATATCCCATGCAAGTCAGGGTGGCATACTGACCACATCCTTACCTCCCTAGCTTCAGCAGTGCCACCGCTTCCTTTAGACCAGTGATGGCCAAACATGGCCCTCCAGCTGTTTTGGACTACAATTCCCATCATCCCTGACCACTGGTCCTGTTAGCTAGGGATGATGGGAGTTGTAGTCCAAAACAGCTGAAGGGCTAGCCCCCAGCTGGATCATGCCCTCCCAGCCAACATGCTGGACGATCCCCCGATCTCTGGAGTGATGTAGCCAGCGACTCAGGCTTCAGAAGTCTGAGCACAATAAATTAGCAGAGCGTGCTGCATGAACAGAAGTGGCATGGAGAGGCTTGTGAAAGCATAATTACAAGCAGATTTATTAAGCATAAATCAGGAGAAAGAAAACATGTCATCTCTCCATCTCCTCAGAGAGAGTCACAAAAGCAAAAGCTATACACAATGGAAGTACCCAGCAATCTGTGCTGATATGTATACAGACACGTGACATGCAACAGTTCCATGTCTGCTCTAAAGGTGGAATGGAAATTCCCAACAGTTTGGCCATCACTGCTTTAAACAAAGTGAGGGAACTGTCTCAGGTGGCAGACGCTGGGAGGCGGGCCGCAGTAGACCCCCACACAATTTCTTCCAAAGTCTCTAGCCATTCTGCTCTGTTGGAGACAGAACTATGTGTGCCACAGGTCTGTCACATACCTACCCCCAATAGTCTGGTGCCTTCAGGTACACTGGAAGCCTTTGTCTGTGTTGAATTAAGTCACTTCTTCAAAATCAGTTAGCTATGTGCACCTGCTACTTACTTACACAAAATTGCCTGAAAAGGCAGCATAGCCATCATTCTCATGCTAATATGCCAGGTCTAGCCACTGAAGAAAAGTAGCAGAAATTGTGATTGTGGAAGCAGATCAATCTAATGCCTGAGACAACTGTTTGTAAAATGCATTTCACATGGGATGTTAGAAGGGGCCTGTTGTAATGGTTCTGAAAGGCAGTTACCTCAGGTTACCCATTATTCCATGCTTTGGGTTTATAAATGAAAAATGAAGATTAAGTCAGAATCTGGAAAATAGTTCCCATTATGTACTCACACCTCTCCATGCAGCTCATTTACTCCACAGCAAGGGGACAGAGAACAAAATGCTTTGGAAGTATGAAGTAATAGACGGAAAAGAACAAATTCCAGAGCTCTTCACCCGGTGGTTTCATATACAGAAGACCTTAACAACTTGGGACCAGTTTACCTGTAATATTGTCTTACCCCATATATACCCAATCAACTGCTTTGCTCTGTGGAGCTGGCACTGTTACAAATGTAGCATAATGCCACACAATGCTCACCCCACATTTGTGAGGAATCCATCTTTCAGTGTGGCAGTACGTATACTTTGGAACTCCCTGCCTACTGACATCAGGCAGGCGCCTTCATTGTACTCCTTTTGGCGACAGCTAAAAACACTTTTTTTAGACAAGCCTACCCAGATATGTAGAATGTTAATGCAAGTCTTAAACTCTTTTTAATTTATTGCTGATTTTAATTTCTAATGTGGTAAATAGTTTTAATTAATTCTGTTGTATTCTTCTTGGAAACTGCTCTGAGGGTTGTTGGTTTTTTTACTATCAAGCTGTGTATAAATTTTATGAAATTAAAATAAATAAATAAATAAAGCCAAATAGCACAGACTACAAAATGGAACCTTGAGGAACTCTGTAGGACCAAGGCTTTGAATAGAAGTCCCCAAGTATCATTGCCATTGTGGCAATTTGGGCCAGACAGTGTCAGGTGGTAGAATCATTTCTCATGCAGTCTGCATATTCTGGTTGGCAGGGGTGACTTATGAAGGCTCTTGGGGGGGCTGAAGTTGTTACTGTTGCTGTGGCTAATCAAACTGCTCCCCTTTTAGTCTCACAAAAAAAAAAAACCCACAGGACTGTCATGCCGTCCTTAATAACACTTGCTAGGAAGCAAGGTCTATGAAACCCAGAAGAATTTACTTCCAAGCAATGTGCTTTGGATTGAGCTGTTAATCATTTTAGAAATAGAAATAAATCTGCTCAATTGGCTTGTGGATTGAGTCATTTTTTTATATTCACCATGTGCCCTTACTTCTCTTACAGCAAATTTGCATCTTTCAAGCATGCTTTGCAAGGTACATGATGTTTTCCTTATCTTTTGTGTACAGATGAATAAGAAACAATCATCAAGAAAAAAAAAGATGAATGAAAACCTGGACCACTTTTGTCTCAACATTTGAAGGGTTAGCATCCATTCCAGTGCTATAGACTTGAGGACTCTTGAGAAAAGCGGAATGAATAATTTCTGGGAAAAGACAATCCCTAAGAGCAAGTGTTGTATAAGAGCTCCTGTTTGCTGGGGAGATTGCTCTGGGGAGATTAAAGAACAATAATGCATGTCTGGTGCTCAGAGAAGAGGGAAGGAAGGAGAGAGCAAGCAGAGAAAAAGAAAGTATGGCAGAAGGCACAGAAACATTCTGAAAAGCAAAACCATACCCACTGAACCAACTAGCCTAATTCTTCCAAAGACTGGGGGTACTAATATCTTTCTAATTTAAAACTTTGCATTTTCTCCCTCTCTTTCATACTGCATCTGAACACACCTTCCCAGTAGGCCAATTCTAAATATGTGTACTCTACTCAGTAGTAGTAAACCCCACTAAGTTTAGTTGCAGTATTCAACGGATTTTAAGGAAGTTGAAACATAGAAGTGGTTTAAGTTGTCACACAGATCTATGCATAAAGCATCTTATGCAGGCATCCCCAAACTGTGGCCCTCCAGATGTTTTGGCCTACAACTCCCATGATCCCTAGCTAACAGGACCAGTGGTCGGGGAAGATGGGAATTGTAGTCCAAAGCATCTGGAGGGCCACAGTTTGGGGATGCCTGATCTTATGGAATCAAAGAGTTAGGCCATTGTTTCGTTGGGGTAACAGGAATACACGTAAGGAAGAAGCAGGCCTCTTAAACACAACCACCATTTATTGCTACGTAAAGAGTGGAAAAAGAAACTAACTCTGGAGCTCTGGTGAATTCAAACTATAGGAGCTCAAGTGGCTCATAAAGTATTACATTGAAACACAGTGCCCTGGCATTCATAACATTTAATCCATGCACCAGCTGCTTCATGCAGAAAATCCAGGACCAGAGGACCCCCAACAGATGGCTACATAACCAGAATGGCTCAAGGGGTTGGACTGAGCCACTTTGCTAGCTACCCAGAAGGTGGGTGACTGTTATTTACCAGGAAAGGCAAGGGGAGGGGAGGTCAGAGCAGTCCATATGCACCAGTGGAGACAATCTGTGTTCCTGCTGGTGTGTTTGCACTGTGTTGACCTCTCTGCTTCCTTGCCCCTAGCCCTTTCCCTCCCAAGTAAGCAACAGTGCCCCATCTGTCGGGAACCTAGTGTTGTGGCTCTGTTCCACCTGGCAAGCAGCTTCAGTGTACTGCCTTTACTAGAAGGCATTCAGCACCACCCTTAATTGACTCTTACAGTAATTTGAATTTAAAGCTCATACCAATGAAAAACTTAGTTGGTCTCTAAGGTGCTACTGGAAGGAATTTTTTAATTTTGTCTTAATTTGATGTTGGCAAAAGTGCACCAAACCTTTAATTTATTTTATTCCAACTGCAATAATGTGCTCTGTACAGCCATTGTTTTTGTTTATTTCTTGATTGTATGTTGTTTTTGAAAACTTACTGAACTTTTTCTTAAAGGGGTGCCATGTTGTCTCCTCTCAGTCTCCCTTTCTCCTGACAGAGTGATGACATCATAGTATTTTCATTTGTTCCACTATCACCTCTGCTCAAAGACATCTAGGCTGTGTATGCATTCCATTTTACTGTGCATGCAATGTGCTCATACTGGTGGTCTGGAAAGCGATGTACACACAACACTGGCCACAATCCATTGTATCTACCTTGTATCTACCCTGATGTTTCTTGTGCAGTTTAATTTTCCCCAAACCAGCTTTGATCCGAACTGAGAAAAGAACAACTTAGCTGCATTTTTGTATAGTAATGTATACACAGTCTTACAGGCTCTTGGAACAAAATCTGAACAGCCTATTGGACTAGATGCAAATGTCAAGTGAGTATACGCTGGGTGTAGCATTTATTCTCTCAAACCACTTCAATATATCACATGCTCAGCATTATTCACACAACACAGACACCATTCTATGTAGATGCTAATTTTCAATAGCATGAGGTGCTCCTTTGATTCACCCCGCTGTCACTGTATGCCATGCCAGTGTAAAGTAAAAATAAAACAGGTTGCTATGGGACCACAGAGCCTTGAGGGGAGAAGGCAACCAAGAGAAGAGTCAGGAAAGAGCACATGATATTAGAATAAGTGCAGTTACTTAATTACAGCCTGATCCAGCCACACCATCTCTCACATCTCCAGTGGCAACAAAACTGAGCTCCAGCAAATAAGTCTACTCTCCATATGGGGAATTTGACTTATTTCTCTAACTTCTGCCCTAGGCTCTTGTCCCTCCCAGTTTACCTTGGAAATATACCCTGGGGAATAAACTCTCATTGCCATGCTAATAGGTCAGCAAAATCACAATATCCACCTCATCCAATATCAAATTAGCACTAACAGTGACACTAATACTTAAAATGGAGTTATAAATTCAAGCAGCAGATAAATAGCAAGTTGGCATCATAGTAGTAACATTGAGATCACCAGAAATGCCACTCCAATGCACAGAAATAGTCTGTTCCCTATTTCCAACAATAGCACATGGGGACAGTCAAAAGACCCCCTGGAACCAAACTCAGTTTCACCATGCCTTGTCACTACAGTTAGCCCATGATGAATCACTCCCACAAAATTATGAAAGAATGGAGTGGATTCACCTTCTCACCATAAACCTCACATTGGGAGTCACTTTGAGAATAAAAAAGTTAAATGGATAGCCCTGCCCAACTTCTAAGGGCATGACTCAACCTTTGGCCATTTTTCTGCAGGAGTACCTGTTCTCTGGTGATGCAAGTACCATCCTGTAGGTTGGCCTTCCTTTCTTGCACACTGCTTCCCACAGCACTTCAACCAGCCATATGCCAGCTATAGAACTCCACTTCTTGTTCCCACATATTTATGATTTTATTAAACAGAATTTATATACCACTTAATTGCCAAAACCTCTAAGTGTTTTACATAAAATATAAATTACTCACCCAAATGGCCAATAAAATCAGGTGTTAAAAACCATATAGCTTAAGTGTCATAAACTGGCAGGACAAAGGTAAGAAGGAAGAGGATCCCAGCAAGGGGTGAATGAGACACACACGGACAAGATGGGGATGGGGATGGAGAAGGAGAGGTTGGTGTAGAAAGTACTCACAGTTCAGTGGAGGATGGCAAGGGGATGGGGTCAATGCATAGGAACAAGAGCAGCAGGACCCATCACCAGAGCCAGAGAGGCCCCTCTCTCCCCAAATATAGCAGGCTTTGAGGTGTAAGGAGGTATGCTGCAGGAGGCTGAGGCAGGCAAGGGCCCACAGCCCAGCTCCCTAGCTGACCAGGTGGGGCTCATTAGCTCTGAAAGGAAGGGTGTGATTACTCAGCTGGAGTAGGCTTGGAACAGGCAAGGGTCACTTGCCTCATCAAGCTCAGAGGCTGCAATCAGAGTAGAAAAGGGGCAGCAGAACTCAGAAGCTGTGTTTGCTCAAGTTCCCACATTGGTTGGGCCACATCTTGGATGTTCCAGGGCTCTCTTTGAGACTTTGCTTGTGTTGGACTGACTGCCAGATGCTGACCTCTGGATCAGCTGCAGGGGTAGTAACCTGAACTTTGGACTTGTTGGCCTGCTGGACTACATGCCAGCCTCTGCCATGGGATCATGCACACCAGTAAGACTTGCCGCCAGGTACCCAGGACATTAAGATTTTAACAACAAAACCAGCATTTTTTGTAGTAGACAGATGCATGAAGTTGGCACAGCTTGATATGAAATATATGATTGTAGGGCCATGCCTTCTACCAGGTCAGGTTATCTGTCCATCTAGATCAGCAGCCTATTAACCAACTGCAGCCACAGTTATACAGCACAAAGCTCCACTGAGTATTAAAAGATGACATGAAGCTTTTTCAAGTTAGCTTGGTTACACATTGTAGTTCATTAGTTTGACTCCATTTCAGTTGCAAATCCAGTCACTTCCAGGCTGAAATTTACCGAGAAAGGAAAAAGCAGCAAAGAAAGACCAGAATACCACTGGGCGTATGACACTGTAATATTGCGTCAGTGGAAGCAGTGGGTTTTCCAAGTATGAAGTGTCATCATGAGAATGAATTAGCATAATTAAAACTGACAATATTGTAATGCTGGGTTGGCAGCACAATGAGTCCAGAACACAGAAGTCAACAAGCTGTCCAATTTGGAATGGAATGCAAGGAGTCGTATAAGAAATTGTTTTGTTTTCATTGTATGCACATTTGGAATTTCAATTTCCATCCCATCTCCCCCATATTTAGAACTTTGCATATGCTGGTGCTAAATAAATCTTACAACCATTAGTCACTGTGTTAACAAAGATTGATTTTCTCATGTTTTAAGTAGCTAGTCCTGGATCTGGCCAACTAAAGGATTAACACAGATTGGTTTTTATCAACTGCTTTCAGTGAAGGGGTGGCAAGATGACAATTTCAAAGATATGGTGATATGCCAGTGTGTGGGTTGATAGCTAAGTTCTTGCTACAAAAATCAGAAGACAAGTTCACTGCCTTCTTCAATATTTCTTTACCCAAGTGAGGAACACTGAAAATTACATACAAAAGTAGCCAGAGTAGTATCATTCAACAGAACTAGCAATCCCTCACTTTGTGCCTCAGACTCCTCAAACCAGGCCGTCCAAGAAGTAGGTCCCCTTTATTGTAATTAGGGATGGGGAAAGAAACCCAAACTTGCCTCTTTTGCTCTTACCAACCCAATATGCAAAGTGAAACAGAAAATTCTCATTCCTCCTAATTTTGTGTTACAGATCTCCAGCCAAAAGATGCATGCAAAAAAGTGTGTATTAGGACAAAGTTTTCAGGAAAATGCATTATTTTAGGGGAAGTTGTTCGTGAAAAAGTAGTATATAAACCCTTACAAATTTTGAGAATTGCATGCAAAAATGTGTAAATGTTCCTGCAGACTTTTTTTAAAAAACATACACAAATAACCTCAGTTACGAACACAATTGTCAATTATATAAACAGGCGTAACCGGTTACGCCTGTTTATATAATTGACTTTTTTTAAAAATCAGGAATTGATGTTGAAATGGGAAGAACTGACTGGAAAAATGAGAGAGTTAAACTGATTGACAGATTAGTTCCCCTCTAACCCCATCCCATGCTCCTTACTATACCCATGGCCTCCTTATAAATGGCAGATGAGGAGGGAAAGCTGTTTGGGGGCTCTACCACTTCAGGTTGTAGGTAGGGGCACACACAACAGAATAAAATAAAATTTAAAAACCTTTCATACAGAAAGTTTTCATGCCGAGGAAGAAAGCTTCCAGTTGTCCATGTGTAGAAAAATGTGTTGTACGAAGGAACCCCCATCTTTAGAGCTCTCCTTATCTGTTGTTTGTGAACTTTCACTTGATACGCATGAGAAGCACACAAACTCTCTAGGTCTTATTGGCTGACATGCAGGTGCTGCTTAAGTTTTGTGGAAATGATTGCAAACCAGGTACAATCAATGCATGGGGGTGCGGAGAAGTAAGATCACAGCACCAGATGCCACCCCTGAACTCCATATGTAGATTGTACCTTGGACTCATAGCTGGTCTGTGTACATAAATGAAAATACTTTGCAGCCTTCTGCAACATTACCTCATGCGCTTATATAGGCTCATTGTCACCATGAGGCCTTGTGGGTGTAGAACAGGGGTGTCAAACTCAAATTCATCGGGGGCCGCATCAGCAGTTTGGTCACCCTCAAAGGGCCGGGGTTGTATCTGTAGGACTATGTGTCCACTCTTTATTATCATAAATTATTGTCACTGCATTCAATTATTACTGTTTTTTTGTAATAATGTAAGTAATAACTAGCTCTGAAAGCAGAAACATAGTCAGAATAATGGCAAGTAGATATTCAAATGTACAATTATTGTACAATTTATTGAAAAATGATTTTTGGTAACTGCACTGGGTGGTGGAGGCTCGCTAGGGTTTCATGCAGGACCTTTGCAGAGCTACTAGTACCTGGAGATGCTGGGGTCCTTCT
Organism: Zootoca vivipara; assembly: GCF_963506605.1. NCBI lineage: Eukaryota > Metazoa > Chordata > Lepidosauria > Squamata > Lacertidae > Zootoca > Zootoca vivipara. Next base: position 49,148,821 of record NC_083278.1, on the reverse strand, counting down.
GCATGCAGGACAGATGTTCTGCCAGTGAGCCACCACCCTTCACCAAAGGGACTGGCTGAGGTTGACTCACTGGAGCTGCTCTCCTGGTTCCAGGGTTTAAGGGCCAGAAGTATAAAGCAGCATCCTATGTTTCTGAGGAGAGGGAGAGGGAGGGGAGGGAGGGAGGAAGGAAGGAAGGAAGAAAAGAGGGAGTGGGAGGGAGAGAGGAAGGAAGGAAAGAGCAAAGAGAAAGAAGAGTAGGAAATAAGGAAGTGAATAAAGAAGGAAAGAAAAAGAATGAGGGAGAGAAGACGGAAAGGGAGAAAGAAGGAAGGAAGTAGAGGGAAAGAAAGAATAAGAATGAGGGAGAGGAAGAAAGATGGGAAGGACGGAAGGAGGTAAGGAAGGAAGAAAGAAAGAAAAGAGGGAGCAGGAGGGAGAGAGGAAGGAAAGAGGTGAGAGAAAGAAGAGTAGGAAAGAAGGAATAAAGAAGGAAAGAAAAAGAAAGAGGGAGAGAAGACAGAGATAAAGAAGGAAGGAAGGAGAGGGAAAGAAAGAATAAGAACGAGAGAGAGGAAGGAAGAAAGGGAAGGGGGGGTCGCCGCCTTGATTCAGCGCCAGAAAAGAGCGCGAAGGGACCCAGGGGCAAAAAGCATTTCCCGTGCAGCGTGAGGCAGCGGGTGTCCGTTTTAGGAGAAGTGCGTAAAGCCTCAGAGTTGCACGTTCGTGAGACTGAGCCGCTGCTGAGCTCATGTTCATGAGGCTGAGCCGCGGCAGGAGGAGGAGGAGGAGGTGAGGCAAGAGGAGGAGGAGGAGGTGGAGAGTCCCGAGCCTCTGGGACGCAGCAGTGCTCTGTAGCACTTTGAATCCTCCTCCTCCTCCACGCGGCACTGCTGGGTGCTTTGTCTGTGCTTCAGCAGCAGCAGCAGCAACAGCAGCCGTTTCCAGGCGCCGAGCCGTGGCAGGAGGAGGGGGATTCAAAGTGCTACAGAGCACTGCTGCGTCGTAGAGGCTCGGGATTCTCCGTGCGGCGCTGCTGGGCGCTGACCCGGCAAGCTGCCTCCTCCTTCTCCTGCTGTGGCTCGGGGCGCTCCACGCAGCGCTGCTCCGGCCGCCTTTCTACCCCCCCCCCGGCCCCAGCTGTTTGTCGGCGCTTTGTCGGCGCGGCGCTTCAGCAGCAAGGTCCCGCTGGCTGGGGCGCTCGGCGGGCCACATGACAAGGTCTGGCGGGCCGGATTTGGCCCCCGGGCCTTGTGTTTGACACCCGTGGTGTAGAACATGCTTGTCAAATGGGGAAGGATTAATTCAAACCAGGGCTCACAAATGCTTTGATTTGGGAACCTATTCTAATTTCAAAAGCTCAGACATGCAGGATGCCTGTGAAAGGGTGCTGAGTGTTTTTTCCTCACCACCGAATAATGATACTCATCAGTAACTGGGTTTAGGATAAAAGATGTCAGTTTGAGAGCTGCTTAAAATTACAGGAAGAATGATTTAGATCAAATATTATGAGCATATGCATTGCAACAAAAGACTATGAATAGCAACAGATCAAACTTCCATGAGAGGTGGATGAATGTCTTGCCTGGAATGTTTTTCAAAGAATAATGGGCATATATTTGGAGATATATGCATATGCATGGGTACATGCCCTCTGGGTTTTGTTTTGTTTTTAATAATTTTATTGGATTTTACATTAAAAGGGGGGGGGACAAAGAAAAAAAGCGGATTTTTTTAAAAAAAGAAAAGACAAAAACGTTAAGAAAAAGCAAATACAGAGATCTAGAACAATATCATCACATCTTATTTCTTCATTGTTCTTCACTTATCTTCCTTACCATTCTTTTATAGTTAACTCATAGCAGGCAACCACCCACCCCCACCACCCTCTGTATATACCGGTATATATAGGGTCTGACACTTCTGTTTCTAGTGTATCTGAAGAAGTGTGCATGCACACGAAAGCTCATACCAAAATATAAACTTAGTTGGTCTTTAAGGTGCTACTGAAGGAATTTTTTATCATAGCAGGCAGAAAGTGGTGTTATTATTGTCCTTGTTTTATATTTTCCAAGTGCAAAAGGAATAAAATCCCATCTGAACTGGATCCAACCTCTATTTCTTTACATTTTACAGTCAAACTCAAATTCAGCACTGAGCAGCCTTGAGGTTTGCTTTTAAAAGTTCCTCTTTTATTTATCTACAGCTCTCAATCTCAGCATGCCCTCTGGGTTTTTTTAACCTCCCCACACCCGTTGGGACAGGTGACTTATGTACCCTATAGCAAACACTTTTTCTTTATTATGATTATTTTTATATCACCTTTATAGGAAAAAACCACCACAGACACACAGACACACACACACACACACACACACACTATACAAATAACTGATACAATAACAGTTAGGTAATATTTCAAATAAAAATAAATATATTACCTAACAGTTGAAACCAGATCTACAGAATATAGAATATATAATGTAAAGCCAGCATTAATCAAAAACAGACTGAGACATTCAGGTCTTTCAGACTCATTTAAAAGTAGGAAGGGAGCCAGGAATGTCTTCAGTTGAAGGACATTCCATAAATATGGGGCCACAAGAGAAAAGGCTGTGTTTCTTCTGTCTAAAAACCTGGCAAGTCCTATCAGCAGGCACATGCAGAGGGTCTCTGTGGCCTGAGAAGCTTCATACAGCTGCAGACGGTCCTTTAAGTAACCTGGTTCCAAGTCATTTAGGGTATTAAAGTCTTTAAATTGGGCTTCGAAATGCACTGGCTGCTGCAATATACAGTTACTAACACTTGAGTGCATGAAAGGTTTAATCTGAGTCCTGAGCTCAAGTCGCCAGCATGGGTATGGTTTAGCAGGCTCTCGGCAGCCTCTGCCCCATCCCTTTCTTCTCTCTTCATGCTCCCTGGAACAAGCAAGAAGCCATGTGGCCATGGCTCCCTGCAAGTGAACTGTATCCTTCTTGAATGTGATTTTACAGCCTGCACCTTCGCTGACCCAAATATTGAATGATCCTTTTTGTAAGATAACCAATTATTTTTCTTTTTAAGTCATTTGGAACATTTTCTCTCTCCTTTGTTTTCCTGCCAACAGATGGAGACTTGTTTGATGCAACTTCTGGAAACTCTGTGAGTTTCCACTTATTTGCAATTCACTTATATGCAATCTAACCAAGTTTTAATGTGCTTGGAGCAAGCACCATTGTGCTAACTCTTTTACAAAACAGTAAGAATATCTCTTCCAAACCTCTCTCTAACCCTGACAACCAGTGCAGCTGGCACAGAATTGGTGTTATAGTCTCTGATTGCCTATTGTTGTTTAGTTGTTGTGTCTGACTCTTTGTAACCCCATGGACCAGAGCATGCCAGGCACTCCTGTCTTCCACTGCCTCCCACAGCTTGGTCAAACTCATGTTCATAGCTTCGAGAACACTCATTGTCCAACCATCTCATCCTCTGTCGTCCCCTTCTCCTTGTGCCCTCAATCTTTCCCAACATCAGGGCCTTTTCCAGGGAGTCTTCTCTTCTCATGAGGTGGCCCAAAGTATTGGAGCCTCAGCTTCAGGATCTGTCCTTCCAGTGAGCACTCAAGGCTGATTTCCTTAAGAATGGATAGGTTTGATCTTCTTGCAGTCCATGGGACTCTCCAGCACAATAATTCAAAAGCATCAATTCTTCGGCGATCAGCCTTCGTTATGGTCCAGCTCTCACTGATTGCCTATATCACTCACAACCAACCAGACATCTGCATTATTCAGGAGCTGAAGCTTCTTTAAAGAGTGTGTAACCAGGGCATTGAATGACTGTAGCAATTTCCATTTTCCCAAGTAGGGATGCAGCTGATATATCAGCTGAATTTGGTAAAGGGCACTCTTGATAACTAATACCATGTGTGCCTCCATAGATAGAACCAAGTACAGGTAAAACAACACTGTGTGAAAACTTTGTCTTTCAGAGGGAGTACAACCCCAGCCAATCCCATTTGTTCACAGTTCAATTCAGATCAGCAGGTTTCCCACCCAGCTATATCACTTCCATTTTATCTGGATTAAGCCTCTGCTGACATCCATCCCAGAACTGCCTCCAGACATCCTGGTAACGATAGTTTGCACTAGGTCTGAGAGCTGGAGTTGATAAACTGTGACTTTCATCCTAAATTTCTGGTTCTATGGAAATAATAACTCAAAAACTGGAAGGGTTAACCATGCTGAAGATCTCTCCTCTGAGCAGACTAATAAATTCAGAGTAATTTAATTTTCTTACCTCTTAGATCTTGTGGAGAACGCCTTTTCTGTAGCATTAAGTTGCAAATAGATTCAGTTTCCCCTACAGTACATAACATTAACCAGAAGTGACAAATCATATCTGCCTGCAGGTATGGCAATCATATTATTTATTTTCCTGTGATGCAGAGGATTACTTGCTACTATTACAACTGTGGTAAATATTTAGTCATACAAAATGTGTCGCGAAATTAATCACTTATCAGAGCAAAACCTAAATTCCTACTCAAATAGTCAGCCAAGCTCTAGTCAATACAACCACCATTTATTTTTTCTTCCCCTATAATTCCCTTTGAATGTTCACTTTTGTTATTGAAATTTAGTATAGAACAATGATTCCAAAACAAGCTAATTCTTATTCTTGGAAGAAGATACAGCATGGAATTAGTTTGTTTCCTTATAAGGATGCAGTTTATCAGAGTAACAATTGAAAGGCAGTCACACCTGAGAACCGTGGCCTGGGAAAATGTGTAAATTTGGTAATTAGACACCTTATCACTATCCTGTGTAAAATAAAGTACATTGTTTTCCAGGAACAGACTACCAGGAACATTTAGTTGAATTCTGTTCTTGCTTTTGTAAGGAGAGAAGAATGCAGCCTTCTTTGAAATTCCTTTTAAAAGAAAATCATTATAAAATACAGTACTGTATCAGTGGCACTTAACAGCATGTTGATTGGATTAATAATAATAATAATAATAATAATAATAATAATAATAACAGGAGATGTTGTTGTTGTTGTTGTTGTTTAGTCGTTTAGTTGTGTCCGACTCTTCGTGACCCCATGGACCATAGCACGCCAGGCACTCCTGTCTTGCACTGCCTCCCGCAGTTTGGTCAAACTCATGTTGGTAGCTTCGAGAACACTGTCCAACCATCTTGTCCTCTGACGTCCCCTTCTCCTAGTGCCCTCAATCTTTCCCAACATCAGGGTCTTTTCCAAGGATTCTTCTCTTCTCATGAGGTGGCCAAAGTATTGGAGCCTCAGCTTCACGATCTGTCCTTCCAGGGAGCACTCAGGGCTGATTTCTTTAAGAATGGATAGGTTTGATCTTCTAGCAGTCCATGGGACTCTCAAGAGTCTCCTCCAGCACCATAATTCAAAAGCATCAATTCTTCGGCGATCAGCCTTCTTTATGGTCCAGCTCTCACTTCCATACATCACTACTGGGAAAACCATAGCTTTAACTATACGGACCTTTGTCGGCAAGGTGATGTCTCTGCTTTTTATGATGCTGTCTAGGTTTGTCATTGCTTTTCTCCCAAGAAGCAGGCGTCTTTTAATTTCGTGACTGCTGTCACCATCTGCAGTGATCAAGGAGCCCAAGAAGGTAAAATCTCTCACTGCCTCCATTTCTTCCCCTTCTATTTGCCAGGAGGTGATGGGACCAGTGGCCATGATCTTGGTTTTTTTGATGTTGAGCTTCAGACCATAATTTGCGCTCTCCTCTTTCACCCTCATTAAAAGGTTCTTTAATTCCTCCTCGCTTTCTGCCATCAAGGTTGTGTCATCTGCATATCTGAGGTTGTTGATATTTCTTCCGGCAATCTTAATTCCGGCTTGGGATTCATCTAGTCCAGCCTTTCGCATGATGAATTCTGCATATAAGTTAAATAAGCAGGGAGACAATATACAACCTTGTCGTACTCCTTTCCCAATTTTGAACCACTCAGTTGTTCCATATCCAGTTCTAACTGTAGCTTCTTGTCCCACATAGAGATTTCTCAGGAGACAGATGAGGTGATTAGGCACTCCCATTTCTTTAAGAACTTGCCATAGTTTGCTGTGGTCGACACAGTCAAAGGCTTTTGCATAGTCAATGAAGCAGAAGTAGACGTTTTTCTGGAACTCTCTAGCTTTCTCCATAATCCAGCGCATGTTTGCTATTTGGTCTCTGGTTCCTCTGCCCTTTTGAAATCCAGCTTGCACTTCTGGGAGTTCTCGGTCCACATACTGCCTAAGCCTGCCTTGTAGAATTTTAAGCATAACCTTACTAGCGTGTGAAATGAGCGCAATTGTGCGGTAGTTGGAGCATTCTTTGGCACTGCCCTTCTTTGGAATTGGGATATAACAGGAGATAATAATGGGTAATGTTATTTATGTCTGGTGGGAATGCCCAGTAATCAGACCCTTTTGGAAGAAGTTTTAGTAAGTCATTGTTCAAATTATCAAGAAACCTTTGGTTTTTTAAAAAAATCTATACAGTCATTTTACTTTAATACTAGGATCTGTATGTAGAAGGACAGCATCAATTTGGTATGGAGTACATTGGCAGGTGCAAAACATTTGGTGGCAAAAAGGGGCATAATTCCTTTTGAACCCAATGCTCTAAAGGAATTGTTAATTAAATTATGAGAAGTAGCAAATAGAGGTGATGAAATCCATGGGATTTTTTTTACACCAGAGAGAGAATAATACAATAGAGACTTTCTGTATAAATTGGTTTCCTTTTATTGAATTTATGAGGACTAGATATAACCCTGGTTGGTAGAAAACAGAAGCTATTCTATGATTAAAAGAGTGGTAAGCAAGGAATCTATTCTCCCACTGAAATCAATGGGTGATATTCAACTAAGTGGTAATTAACTTAGTCATGCTAATAAATTTCAGTGAGTTTACTCTTAAAATATAGTTGAATAGCCAGGGTGAAGCTACCTGCTCCGGCACTGGGAGCAGCGTACATCCGGGGGCGTGGCTGGTGCGTGTCCCAGGGGGCATGGTGCAATGTCCCAGAGGGCGTGGCACGCCACCCGTGGGGTGCGTGGCACACGTTGGGGGGTGCGTGGCAAGCATCACACATTGTGGGGTGTGTGCGTCAAGCGTCCCATGGGGCAGCCGCAATGTCACTCCCCGCTGGATGGCACACAGGGCAGCAGGCCCCCCCCACTTCATCCGCCAGGGTGAATAGCACCCAGTGGGACTTGAAAATGCTTAACTCTGACTGGATAGTGCCTTTAGCAATAGCAGGCTAGAGAAATTAACACTGAAGGCTTTAAACTGCACCAGCTTTTTGTGGACCCTTCAGGCAAAACTCCTGTTCAATAAGGATAGAATGCACTCTGGCTAAGGACTCTGGCACTTACCCCATTGGTGTAGCTCATCTAATAAAGAGCTTGGCTTTGGAGTGCTGTCAATTTAGTCATTTACTTATATATCTGTGAGCATTTTGTGACATAAATTGATGCAGAACAGATGTAGAAGTTTACCAGGTTCATCCATTTAAAGTCTGAAAACCATGTTTTGTTGATGTGTGTGTAGGATGTTTCAGTTCAGATGCTTCTCTTTCTTCTTTTTTTTTAAAAAAATGAAACGTGCTTGCAACATATTCTCCCTCCTACGCCTGCCGCCACACTGAGTATTCATATTAATGGGTTGATTTGATTGTAATTAAAATCCAATAACAGATGACACTCAAGCAGAAATTAGAGGTAATTTCCAGCATTATTGAAGCATCCAACTTCTAGAGCTTATTGAGCGTGATCCCCACCCCAGGGATGAAAATTAGGATGGGGCTGGCCTACTTAGTTATTTTAAAGTGGGGACAGTGTACCTAGTTATTATTCTCTTGTTGTCTAAGTATTTAACCTTTTGCTTGCATTGGGTTAACAGAAAGGAATAGAAATAGTAAAAGAACAGAACACTCAGTTACCAAAAGCCGCTGCATCCAAAACAGAATTTAAAGCTACTGCAAAATTTGAGAAAGCCACTTCTGCGCCTGCGACCTGTCAGGAGTATGGGCAGGAGTCAGGCTCTGGGGCCTGTAGTGCTTTGCAGGACTGGGGCCTGCCTCAGCTTGTGCTGGAGAAGCAAGGCGTGGCCACACAGGTGAGGCCACTTGATACCTCACTGCACCTGGTGGCAGGAGCTGGGAGGGATAAAAGCTCAGCATTTCCCTTCAGCTCTTTGCCACAGCAACGCTATCCCTGCCTGGTTGCATCTGGCCTCTTGATTCTTGCTCCTTGGACCCTTGCCTTGCCGACGTCTTGATCCTTGCTCCGTGGACCCTTGCCTTGCCGACGCCTTGATCCTTGCTCCGTGGACCCTTGCCTTGCCGACGCCTTGATCCTTGCTCCGTGGACCCTTGCCTTGCCGACGTCTTGATCCTTGCTCCGTGGACCCTTGCCTTGCCGACGTCTTGATCCTTGCTCCGTGGACCCTTGCCTTGCCGACGTCTTGATCCTTGCTCCGTGGACCCTTGCCTTGCCGACGTCTTGATCCTTGCTCCGTGGACCCTTGCCTTGCCGACGTCTTGATCCTTGCTCCGTGGACCCTTGCCTTGCCGACGTCTTGATCCTTGCTCCGTGGACCCTTGCCTTGCCGACGCCTTGACCCTTGACCCTTGTACCTTCGCCTTGCTTCTTGTTCCTTGAACCTTCGCCTTGCTTCTTGTTCCTTGAACCTTCGCCGTGCTTCTTGTTCCTTGAACCTTCGCCGTGCTTCTTGTTCCTTGAGCCTTCGCCTTGCTCCTTGCTCCTTGGACCTTCGCCTTGCCGACGCCTTGCTCCTTGACTCCCAGACCTTCGCCTCTGCCTTGCTCCTTGACCCTGCGACTGCCTGCTGCTGGACCCTCAGCCCTGCACCTGTTCCTGCTTCTACACCACCATCTTGCCTCTGGTCCTGACGCCCGTCGACCGGACCGTGACACGACGGAAGTGGGGTTGTGGGCTGCCCGACTGTACCATCGCGTAGGGGCTGCGAGGTCAGCCCCTACGCGATGGTAGCTTCTCGCCTGCGTCACCCCCGACCAGCCAATGGGATCGGTCGGGGCGGAGCCACCAACTTTAAAGCGCTCCGCAGGTGGGAAAGCAGTCCCTTTCCTCCCCTGTTCGCCGGAGCGAACAGTTCACCCGCCCGCCCACCCCTTAAAAAGAGGTAAGGGGACGCTGCTATGGACGTCAGTTGGTCACCCTGGTTGGTCAGGGGGCCTGGTAGGATTTTTCCCATACTGGGCTAGCCATGATGGGTTTTTCGCCTACCTCGTAGCATGTCGTCACAACTTAGGTTAGGCAGTTAGGCGTTGGAAATTTGCATAACAATTAGATGGAGGAGGGGCAGGTTACGTCATCAGCTGCCCAAATTTGGAGAAGTAATTCCGTTAAAGGATTCCGGGGGCAAGGCTTGGTCCTGAGCCTGGAGTTGCCTGGGCCGTAAGGCACGCCCCTTCGGTGGCCACAGGAGGAGCTCTAGTAGATCTACATCACGGGGCTCCTTTCTGGTGGTTAACTTCTCAAGGACTCCAACACACGGGTTGGAGTCGGATATAGTCTGTTAGGTTCCAACGCCTAAGCCAATTCCGCTCAACATGCATACTTAATAAAGTTGTGGCCTTAACCACCCAATTAAATCTTAATCACTGCATCACGAGTCTTTATTACACGGGAAGGAGGGACATTGCCACACAATAGTTTTGAATAGATTCATGGTCTCTAGAATAACTTTGTGGGTTGTTTTTGTTGAAAAAACCAATGGCTAGGTTGCAATTGCAATTCTACCTCCCAAGTATGTGCTAAAATATTCAAAATTCATCAGATACATGATGCGTAATCCTCTGTTAGAAGATATGTATGAATATATACACATACCCGAAGGATCGTCTCCGCCCCCATTGTTCTGCCTGGACACTGAGGTCCAGCTCCGAGGGCCTTCTGTTACCTCACTGCAAGAAGTGAAGTTACAGGGAACCAGGCAGAGGGCCTTCTCGGTAGTGGCACCTGCCCTTTGGAACGCCCTCCCATCAGATGTTGTTGTTGTTCCCACTTACACATGTGCACATTCAAACACAGGGATGCAGATTGTAAATAGGCAATGGCAATGAAGAATGGAAAAGGCAATGTAATGTCTGCAAATCTCATATCATATAAGAACAGTGACTAATTCACAACAACAGTAATTGGTGAAAAGCAGCACTATACTATACTATTCAGATATGCTATGACAATTATACACCTGTATTGCAAATGAGAGCTATGGTTCTGATAAAACTCAAATAAAATAAAATATAATCAAATTTGCTGATAAATCTCTAGTTCATTCATTTCACACTGGGATTTCTCTCTAGTGCTTGTTACTAAGTTTTAAAGAGCCCTCCAAGCAGGAAAAGTTAAGACATGCAAAATTACACTGTGAATATTATCTCTTCCCCAAAGTGCTTTCAACATTTGCATATAACTAGAGGCTTCTCTTATTTAGAAAGGCAGAAATGTCATAGCTGGTGCTAATGTTATTCTGCTCAGGTACCTTTGCAGATCCAACCTGAGGATGAAAATGAAAGGCCATTTTTTCACTGCAACTAGATTGACGTCAATTCTAGTCCAAGAGTTAACCAGAACAAGAGTTAACCAAAGCATATCCTTCCTCATTTAGGAGTACCCTTTCCCAGAAATGATTTGCAAGCTGAGAGAGAATTTTTTGATACGGCATGTACATAAAATCATTCACATCATCATCATCACCAATCATCATCATTAATGTGACTATCAGTAATGTTCAGACATATTAGTCATATATATTTTTTTAAAAAATCAACATTTTATCCAATTATTAACATTTATCGATTTCAGTATTATAAATTATTGGGGAATGTTTAAAATGTAGCTGTCCTGATGTAGGAAACCATGCATTCATAGCGATGTGTTTGTGGAACCCCTGTAATAAGAGAAGTTATGTTCTGCCAGAGATACTGAAGTTTCTGAGGTCTGCTCCACCACGTGTATACACTAGTATTCAAGGGGGAGAAAGACCCACATAGATCAGCACATGTCATCATTTGCAAACATAATGCCAGTGTCTATATACTCACGACATGAGTGGCAGAGGGTTCCCAATGAGTGTACACGAGGCAGAACAGAGACTTGCACGATCTTCAAATATTATGCTGTACACATGTTTTCTGTGGGTTTTTATGAGAACAGTGTGCATCCTTGTGGAGAAAAGGTCACATATCACAGAGCTCTGATGGCACCAGACACCTCTGAGGTTGGGCGGGAGAGGGAGGGATGTTCTTTACAACTGCAGCCATCTGAAATGAAGGGTCTGACAGCATCAACTATTATGCAGCCATGAGGATAGACTGGGAAGAGGGAACTCCATTTCCTTCCTTCCTAATACTGTTGTCTAATTAGTGATGGCAACCACCCCACTCAGCTTGATTCAGCATTAAGTCAGCAATTACAAGTGACATCAGAGAAAAAAAACTTTATTTTTTAACAGCCCTCTACTTCCAATGTTTAGGGTGTGCATGGTGTTGCTTCTGTATCCAAAATGGCACTACCCATGTACAATAGAGAGAGAAAGAAATTATCAGCAGGCTGGTGTGGGGGAAGCACATTTTGCAGAAGGACAAAACACATGGGGGAGGGGGGAATCTCCAAAGAACATGCTCAGTGGCATGGAATGCCAACTGATTAAAAACTGGGTGTGAGAACAGTTATTCAACACTAAATTGGATATAGGCCAGTACATTTAAACCCCCTCATACCCCATACACCCATTTAACTTAATAGTACTTAAAATGCATACCTATGGTTGGATTGTGCCCAATCATCTGGGGAAAATTAATATTAAAAACAATCCTACCATGAATGATTGATCAGATTACTCAATGCAGCAGTAAGTAACTTGTGCTAAACAAGATAGCCCTCTAACAATGCAAAATATTGCACGTGCTTCAATGTGCAGATTGGTCTATTCACTTCAAAGAAGAGGATTCACTAATCTGGGAAGTTCTAGGTTCAAAATGACAGGCACATTCCAACTTCAAATGGTTAGGCACATGCAGTGTCCTCTGACATGACTGCCCCTCAAAGTGAGTAGAGTATTTTCCCACATTTCCCCTGATAGGCTTAAGCTCTCGTCTCCTGCTTTCCAAATTCATGCCTTATGGAGTGAGCCACTGGAGGTTGCTGCTGTTGTGTGTCTGCCCCTGTTGTAGGTCCTGTGCCTTCCTTCAGCTGCCCTACAAAATAAACTTTCTAAACGAGTCTTGAACACTTGTCCCAGGAGGTGTGTGTGTAATATTTGTAGGTATCTTGCCTAAAGAGCTAGGTGAGTGCTGTGGTGTGTCTTCTTGGTTCCCTTGTGCTTATAAAACTGTGGTTGTGAGCAGTATAAATGAATTTGTATCTTTGTTTTGGGGCTGGCAGGAGCAGAGACTGAGTTCATGGGGATGTTGTGGTATTGTATCATTTCCATGTGTGTCTGTGTGTTGGGGGGTGATGCAGGGGTGTGTGTTAGGTGAGGGTCCCCATCATCATGGGTTCACTGGCTCCCTCCATGTGTAGAACATGGATTGTCAGGGATTGGCAGAGTTCTCATGGCTGCTGCTGACATGTCTGCCAATTTTTGTATTTCCTGCTTGTGTATTTTTCTTGTCCCCTCCTGAGCACACCTTGGATATGGTAGCATTTCTGCCAATGTAGCAGTGGCATATACTATATTTGGTCCCAAAGTAATATGAGTAAATGATTGCTCTGCCCATGTTTTCACAACTTAACATTCAATAAACATTTGCATGCATTGTAAAAGATGCACAACTTTACAATATCACAAAAGATTATGTGAAGTGAATTAGATGTCAATCAGTGGAACGATCGCCTCTTGTTTATGCACAGCTTATTCCTTATTCAGTAAATGCTGGTGTGCTGTAAATTCATTTTATTTCGGTAGTGGTGGAACATGATTACAGTATATAAGTAGCAACTAAAGACATTGCTCACATATCATTAGCACAGCTTGATGATCAAATAGCCAAAAATTTAGAAAAGATTGTTGTCTGTCTGGTGTTATATATACTAAGTAGGTACAGTGTAAGCAGTATTATGCCTTGAAACTAGTTGGCACTGTTTATACATGCTTCATCCTTTGACGACCGCATGCCAGATGATGGCTTTGTTGTATGGAAACAGCCTTCCCAGATCAAACACAAGCAGAGGTTTCATGTCACCTCAAATGCAATACTTTCCAGTAAAAGCAGTTCACACTGCGAGTCATCAAGAGTTGAACAGTAAAGTGATGGGAGATCATGTGGCATGCATGCCTGTGTGAAATAGCCTTTCATTTCCTCATTTTGATAATTACAGATCACCTAACTAGGTCTTTAGATGAAATACCTGGTGTTTGGCATTCTACAGTTGTTTGATACTTAACCAATAGACTAAATTTGTATTTCGAGCATGGTGCTCTCCAAGTGAAAATTACATTGGTGCTATTTTTATATAGTATTTCTTGGTCTTACTTAAATAAATAAGTGGGAGGAGCGAGAGATGTAGGGATCACCTGATCCAAAAGATTTGGTCTTTACAGTCTTCGTTGCCAAATGATGCTGTGTAGCTGCTGCAGATATTAAAACTAACATTTACATTCTACTCACGATACTCCTTTGCTCCAGTTTAGGGAACTGCCAACACAACCAAACTCTCACAGAGCCTGTCCTTCTAACGAGTGCTAGCAGAGCCATACTTCTGCTGATTTGTTCAGCAACTTGGATGGGTAGGGAAGGGGTAACTACTATATCAGGCTTCCTCAACCTCGGCCCTCCAGATATTTTGAGACTACAATTGCCATCATCCCTGACCACTGGTCCTGCTAGCTAGGGATCATGGGAGTTGTAGGCCAAAAACATCTGGAGGGCCGAGGTTGAGGAAGCCTGTACTATATTCATACTCCCCCTCCCCCAATCCATGTCTCAACAAGTGACCGGCATTGCATGAATTTAATAATTTTCATGGCAAAACTGTGTCACCATCCCTTAAAAAACTGCAGGAGCCTGAATGCTGCAGCTATTGAATCCAGGATCCTCCCTGCCCGCCCACCCCCGCCACCATAATCCATACAAGTCATAGGTTGTAGAGCTGCATAAAGGTAAAGGTACCCCTGACCAGTTGCGGATGACCCTGGGGTTGCCCGCTCATCTTGCCCTATAGGCCGAGGGAGCCGGCGTTTGTCCGCAGACAGCTTTCGGGTCATGTGGTCAGCATGACTAAGCCACTTCTGGCGCATCAGAGCAGCGCACGGAAACGCCGTTTACCTTCCCGTCAGAGCAGTACCTTTGACGTGCTTTTGAACTGCTAGGTGGGCAGGAGCTGGGACCAAACAACGAGAGCTCACCCCGTCGCGAGGATTCGAACCGCCGACCTTCCGATCAGCAAACCCTAGGCTCTGTGGTTTAGACCACAGCGCCACCCGTGTCCCTGTAGAGCTGCATATCGCCCTCTCATGTCATGTGTCTCTGCTTAATTTCATGCAGATGGCAAGGAAGTGAAAAACAGCACGAAAGATTTGGAAGAGAGAAAACAAGCAATTCTGCCAAACTTTGGCCCCATTTACTTTTGCATCAGTCACACCCACTACCAGTATGCATCCTGACAAATCACCCAATGAAATGCAGCCCTCACTCAAGAGAAAAAAGTGTGTCGTCTACTGCTGTCAGAGGAACTATTTCCCATGTATATATTGCTTTCACTGGATTGGAGCAATTACTATCAGTTCCCAGATTTTGTTAACTGTGAATTTTAGCATGTTTATGTTTTCCTTATTTTAATGTTATTGGATCAAAGTGTTCATGCAGTTTTGGGTTTTTGAGTCTCTACTGTTGCAGGATGCAAATGCCAGATGATTTGGTCTAAACCAGGGGTCAGCAAACTTTTTCAGCAGGGGGTTGGTCCACTGTCCCTCAGACCTTGTGGGGGGCTGGACTATATTTTTTGGGGGAAATATGAACAAATTCCTATGCCCCACAAATAACCCAGAGATGCATTTTAAATAAAAGGACACATTATACTCATGTAAAAACATGCTGATTCCTGGACCATCTACGGGCTGGATTTAGAAGGCGATGGGGCTGCACCCGGCCCCCGGGCCTTAGTTTGGGGACCCCTGGTCTAAACTAGAGGTTGTTGTTTTTTTCTTTAAAAAGATTGCACCTGGATTAAAATACTTAAAAAAAATTATGACCTAGAAAAAATATGGAATCTGCTTTCTAGAACTTATTAGAGACGTTTTAGATAGCTGCAGTTTTTAAATTCAAAGCAGAAGTGATAATAATCATTTGATTCTAGTTAAGTAGGAACTCTCTCCCAAGGATACTTTGGGACTATACTGCAATACACTATGGTTTCAAAGTATTGGTTTATTTATTCATTTTGATTCAGATGTGCAAGTCCTTCCAAGCTAAGATGTAATTCTCACCTGCTGCTTCTGGAAAAAATGATTTATTATAAGTGAATGGGTTATATCACAATGTGGCCTAATGCACACAGCCAGCAAGCTGTGCATAAGTCACTCTGAAGAATCAGTCAGACAAAGACAGACAAAAAGAGGCACCTAGGGCCTGTGGATTGTCACAGAAATCAATTTATTATGAGCTTGTGCAGGTGTGTCAGGAAGGAAACATGGACCAAATCTAAACTAAGCCACAAAGGAGGACAAATGGGAAAATATAAAAATTTTCTCCGATGCTACCCCTCCCCCCAAAATGAATGGAAATTAATTGGAACTCTTGAAGATTTCAATGAGACTCATATAGAATAATTTCCCGGTGAGCTGCAACCATCATTTGAGAATCAGAATAACCCTTTGATCTTGCTTCCTCTCTTGAAACAATTTTATTTGATAGCCTCCTATCTTACCTAAGAATAGTGATGAGGCCTTTTAAAGACTTAGAGGAATTAATATTATACACATGCTTGATTAGCTTTATCTCTACAGAAAATAAATTACTACTGAATAGAAACAAAATAAGCAAAACAGTATATTTGACAAACTTGTTTTATGACATGGTTCCTCTGCATAAGTAAACTAATTTCATGTGGGTGGATAAACCCAATTAATATTTTCAAGTAAATAAAGGCGAGGCATCATGAAAGGCTCTTAGAGGCTATTAAATCAGCTCAACACACAAAATAAAAATATGTAATGAAATTTTTTATTTGTGTACAAAATGTCATAATTTGTCAATACTGTACAGCAAAATATATTATCACTCACATCCCAAAATAATCAGACAATATTTTACTACTTCTCTCTCTCTCTCTTTGCCCTTTAAAAATGGCAATACTGTTTTGGCAGTTCAGCAGCTAAAAATAAAGTGCTATAATTACGTAGTCTTGGAATGCCTCCACTTTACAAATGTGATGCACAATCTTGTATACAACCACA
This sequence comes from Zootoca vivipara, assembly GCF_963506605.1. NCBI lineage: Eukaryota > Metazoa > Chordata > Lepidosauria > Squamata > Lacertidae > Zootoca > Zootoca vivipara. Next base: position 49,132,393 of record NC_083278.1, on the reverse strand, counting down.
CTGTGGTTCCCCCACACGCACACAACCAAAAGCTTCTGACTTTTCACATTCTCAAGAATACACACACATAAAGTGCTACTGTTTAAACATCCCCCCCCAAAAAAAACAATTTCACAACATGTATCTGGTTCATACCAGGCACTGTAATTCACAAAAGTCAAAGATTGTCACTTTGTGCAAAACTACACAGAGGAAGAAGTCACTTAGACATCACTGGGGGATCTTGAACGGAAGGACACTTTTGATTGAAAGCAGCCACAAAACAGAACCCACATAGACCTCTGAATTTCTTGGTTTCTGTAGGCATAAATGATAGGATTGATCATGGAATTGTAGGTAGCAGGTAGAAGTGTGGCATAAGTGTACACAGCAGGGTAGCGGGAATCTCCAACTACGCAGTAGATAGCAAAAGGTAACCAACTGGCTCCAAAAGTCCCAAGGATTATAGCAAGTGTTGAGACTCCCTTTTTGGTTGCAACATAGTGAGATGCAGTCAGAAAATGTTGCTGGAGTGCTATCTGGTGTGCATGCCTGCAAACTATTTTGCAGATTTTAATGTACAGGTGCAGCATGAGAATAAAGATGACAAAGAAGGAGGCAGACAGCAAGGTCACATTACTTTTGGTCAAGGGTCTCACAATACTGCATGATGAATAATCTTCTAGGCAATTCCAGCCCAAGACAGGTAGCAGTCCTAAGCAGAGGGAAACCCCCCATGTGATGATCAGCATCATATGAATACAGAGAGCAGTCTTCTCAGAGTAGTAAGTCAGTGCGTTGTACAGGGAAAGGTAGCGATCAACTGTGATGGCTAATAAGCTACTCACAGAGGCAGTAAAAGAGGCAACTAGGAAGCCAACTGTAATAAGGCTGATGGTTTCTGACTGGATCACATACTGGAAAACAAAATTGAGGATTAGGCCAACTCCAGCCAGTAGGTCTGCTGTGGCCAAGCTCCCAATCAGCACAAACATTGGGGTTCTTAGGTTGGGAGTGTAGAATATAATGGCCACAACGATCGCATTTTCACAGGCAATGATGGTCCCAGAAATGCAGAGCATAATATCCCAAGGGTTGATGATAAAGATGGGGAGCTTGGACGAGAGCTCCAGAGAAGAATTCTGGTTGCTGGCTTGGATCCAGGGCACAGGGCTCCTGGTTTCATTCAAGGCAATGCTTTCATTCATCTCTGCCACAGCCAGGTATGCCACCTGCAAGGAGAAGAAGGAAGGAAGGAAGGAAGGAAGGAAGGAAGGAAGGAAGGAAGGAAGGAAGGAAGGAAGGAAGGAACAAACAGGGTGTTAAAATAATCCCTTTGCCAAAGCAAAACAAACAGGAGAGAAGGAAACACAGAATAATATCTAAGTTAAAAGGACAAAATAAAAGAAGGGAGAAATCTAACACGAATGTGAAGGAAACATGTCTAGTCTAGTCTAGTCTAGTCTAGTCTAGTCTAGTCTAGTCTAGTCTAGTCTAGTCTAGTCTAAGGCACAAAGAAGTGGGGATTAGCATCCATAGGCAGGAAAGAAGCCACACAAACCCATAGAGCCTGGTGAATAGTAGCTGGTGCGTTCAGAGAGCCGCGTTTGCAAAAGCCGACGGGCGCTCTCCGTGGTGCTGAAACTAAAGTTTTCCCTCCCTCTTTAGGAACGATCCCCAAAGCAGGAGAGCCTCGTTCGCGAAAGCAGGCGACTGACCGCATCTCGCCATCGCAGCCTATTAAGATCCCGCTGGTTTGGTTTAGCTACGTGCTGCGCTCTCTCTCTGTCCTGCGATTCTCCCGCCACACACCCACACCCGCAGCACTCGCTCTTACTCTGCTTCAAGGCTGAGAGAGGTTTCTCATGGGTGCTGCTTCTGCCGCTGCTCGCCGCCGTCTGTCCCGTCGCGTGGCTGGAGCCGCGTACCTTCTTTGCCTTTGGCGGGCAGGAGCCGAGGAGGCGGGAGCAGGCGGCTGCCACCCTGCGCGTCTACCGATAGAGCGAGAAAGAGCCGGAGCGCTCTCAGGCGGCTCCGAGCTTGACGTAGAAATGACAGAGGCGAAGGCAGGGCCACAAGCGCGCACATGGAGCACTGGCCCCGGCCAAGCCCCCGCCTGCCGAGGGAGGGGGGAAAGCGCGCGCGCAATTAAACTGGAGGGATGAAAGAGCAACGCGACTGCGGGGAGGAGGAAGGCACCGCCGTGCAGAGACGCTGAGCCCGTGCAGAGACGCAGCGGGGCGGGGGGCGCTGTGGAAGGCGGATGGGGCGCGAGCAGATACACCAGTCGGGAGCGGGAAGGCGGGGAACAGCAGCGCCCAAGGGCAGGAAAGGGAAAGAGGAAGGCGGGAAACGTTGCTGTGGGGGAAGGCCAGGGGGCCGGCAGGGCTGAGGGGGAAGAGAGGAGAAAAGGGGCTCGTGGGTGGCGAAGACAAGCCAAGCAGGGCGCACAGACAGGAGGCACTCAGCTGCAAGCGCCCTCCCGCCCTGCTGCCTCAACCCCGAAAGAGGCCGTCCGTTCTGGTTCCTGACCATGCAACGCGGTAGTTGAGATTTCCCCCACAACGCGAGGCGCTTCCCACGCCAGTGCGGTCGTGGGGGAGCTGCCGCTCACCCTGGCCCCCTGGAGTGTGAGACACGTGTTTGCAAACATGTGCTGCTGCATCCACACTTTTACATGGAAGGGGTTGCACTCCCTCTGAAGGAACAAGTTAGTAAGTCTAGGAGTGCGACTGGATTTGCTCTGTCGCAGCTGTCCCAAGAAGACTCCTCAGCTAGGGATGCTTAACCCCCACTTCTGGCTGCTCACTGGTTGCCCTTGTTTTTTTGGTCCTGTCCTCAACAATCCATGCTCTAGTCTAGTGACTTTCCATTTGGACGACTGCAATGTGCTTAACATTGGGCTACCCTTAAAAGTCAGTATGGAAGCTAAGACAAAAATATATCATGGAATTGTGTGTAACACTCAGTTTCCCCATCAGCGTAGTGGAAACAATAGTGACTTTTCTCAGACTGCTATGGGAGGGATAACAAAAGAGTTCACCAAGTACTATGCAAAGTGAATGCACTACATTAAATTTAAAGAAGAAATAGTACCCTGTTTCTCATATTTTAAGACATACCCATAAAATAAGCCATAGCAGGATTTTTAAGCATTCAAGGAATATAAGCCATACCCCGAAAATAAGACATAGTGATAGGCGCAGCAGCAATGCCGGCCGCGGCAGGAGGAGGAAAAAAATAAGACATCCCTTGAATATAAGCCATAGTGTGTTTTTTTGAGGAAAAAATAAATATAAGACGTGTCTTATAATATGAGAAACACGGTAGTAGTAGCAATTAGCAATTCTTAAAGGACTCAGTGGGATATACTAAGCAAGTGCTACCATGCAGCCCAATGCTGTGCACAGGGAAAGGCTTAGCCAATTTCTGTGGGACCTACCCTCAAATAAAGTCTCAATCTGAATAACTTAGGCTGTGTACACAATATGACATCTGAAGCATGTTCTTTCCCTCAAGGAATTCTGATCACTGTTGTTTTAAATTATTATTATTATTAATTATTATTTATACTCCGCTGGGAATTGTAACTCTGTGAGGGGTAAACTACATTGCCAGTGGCACAGCTAGCCACTTGGGATGCAAGCCCCATGCTGCCGTTTTGGGCAGCATGGAGCCTGCAGGCACCCAAGCCACCTTGTCACTCTCAGGAGAGAAGCGAGGCTGGGGCACGGTAAGTGCACACACACCCGGCGGTGTGGCGCCCAGCGCCCCCCCCATCCTTCCTCCCCAGGTATGCCTCTGTGCAGTGCCCAGAATTCTTGGATGGAAAGAATGTGCTTCATATGTGCTTTAAAGGTCTAGTGTGTATGCAACCTTAGTGACTAAAGATCAGAATGTTGTAATGCAACCTTCTTTAAAACTGCATTGAGAACAAAGAAGACTGAGGAGAAGATAAGGTATTAGAAAACGGGTTGAGAAAGTTGCCTTATATCAGAACTGGAAGGAGAAGATGTAGCACAGTGAAGGTTCTTTTCCCACTACCACTGCCCACCTATCTCACCTAACAAAAACAAGACTAGTCTTTGTCAAAACAAAGAGGATAATTAGCACCTGCTAATGATATACGCTAAAGGAAGTTTCCTTATACAGTACTGTACCAAATCAGATCACTGGTCAATCTAGCTTGCTCTTGCACTGACTGACAGCAACTCTCCACTGTTTCAGACACGGTTCTCTTGCAGTCCTATCTGGAGATGTTGAAAATTAAACCTGCACCTTTCTGCATGCAAAGCATTTGCTACAGCACTAAGCAATGATCCTTCCCATACTATCAGAATAATATTTGAAGCTTTGGACCATGTGGGGAAAATCCATGCTGCAGCTCAGCCCCAGGCCGGCATTGCCTTTTAGTAAACTGGACTCATACTAATTGAAGGAGAAGCCTATGTGTGGCCCTAGAGCTTCTCATATTGCCCTGTTGAGATAGGAAAGAATGGCACTTCAGTGACTGTCAGGCCATCAGTACAAAGGAGAGCCTAAGGAGAGAAAAAAGACACCTGCAAAGTGGTAAGGAAAGCCACTTTCTCTATTTCTTCTTTAGGTTTTTTTAATATGTACATGTAGGTAAAATATTTTGGTGTTGTCAGTATGAGTTTGATTCATAAGTATCTCAGTGTTCCCTGAATTTAATTTAATTTTTTTTTACCACAGCCTGGGTCCTGTAAACACCAGTTTAGAAGATATACTACCGGTAGCAGTTCTGCAACAGAACACATGAGACTTCTCTAGATGAACATGTTAATCACAATGTAGGAAGTAGTTATTCAAGCAAAATATTTTTTCCGTACTATTTTAATAATCTGCACACACTCATCAGACAACACAAGAATCAAGTTTATGTTGCAGTGGGTGTTTCTTAAATAGGCCATAATGGCTAGTACAACTGATAGTATCTCATTCACCCAGGGTGAGAGTCACAGAAAAACAAGTTTCACTGTAGCCTGTGAAGTGGGATAGAACACTAGGTTTTTGCAGAAGGCTAAAAAGAAGGAGCCTTTATGGGGGTTCCAATGCTCTTTTATCTGAAGGAAACTTGCGCTCTTTATAGTTTCTGTATGCTTGATTAATCCCACACACTCTGTACATTTGGAAAGATATAGAACATCATAAGACACACACAAGTTCTTTCTCTTCACAAAGAAACTGACCCTGTAGAAGGCCTTTGGGATTCCCTATTACTGAGAAGAGTTAAATCTTTGGAAACCCTTGATACAAGAGTCATAGGCTGCAGTCCTATACACACTTACCTAGCAGTAATCCCCATGGAACTCAATGGGTCTTAGTCCTGGTGTAGACATGTACAGAATTGTACTGTTAGGGAATGCTTTCATTACCCGTTTCATTGTAAAAGAAAAGGGGCAATAAATCCTCCAGGTTTGCAAATATATATTTATTGGGCTCAGTGTATTTCAAATATCTTCTTCAGAGGCATGATCAGTTTGAGACCGGGGTTTTTTTTGGGGGGGGGGAATATGCACAGAGGCTGAAGTTTCAAGTTTCAAGTTCATCCTAAGCATGCTCCTGAAAAAAATATTCAAAGCACACTGCACCTGGGGGCTTCCTCTCTCCCTGTCTTCAAGTTTAGTGTCCTCCTGATACTCTTTATTTAAAAACACAGTTTCTTCAACATCATTCACTATGCTGTACTCAGATAGAATGCATAGCTGCCAAGTTTTCCCTTTTCGCACGAGGAAGCCTATTCAGCATAAGGGAAAATCCCTTAAAAAAAGGGATAACTTGGCAGCTATGAGAATGACGTTCAAAACTAATTTGAATAATGCAGCTGCTGCTACTACATGTGATCAAGATTAAAAATCACATGTAGCTATGAAATCAATTCCTTAAAGACACATTCCAGCTTTGATTATCTCCCGTTTGGAAGAGGATAATTAGATAACAGCAATTAAAATGAAAATCTTTGCACTTCTTGATGATTCCCCATGAAAACATATGAAACAACCTTCATCCTTCAAAGGCAGAAGAGATCCCAACTCCAGCTGTCATTAGTAATATACATTATTAACATCTTCACAACATTTGGTATGAATCTAATGGTTGTGATTGAAATAAGTGACGGATGTTATATGTTATATGGCATAAAGAATCAGTCCACAATCAACTGACATTTTTCTCTTTTATCCCACTTTATATCTTATTCAGCTAACTATTCCTGTGGAAACTGGCATAAGGACTTCCACTAAGACATCAAGGCTTTCCCCACCTCTCCTCTCCCCATGCACCCCCTGAAATTGGCTTGGGAGTGTGTACTGTATGCGTGTTGAGGATCATTGGAATGACTGCCACAGCACTAACATTGCATTCCTACCTCCGTTTTGGAATGAATGCCTAAGTACAAATTATTCATGCCTCTTATCAAGGTGTGTGGATAAGAGAACTCCAGAGGATATATTCCTGTGATTGAAAAATAATTAGGGTCTCTGGCAAATACCATCTTATCAGGAGGTAAGAACTGCACAATGTAGGAATTGGGTCTGTACTGTGGCACCTACCATTCGGAATTCTCTGCTGTTGTATATTAGACTGCAGCTCTCTTTTTGGCACCTACGAAATACCACCCCCAACAAGCCTTTTAAATATGTTTTTACTGTTTTATCACTTTTTTTTGCTGTCCTGGGCTCCTTTGGAAGGAAGGATGGGATACAAATTTAATAGATAGATGATAGATAGATAGATAGATAGATAGATAGATAGATAGATAGATAGATAGATAGATGATAGATATTTCATGCTGAAGTTTCTGTAGCTGAGTGCAATGTTTGAAATTTGGGCATAATTATATGTTACTGACATGAGGATGCCTCCAAAAATTGCACCCTTGTACTGGATTATCCCTTTCCCCCCCCCTATATTAACAAGTAGCAAGTTATTTACCTGGGTTGTGATGTCAACTTTTGCATTTCTCCATTCTTTTCAGCTGTAGTCAGTGTTGTGCTGTGGGTGGTAGCACATTCAATAATGTGATGTCACATGAGTAAGTGTTGCTTTGCATTAGGAAAGAAATCAACTGGAGGTTTCTGTTTCCAGTGACAGCCTTGTATGACCTGTAACATGTAGTTCCTTCCTGAGTATCCTCCATTTAAAACTGTTACTCCTAGTTCTTTCCTTTGTTAACAGAAAACAAATTAGCGTCATCCTTATAATAGCATCTTACAGGTGTTAGAACGTACCTTCTTGTCCCTATAAAAGACAGCTCTTTTTCAGGCTTTCAAAGCACTTCTTGTATTAAAGAATTTTCAGTCTGTCACACTTCCCTGAATCTTTTCCAGATTTTATATGGCTTTAAAAAATGTAGCAACCCAGGAAAGCTAAGAGTAGATCAGTCAGGACTCCAGCATTTGCATTCTGAAGTTTGAATATTATGTTCTAATGTATCATGAAATAGGTTTTTTGAGGGGGTGGGGGTCATTACCTCTATTCCTTTATCTCTGTTCCATTTGCCTCTTAAATATACACAGGATTTAATTTGCCTAGTCGAATATTTATTCAGCTGAACAAATCTGATATCTTAGATATCTCTACTCAGAATAAGCCCATTGAGTTCAACAGGATTTCCTGCAAGGTACGGAAAGTGTGTATAGATTTGCAGCCTATATTGAGAGTACCATATGCCCCAGAGGTGCACTTAGCCTATTCTAGAACTCGGGACTATTGCTGTTGCAGCTCCTACTGTCTGTAATCAATTACAAGCCAAAATCAAATATGATGATGCTTAGTTGCCTACTAAAGAAGTTTTTGTTTAGGAAGGCTTTCTCTAAGTGTAACCCAGTCATTTATAGAAGATCAATTTTATCTTTGATGAAGTGCTTTTCTTTGTAAGGATGGTTTTATTGTTTTAGAGTTTATCAGTTTGATTGTATTGTTCTTAGAGCTTGTATTTCTTTTTTCTTTATTTTCTTTTTTTGTGTTTCTGAGTTTTATTCTGTGTTTACTCTGTACACTGCTTCAGAGGCTTAATGCCATGAAGTGGTCTATGGATTTTTAAAATAAATTATAAATAATAATCTTTTAAACCTCTGTCATATTCTCTATAGTAAGAAGTACTAGGAATTCTTTGAGCTTTGATTAATGACATACTTCCATAATGTTAACAGGCCTAGAAGCCAGTATAACAATACTCCTGATAAATCATCAAATAGAGTTTATCATTGTAGTTACGGTAAAAGGGTTTACACTTGCAGTCTTTGCAAGAGCACAGTTAACAAACATTACAGCAGTGACAGACAAAATAGCACTTTCAGAGATGAAGTAATATTTTTTCCATATATCTTCATATACTGTACTGCCTTTCATTCTAAAAAAATGAGGCCTTTAAAGTGGCTGATACCCCCATTGAAACAACTAATTAAGAAGAAAGTTAGTATACAAGCAATATATAATTGCATAATAATTATGCCCTTATATCACTTTTTTAAAGCCTATTTTCTGCCATTGTCTCTGCTGCTCTTTTGCCAACAATGTTCTTTTTTGTATTTAAATGACTGCATCCTGTTCTTTCTGCTTTAATTACATGAGCTATCCCAGTCAGCGAGCTAGAGTGGGCTACATTGCAGTGTCACTGAGGTCAAGCAAAGTCCATGGAAGATGTGGAGAATGCTTCTTCCATCTGTCAAATAGATTATCCGAACCAATTAGGGATTAATTGATGATGTCAGAATGGAATGATGTCACAATGTAGCCAATCAGATTTAATGTGCTGATGCGATCGAAGACAAACAAAGCAAATTCAGGAAGCATCACTCTCCCTTTCAATGCAAACCCTGAGAAATTACCAGGGTCCAAGTGTCACTCAACTAATTCTCATTGTAGTTATAAAATCCTCCCCCAAAGCCTTCCCCTCTTCAAATATCTGTGCTCCATGTAGAGATATAGCAGCAGGTTAAGAGTGGCACATCACCCTGAGGGTGGAAGGTTATAATCCTGCTTCCTACTAATTATATGAAACTCCTTCACAAGTATAATGAATAAAGGGGACTAGATTCTGCAGATTCTCCATTTTACTTGGCTTCATAAACTTTTATGTTTCTGTAGACTATATACACACAGTAAAATTGATTTGATAAAGCTTTTAAAAATAAAATAAAACAAAAGTATGTGCAGAGTACTAAGATTCCAAAATAATTACATTTCTGCATGCCTAAAGACCTTGAAGGAGTAACTTAATTTAACTTTTCCATACTGTACAAAGAAACTTAGAATAAATTCTCAAGAGGATGAGGCAGAGTAGAAAACTTTGTACTCGGCAAGTTAGGAACGTGTTTCAATAGTTTGGGGGCAAATGGTAAACAGGAGGCTGAATGGTGGTTAGAGGGTTAAAAGAGACCAAGTGTTAGAAAGGACATGGGGAGGGTTTGTTGAGAGTGGCAAACAGTAGCGAGTTTGAGTGTAATGAAGTAAGAGAGGAGGTGGGAACTGCGTTAGAGGTTGATGATGTGGTTTGAAGGGGAAAACAATGGCAACAGAGACAGAAACCAGGACTTGGGCAAGGGAGACCAACAGTGCTTAGATGGCAGCAACAGGCTATAGACCCCATTGAGAAATATTGTGGAAAACATCATCCCATTGAAATGGGGATGTGGGATTTCAAAATGCTCACCTCTGGGCAAACTAGATATAAGGGAGATGGAAAGTACAAATAGTGATAAGAGCTGTGTTAAAGATTTTTATGTTAACTTTTCAACAGCCTATCCAACTTAAATACAGTATTTTATTACAGGGAGGGCATTTTTAATGTCATTTTTTCTGGCATTCAATTAAAACATTTAAAAAAAACTTGAAGTCTGCAGTTATTAAATTTATTAATCACCCTGCTTAATTGGTGTTTCCCTACCTAATCACAAAATAATGCTTCTTTCCTCCACTGTATTGATCTGCACTGAAGAATTTATCATTCTAGCTTGCTTTAAAAAAAAAAAAAAGTACCAAGCCGTGAAATTGTTTGGTAATTGGTGCTTTGTCATGAGGTTCTGCATTAAACTTGAACAGAGCTCTGTATTTTGAACTGGCACTGCCATTGAGAGGATCTGTCTTAAAGAAACACTCTGCCCATCTCTATTCTCATTAGCATGCTTGTCAAGAAGCACCAGCATTGTAAAATACATACAAAAGTTTTTAAAAAGAAAAATCTGAATAATGGAACGATTTTATCAGCTTAAAAGCGACTTTGTTAAAGTTGTCATTTGTTTATATCCAGTGTTGCCTTTCTGCTAATGAAGGTGTACCTTCCATTCATCAAAGGGACTTTGATCCAATGTACAGTAGGTTCTGTACATGCGTCTGACCAAACTGCGGGAGGCAGTGGAAGACAGGAGTGCCTGGCGTGCTATGGTCCATGGGGTCACGAAGAGTCGGACACGACTAAATGACTAAACAACAACAACAGCAACAGCAACAGCAACAGCAACAACACAGTAGGTTCCCACTGTTGGAAGAGTGGGAGACAAGTTTCACTCATTCTCCCTTTTTCCCTACAGCATCTTGTGGTACTGTACACGACATCCTTAAAAGCATCATCGGGGGAACCAACTAAAATGGTCTCCTGTTCCATCAGCAAAAGCATTCCGTGAGCAGAACTTATATGATTGCTGGATCCAACAAAAACGTGCTGTTGGTACAATAACTTATAAGATCTTTACAGCTGCCCTTCATGCAAAGCTTCAGCTCATGCTGACTGCATAGTAAAGACCCATGTGGCTTCATTAGTCCCACTTAGCCCCCACCCATGTGGTGTTCCATTATGGAACATTTATTTACTTATTTGCAGTATTAATATGCTACCCAGTAACTAAAGTGGTAAAAGAGTTGTATACAAAAATAAAACCATAAAATCTAATATAGCAAGAGAAGACAACAATTATAAGATGAAGTTCACAGCAACAACAAAGATTCAGAGTTGGGATGGAAAGATCTGTCAAGTTCATTTCTACCAATTTCTATTTTCCCACATTGTAGGCACCAGGCAGACATATGTGAGGAGGCCATTTCATACCTGGGGTGCCACCACTGAGAAGGCCCTCTCGTCAGTACCACTTACTGCAGCTTCCATACATCTGCACCTGATGGGTATTTCACTATAATGTTTGCCATGGCTGCAGTGGAGTGTTTATTAAAGTAAACAAGTAAAGTGTGAAAGGCACATAAATGACATATGGATTTGCAGCCAATCAACACTCTAGTGCACCCCCTCTCTGTGTTAGGAATGTACACCATCCTTTCACACTTAGCTATGAGGAACAGCAGTGTAACAGCAGTGTGTCTGTAGCAAACGCAGCCGCTGTGGACCTGAAGCAGCTTTTTGAGGTTGCCTTTTTTGAAGCCATTGTGAGCAATAAGATGGGTGCTTTCCCTCAATATTCTATTCCCATTTTTAGGCAGATCCCCCCCTCTTTCTGTGTGTGTCTGTCTGTCTATCTATCTATCTATCTATCTATCTATCTATCTATCTATCTATCTATCTATCTATCTATCTATCATCTATCTATCATAGATTTACATCCACACAGCTGGCACATTTTGCTGGTGCACTTCAGGTTATTTTGAACTCTGATGTTTTATCTACATACCATGGTCAAACTGGGTCTAAGGTTGAGCATCACCAAAAACACACCAAATGTCTTTCATCTCTATAATGCAAAGGCACCTTAGGAATGATGTTTACACTTTAATGCAAATAAACTGAAACATGGACCTTACATTTTATGTCTCAGAACGAGAGCCATTTCATTAAATGAGTTGTTGGGAGTGAATTCTAGAAACAATTTGCCCAGCAAAGGTTCCCTTTTTGTCCTCATGCTGCTCAGCAGTGAAGTGTACTGTCCCTTTACAAGGCCACACAAAGACAGGGCCACTGAACTGCGAACTAAATCAAGCAGGGTGTCCATGACAACCCATTCAGCAGATATGCTAAAGCACAGGCCAGGGTTCACATCACATGCGTACCAGCACGTTGTAATTAAATTTGACTGTGCACAGAAGACTGCGGAGAACCACAAGCAAGTTTCCAAATATTACGCCTGAGTTCAGAATTTTCCCCTTGCTCCAGATCTTGGGGTTACTTCTCACCCTGGAAATAGTAGAGACTGCCAGTCTTAACCCCGCAACACAAATCATTAGCATGAACTTGCTACAAGACAAAACAGAGAGGGTGCTTTTTGCTTCACTGTCAAGAGCTACATGATTGCAGCTGTTGGGGCTGAGCTGGAATGCAATTCTGGTCAGATTTATTAGTAATCCTGTCTTCTTGCCCACCTCCATTCCTTTCTTAAAGCTCAGTAGTGAGTTTGACTCACTCGCTGCTGCTGAGTCATCTTGCAGCTACCTGCTTTCTAGTAGCCACTGCAGAAAGAAGGGCAATGTGGGCTAAGTATGGTGGGGGTGTGGATAGTGTATGAGCAATCCTGCCTAAAAGTGGAAGGGTGAGGGCTTCATTCTTTTTAAAATTATATCGTAAATGAGTACAAAACAGCCATTTAAAGAGAAGCCAAAATACAAAACCAATTTAAGATTACAAGTAGGTAAACGGAAAAGGACCCCTGGATGATTAAGCCCAGTCAAAGGCAACTATGGGGTGCAGTGCTCATCTCGCTTTCAGGCCGAGGGAGCTGGTGTTTGTCCAAAGACAGCTTTTGGGGTCATGTGGCCAGCATGACTAAACCGCTTCTGGCACAACAGGACACCATGACAAATGTCGGAGTGCATGGAAACGCCCTTTACCTTCCCGTCCCAGTGGTACCTATTTATCTACTTGCACTGGTATGCTTTGGAATTGCTAGGTTGGCAGAAGCTGGAACAAGGAACGGGAGCTCACCCCATCATGCAAATTCGAACCGCTGATCAGCAAGCCCAAGAGGCTCAGTGGTTCAGACCATGGTAGTCAGATCCATCCCACATCTACAATTGCCTTTCCATCCTCACCTCACCTCTGTTCACGGATGGAAAGTAGGAGACACAGTAAATGAATGATGGGCCTCAACATCATTAATTTACATGCTTGCTCAGAAACATTATAAACTATTCACAACCATCCTCTTCTAATTTGTTACCAAGGTGACAACAGAAAACCATAACTGCTGGCTGATGCTCACCTAGTACAGGTGTTTCCATTCCAGTCTGGCTTCAGGCTTGGCCATGGCACTGAAACTGCCTCGGTTACCCTTGTTGATGACATTTTACCAGGAGAGAGATGTGTGCAACCCTGCTCGTTCTCTTTGAGCTCTGCTTATACTGTTCAGGCTGTATTATTAGATTCACATACATGGGATCAGGAGGGGTGAGTGGCTGAAACTTCCAATTAGGTGCCTGGGAGTTTGGCTATCAGTCTCCCGACTCCCAAATAAATAAGCAGCAAGTCAGTAGGACTCCCATAAGGTCCTTGAACTAGGTGACTACTAAGTGGACGGTGGCAAGAAGAGAGAAATGCCTGCAGTAGACCAATTGCTATTGGACTATGTTTGGTTTGCACTGTAAAGAGGCCTCACCATTTGTGACAGGGAATTGCAATTTTTTAGAATTTGTGCTGTTTGAAGCTAATAGGGATGGGGCTGCAGCAGAGGTTTGCTCTAGCTGTCACTGCCTTTTCCAAAGCCAGGAGTCATTGCTTCTCTTGGAACTTGATGGTACATGAGATCAAAGGAATAATTCTACTTTCCCCATTCTACATTTTATAACAGCAGTCATGGCCCCCCTCAGTCACAGCCTCCACCAGCTCCCTACAGAAAGTCCTGGGGCTGGCATCAATACCTGTTTAAAAGACACAGGGAAAAGGAATTCATCAGCTCTCCACCAAGGAAATGGAAGAGGGAGCTTCACTAGCCATGTCACCAGTTGACCTACATATCCCCCCCCCCCCTGCCAGATGTCTCAATAGGGCTTTGTGCATGCTGGAGAGGCTGTTATTTCACCTGCATTAAAATGCAGAGAAATGGCAACAAACAGGTCTGAAAATAACACAAGAGAATCACAATGAAAAGCTCTGAGTTGCCCTTGATCACACCAGATCAGCACCTCTTGGGGATTCCCAGCTTGTCTAATATTCTGTGTACAAGGCAACAATTGTTCCCATAATCTAGTATAACTGGGTGTTTCTGATATAGCAGTGCACAGTTTTCTGTAGTCCACCTCTCAATTATTCTACAGATCTTGACGTTGTCTTTGTAGCCTGTGTGGCCTTGGCCTAGAAGGCACCCTGCTGTGGCCATAACTAGAAGGTGTTTTTTTAAAGAGCATGATGGATGGGGGAAATGCTGTATTGAGGTTGATCAGCAGCCCCTGAAGTCTTCCCAGGGCAAAAAATGCCTGGAATTCCCCACACACTCCTGGTGCAGCTGGCTTGGGCATTAGGAGCTTGGGATGCCACAGTGGCTTTCCACACCTTGCTGAGCCAAAGCTCCAAGGCACCCCAGGCATTCTGTCTGGCTCCATCTGTGCTGTGGCTACTAGCTGCTAAACAGCACTGCCAATAAAGCTCAGGAACAAGATGCCCTGCAAAAAGGATATTGTGTTTGTAAACATTTTAGTACAAATGTCTGGACCAGCTTCATCACCTCAGGCTTCTTAGATGTCTGGGAATCAGTCACCTGCACCATGGCTTGACTATCACACCAGAAGCGTACCATGAAACGCTTTGTTTTGGAAGCCCCCACAGTGCCACCAGAACCAAGAAAGATTGCAGGAAGGTAAAGTTCTTAGTGACTAAGACTGCAGTGCTTCTGCCAGTCATATTTCACAGTGCAGTTCTCCAGTCAATTAATATGTATAAAAGCACATATAATGGTGAAAATGCATTATAGAAAGGGAAATTGCTTTACAAACATGTGTGCATCAGGCAATGTTGCATACAAAGCTATGTATGTTAGGAGGAATATGGACTACAGTGCTGCTGAATTTTCATGAGGACTATTTTTTTAAAAAAAGATAACTATTGCAAACTGTTGTGGAAATGTAGAGAAGTGAATTTGAGAGGCAGAAAAATGAGAAGGGAGAGAAACTGAAATTGACAGAATCATGCATCCCTAAACATCTGACACCTTCAGAAGGAGTCGCTTATACTACAGCTACCAAAAACTCCTTCCCCATTTGCAGCTCAGCCCATATAACATTGATTCTACAACTGCAGACCCCTTTTAAGATTCTGAGCAGCCTGGGAACTGGATGTTTATTTGAAGCTATTTCCCTCCCCTATCATTTTTATTGTACCCTGTGTCAATGTCATCTCGTGCATTGGACTGTACTCTTAATCCATGTGGAGAAGAACCAGGGCAATTCCACACCCACACTGCCTTTATTTTAAAATGGCCCTTATACAGATCGATGGTGTGGCTACATTCTTAATTCAGTGTACAGTTCCAGCTACCACATCTAAAAATGACATCATATGGAGCAAAGATGAGGAAGCTGTTGTGGTGCACATGGGTCAGCTTGGCTAATCGCAGGGATGATGGCAATTGTTGTCCAGTACCAGCTGGAGGATCACAGGCTTTGCATTTGTAATATCAAACAAGAATGGGTAGAAAAGGGACATCAAGTTTAGCAGGCAGCATAGCTGCCAAGTTTTCCCTTTTCTCACGAGGAAGCCTATTCAGCATAAGGGAAAATCCCTTAAAAAAGGGATAACTTGGCAGCTATGGCAGGCAGTTAGTGTGTCTTCCCTACAAGGAAAGATTAAAGTGTTGGAGCTTTGAGCAGTGAGACAATGTAGTTCTGAGAAAAGTGGGGAAGGGACACAATAAACTATGGAACTGGGAGAAAATTCAGGACAGAGAACAGAAAGTACTTCATCACATGATGTAGCTTTTGGAATTCTCTTGCAAAATATGTAGTGAAGGAGCGTCTCCACCCCCATCGTTCTGCCCGGACACTGAGGTCCAGTACCAAGGACCTTCTGGTGGTTCCGTCGTTGCGAGAAGCCAAGTTGCAGGGGACCAAGCAGAGGGCCTTCTCGGTAGTGGTGCACGCCCTGTGGAACGCCCTCCCATCAGATGTCAAAGAGAAAAACAGCTACCAGATTTTTTGAAGACATCTGAAGGCAGCCCTGTTTAGGGAGGCTTTTATGTTTAATAGATTATTTTATTTTATTTTTCTGTTGGAAGCCGCCCAGAGTGGCTGGGGACACCCAGCCAGATGGGCGGGGTATAAATAATAAATGATGATGATGATGATAGCTACAAACTTGGATGAATTGAAGACTAGGTGAATGCACAGGTATTATCCATGATAGCTAATGAAACCTTCAAGTTTTTATACAGTATACCTCTAAATACCAGTAGCTGTGGAGGAAGTGGGAGTTTTGTTGCCTTCTAGTTTTGCAGTGGCATTTGGCTGACAGAAATTGGATGCTGACCCAGATGGGCCATTGGTGTGACCCAGCAGAGCTCTTATGTTCTTTTTATAGCTCTTCGCCAGCCCTTACTCCAGTAGGAGAGCTTATCATCACCTGGCAGATTCTCATAATACTTTTGTAGGTCAGTTAGCCACTGACCTGGAAAGCAGCCAGGAGTGATACTTCTGGAAGAGAAACAAGGCAAACAAGAGATGTGCACATCCAAGATGCTTGAAGAAGAAGCATTAATATTCAGATTGTTGCATAGCAATGGTGGGGACTCTCCAGTATGGCCAATGGTCAAACATGGTGAGAGTTGTAGTCCAGCAAGTTCTTCAGGGTCAATGTTTTCCACCCCTCCTTTACAGCAACTCGGTTCTGTGAATTATGTATTAATTGCCTAACACGGGGCAGTCCTTAGGTGAGTTACAATACAAAATTGTTAAAAACGTTATGGAAGCAGCAAAGGGGAAAATTCAAATTTGTGTGACAGAGAGGTACCGAGACAAGAGTTATGTACAACTGAGCAGCTGGCTTATTCATTAAAAACAATTTTGACATTCTGGCTGTGCCCTTGCTAATTTAATTTGTTTAGACAACTAAGTGAAAAATAATTAGGTTTGGCAGTGTCAGAAAAGTTCTCACATAGTGATCACATAGGGTGATCTTACACATTTTTGGAGGTGTCATTATAAATAGTAGGGGAGAAGGATGCTGTAACTCAGGAGCAGCTAACCCATGTCCTTCCAGCTATTGTTAGACTCTGTTGCCTGTTATCACCAGCTAGCATGGCCAAAAACCAGGGAAGAACAGAGGTTAGTTACCCTTACTTTAAAACAGGCATAGGCAACCTTGGCTCTCCAGATGTTTTGGAACTTCAACTCCCATGATCCCTGACCACTGGCCCTGTTAGCTAGGGATCATGGGAATTGTAGTTCCAAAACATCTGGGGAGCCAAGGTTGCCTATGCCTGCTTTAAAAGGTCAAATGTAGGAAAAACAGGCATAACTGGTCAGCAGGACAATTACAGCATACAAATCTCCATCTTAAAAACTCACTGCCAAGAATACTAGACAATGATAAATGCTATGATTTGCATCCCCATTTGCTGTATATTTATAGACTATCTATTGTTGTTGTTGTTGGTACATATCTAAGTGTACACCTAGAGTGTAGTGTGTAAAAGCAACAAAATAAAGCCAGTCATTGACTACAGTTTCCTTTCGTTGACAAACTTTAGTTGAATGCCATGTCATGTGTGGAATGGCTCAGAATCATTCATGCTAAATAAGCCTTTCCCAACCTCGTGCCCTCTACCGGTAGACATTTTGGGCTACAACTCTCATCAGCCTTGACCATTGTCCATGCTGGCTGGGGATGATGGGAGTTGCTGGCTGGGGATGATGGGAGTTGAAATAAGAAACA
Organism: Zootoca vivipara; assembly: GCF_963506605.1. Lineage (NCBI taxonomy): Eukaryota > Metazoa > Chordata > Lepidosauria > Squamata > Lacertidae > Zootoca > Zootoca vivipara. The sequence continues at coordinate 49,114,593 of NC_083278.1, read as the reverse complement.
TCTGGAGGACACCATAATAAGAGCATTGGTGGATCAGGCCAAAGGCCCATCTAGGTCAGGATCCTATTCACACAGTGGCTAGCCAACTTGAGCACAACAGCAGTGTTCCCTCTTCTGATTCCAAGCAGCTGGTAGAGGCATTCTGCATTTAACAGTAGAGGCAAAACACGGGCATCATGGCTGGTACTCATTTATAGCTTTATCCTCCATGAATTTGTCTAATATTCTTTTAAATTAATCCAAGTCAACTCTTTCTTTGTTAAAGTTGCAAGCAAACAAACTTCATCTCTTGTCACCACCATTTGCCTCATTTACTCAGGTTCCCTTCCTGAGAAAGAAAGTTCAGTCATCTCTCCCAGGTCTTCAGTTATGAAATAATTCATTTAGCTTCTCTGCAATCTCCTTTTCCTTTCCTCTCTTGTCATCCAAAGGTCCAACCAGTTTTTTAGCTGGTATCCTGCTACTTATATATATTTGAAGAAAGGGTTGTTGTTGGGTGTTGATGTTTTCAGCAATGTGCTGCTCAGATTCTCTGCCCCCACCTTTAATTACCTGCCTGCATTGGTTGTGTTCCTTTTTGTTCTCCCCATTTGGAGAGCTGCTCTAAATAGCACACATTCTGTTTTGTCTGCTTTCCATTTTGAAGAGTGAATATGCTTGAATGGAAAATGAAGTAGAAAAATATGATGGCTTAGGTCTCAAAGAAGCTTGTGCATGCATGGGATGATGGCACCAGGTTTCCTACTCTTCGTGCCACTCCAGAGATCTCCTGACCTTCCACATGCACAGAGGACTGATTGGATCCCAACCTACACCCCACAGGGAAGAAACATGCTCTGAGCCTATTGAAATGGTATTCTGAGCTCAATTGCTCTAGCAATGCCTTTGATTTCTCAAGCTGTGCCACCTTCCAACAGTCATTCTTTGTGCTTTCCAAAGGGTTATAGGACACAACGGCTTCAGAAGCGAATACCTAGTGGCTCTTGACAAGTATGGTACTGTGCAGACCTTTAAAATAAGAATTGTAGATTGAATCACCAGTGGAAATTTCAGGGAGATGTGTCAACTTGTGGCTAAGCCATCAGCCTCATAGTGAAAAACCCCCAGGGAGACAAAGAAAGAGAAACACATAAAGAAATGACTAATGTATAAGCCTTTCCAGAATATAGCGCCAATTTACAGAAACTAGAGCAAATGTTCTAATTACAGGTAGGTAGCTGTGTTGGTCTGAGTCGAAGCAAAATAAAAAATTCCTTCAGTAGCACCTTAAAGACCAACTAAGTTTTTATTTTAGTATGAGCTTTCGTGTGCATGCACACTTCTTCAGATACACTTGAAACAGAAGAGTCAGATCCTTATGTATATACACAGGGTGGTGGGGCTGGGGATTGCAACCTGTCCAGGACAGGAAATTGACCAATTTGTCAGACAAAGGGACCACTCACCCAAATTGCTTTCTCTTTGCCAAGATTCAAACATAGCTTATTCATCCCACTACCGAGTCTAAGCAGCCGTCTTGGGCCTACATAGCCTCTCCTGATCCAGATGTTATGGAGAAATAGAGCTGTGTCATCAGCACAAAAACTTCTCATGACTGCTTCTTACAGCAGTTTCATATAGGTATTACATAGCTCAAATCTGGGTGGGTGCTCAGCAAGTTCCACCACCTCTTTTTCTAGAAAAAAATCCCAGAGTCTTACCATTATTAGTGATCCCATATGTTATATCACCACCCTTCAGAGGAGTTTACATAGGTTTCTCTCACTTCACCCAACACCATGCATACAACAAGATAGGTTATACTGGAAGATAATAATAATAGCAATTTGAACCTATGTGTCTCTAGCCAAGATCCAACACAACCATGGCTCTTACACTAGATTATTTTTGCACAAGCTAATAGCAAGCCAGTTTCATTTCTCTTGTTTTATGCCAATATCTCACATGCTGAATTGCTAAATAATAGTTCTTTTAAATATACACCATTCTGGAGGGCCACTTGATATTTTCATAAATCATCATGAGTTTCTACAAATATTCAACACCTACGCATCATTCAAACCCTTCAGTAGGAATGGTGAATTAAAAGCCGCAAACATACTGAAAACAAAGGTTGTGTGCTGATCCAGCAAATCCATTCAACGGGTCAGCGTCACAGTGACAACAGTCTGAGTCTCTGCTCTGCAAACGCCGTTTGATTGCTAATGTCAACAAAAGCATTTGGTTATGATGAGAAAGACAGATGCAATCACTTTCTTGCATGAAGCCAATGTGCCTAAAAATAGGAACAGGAATGGAAGAGAAGATAAAAGCAGATTGGGTTCTTCCTGATCAGCATGGCTGTAAAATGAGGGACTTTACCCAAGGCTGTGTATTCCAAGAAACCCACCATTTCAACAGATTTATGAAATCATTAATTGTAATAACATCATGGAATTATTAAGTTAATAAACATGACTAAAAGACTAGGAACAGGAGCATAGAGCTTTTTAGCTGAGACTTTGCATCCTCTGTTCTAAAAGCATTTGATTTTTTAATGTAAAATTTTATAAAAAAATTGTTTGTATTTCTGTTGCCCATTACTGTTTCATCTAGTGAAAGATGAGGAACCTGTAATCATCCAGATGTTGTTGGACTGTTAATGCGTGCTTCAGAATGGAGGTCAAACACATGGCCCTCTCTCCCCCTTCATAAGATCACCAATCCCAGGAGCTGAAAATTACCTAGCTGCGCCATTGGTTGGAGTGTAAGAAAGGGAGGGATTCTTAGCTGTTTGAAACCAGTGGCGACACGTTTCAGAAAATCCCACAGGCATGTTTGGCCACAGTGGGTACAGCATGCTGGACAACATGGGCCATTGGTCTGACTCAGGAGGGTTCTTCTTATGTTTTAAGATGAACTGGAGCACTCCTGTTTCATATTCTGGTTAGTCAGCTGTGTCCGCTTTCAGAATACAGTGGATGCTCGGGTTGCGAACAGGATCCGTGCGGGAGGCACGTTCGAAATCCACAGCGCTCGCAACCCGTGTCTGCGCATGTCACGATTCAATGCTTCTGCACATGCGCAAAGCACAATTTAGTCTTTCTGCGCATGCACACGCGCCGAAACACGGAAGTAACACATTCCGGTACTTCTGGGTTCAGCGCAGACCGCAACCTGAAGCAGCTGTAACCCGAGGTATGACTGTATTCCATTCTGTCTTGCTTTTCCACCCCCCACCAACAGTCATTCTGCATTCTGTGGCCAACACTGAGCATGCTCAGTCCTCATAAGGATGTTTTGGCTTTCCCTTCACTTCCCTCACTAAAGAATTCTTTACTTCTGAAAACATTTGGATTCCCACATGCCTGCTGCTACCTTTCCCATTTGTATGGATGGTACTATTTTGGCTACATAAAGATCCAAACTCACTTTGGAAATACAGTAGTACCTTGGTTCTTAAACTTAATCCATTCCGGGAGTCTTTTCAACTCCCAAAACAGTTCGAAAACCAAGGTGCGGCTTCCGATTGGCTGCAGGAGCTTCCTGCACTTAATCGGAAGCTGCAGAGGACATTTGGCTTCTGAAAAATGTTCACAAACTGGAACACTTACTTCTGGGTTTGTGGCGTTTGGGAGCTGATTTGTTCGGGAGCCAAGCCGTTCGAGTACCAAGGTACCACTATAGAGGGAAAGACAGGAAGCTGCCTTATAGGCAGGAAAGAGAGGGAATGACAGGACGCAAGCATGGGCGTAGCCAAGGAGGTGCAGGAAGGGGCAGCTGCCCCCTAAATCAATAAAAATACATAGCAAACTGAAGTTTTGCCCCCCCCTAACAAAAGGTCTTTGCCCCCCACAAAAATCCTGGCTACACCCATGGGCGCAGGTGGTTGGACATTTGTGAATTTACTGTCTGCTCTGACTAGCAGTGGCTGTCCAAGGACTTGGGCAGAAGTCTCTACCCATTTTTTCTAACTGGAGAGATTCCAGTCTGCAGTCCCCAGAAGATATGAAAAGAATCACACCCCTGAAAGAATTTGGGGGCTGTAATGTTTGATTCTCACAATGCTTTGAATCAGCAACAGGTGGCATTTTAAGCTTTCACAGTTCACCACTCAGAGAACATGTGTTATTCTACAGCTTATGCATGCTGTAAATAAAAAAACAAGTTTGTAAACATATGGGTTTGCTGAGCAAGTCCTCCAGTATCAGAGAAAAGGAGAGGGGGGGACAGAAATGGATTAATCACATCTTTCCTCTAGGTACCCTAGTAAAATCCTCACTGTATTATGCCTCCTTTCACCTTCTCTAAAATGTGTAAAATCAATAAAATATTAGATTGTGCAAATTAAACTTGTTTATGTAAAGTGCCTGCCATTCATTTAGGCAACGGAAAGGGTTTTTTGTGGCTGCAGAACCTGAAAAGGTGGTAGCAGGGGGGAAAGCTAGCATGAAGGGATGTGACCTTTATCTTAACATGTGGCAAATCGGGGCAGCGTGGCCTATCAAGCATCCCATGGGGTAGCTGAGAGTCAAGCAGGATCCAATCTAGCCTCCATATATGGAAACAAACTGCCCTAGCGATCATGGAAATCAATCACTGGCCTATTGGTTGGCATTGAACCACAACTCCCCATGAAATGAGCAGGGGGTCTGTATGGAACACACTGAAAACAACCGCAGAGACAATTGTCACCTAGGTAAAATAAATTTTGCTCTGTGAATTGCTGCTGGTCAGGTGTTTTTTGATGAATCATTGCTACTGAGATGTGTTCAAAGGGCACATTCCTCAAATCGAGCTAGTCTTGTCACCCAGTAAACCAATCATTGGTCGCCTAGGAAACAAGCTAAAGGTGCAAGTTTGCATGCTCTGTAGGAGCTTCTAAGATTAGAGATTGAATACTGGTTAGTTTACAAGCCAGAGAAAGCAATATCCCTCAGATTCTCATTTAAAGCAGCTCACTGCACAAACTGTAGGTTCAATTTCCCCCGTGATGAAGAGATCAAAAGAGAGAAGACTTATGTTAGCGATGTACTAAATAAAGCATGCATCTTTGATAGTTTGAGCATTTGGTCTAGGAAATTACCAAAGGTATGTTTCCATGGCAACTAGGACAATTAATTTTATTGTACTCATATTGCATGTGGTGTGTTTTCAATCATTCACATAGGACAAAAGCACACAGACATTTTAGCAATGACATTGTAAATTTGCTTCCAACCTCACTGGCCACTCAAATATATTCACACTGAAGTGTATCCACTGCAGCGGTGGAGAGTATATAGCCAGTGAGGTTGGAAAGCCAGTTTTGGAAGCTTTGGTATAGTTTCAAAAAGCTTCCAATCAGTTTGACCAAAACAGCAGTGAGGTTAAAAAAAAATGTGTGCAAACCATGGGAAGAGATATCTTTCATTTTCATCTCCCTTTAAAAATCTATCAACTATCTCCAATACAAACCAATAAAAGGAAACTGTACTCTTGAACAGGACTAACATGATTTCCACTTCCCACAAAAGGCATCTCTTGCAGAAGCCATCACAGAATGTAGAAAGATGCTGAACACAAAGTCAATATTGTCCACTCTGACTGGCACCAGCTCTCCAGCATTCCCAGCCCTACCTTCTAAAAATATGCTCTTATCACTGAGCTATGTTCTTTCCATGCACATGCATGTATCCAATCAGCAGCAAGGAGAACACAGGCAGAAAACTTGGGTAGAAAATACAGAGAGATAGCTTCAAACATATACTCTAAGCTGGGTGCAAAACTTAGACATGTCCTTCCTCGTAGGTTACATAGAGTGGAGACAGTGAGGAACAGGAAGAGAAGCAGCTTCACTTCCTCACAGAGAAGAAGGGGTGTGACATAGCCGAGTCTAGAGACATAATTCTCTGGTCTTAACCCCTTCATGCACTAACTAGCACTCATGCACAGTTATGTTTGACTGCAAACACACACACACCCCCCGGGGCAAAGGAAAGCTAACCGGCACCTGGTGCGGGGTGTCAGGGGGCATGGGAAACCACCCGGTGGCGCATGTGCATGCAGCGTACTACGGTGCATGCACATGTGGAGTACGTAGCTGTGCTGTGCATGCGCTGCCGGGCGGTTTGCCGATGGCACCGCTCAACCACCGCATGGACGGCGAAGGGATCCTCTGCTCGCAGCTGCAGCGGTGGCAGAGGGATCCTCCACACGCCGCTGCGCCCAGGGCAGCAGGGCAGGCCTCCCACAGGGTGCCTTCTTGTCACCCCCTCAGAGATGGCACCTGGGGCAGACCGCCCCCTTCCTCCGCCACTTGTCCCCCCCTCCCAAAAAATCCTGATGCATTGTTAAATTTGTGGGCATTTGTAAGATCGGGGGTGGGGGGAATGAAGGAAATTCTGAAAAGCCCTATTTGCAGAGTTAACAACATTGTTAGGCAAATTGTGAAAAGTCTCATTAATGCAGTTGTTCTGTTATTCAGCTTTTTCTCCAGGGTTCATGGTGGATAAGATTTCTTAGAAATGTTAACGAAACACAGGACTAAATAAATGCATTTCCTGCCAATCCCAGGACAATAAGAGTCAGATCAAGGAGAAAATTTTTGTAGCTTTTCCAGAAAGTATTCAGGCTTGAACATCAACTGAAGCTACCAAACCAAGGTTAGACAATGTGGTGTCCACCAGATGTTGTTGGATTCCAAGTCCCATCAGCCCAAACCAGCATGGCCAATGGTCAAGGATGGGGAGCTGCAGTCCAAACACATCTGGAAGATGGAACATTCGTTGTCCCTGATTGAGACAGGCATCAGGGTCATCTCAATGGAAAAATGCACCAAAGTGGTCTCACCTTAAGAGGATGTATGAATACAACCTCTAATTGCTTCTTGGATAAAATGCAGTGCTGATGCCACCACCACAACTATAGGCTTTCAATCTAAAAGCATCTCAAGGTAGTGAATTTGAGAGGCAGGACAAGTTGAACACTATCTATTATAGGCATTATTCTTATTCCATGTCCCTTACATGTTGCAAGACCTGCTGACCAATATTCCCTTGTTCTTGTTTGGCTTCACTCTCATCCAGCTCACCTACAAACAGTCCCTATCATGGTCCTATCAAGCCTATATACACATTAACTGGCTTAACGTGGAGGAAGGTTGTTCTTTTTGCAATGTTTCAAGTCAAATTTGCACAGTGTTGTGCACATCACTATGCTTTGATGTATTTCAAGGTTGTCTGCTGTCTGTTCCCCGTTTCCCTGTCCTTCCACCCATTTAAACTCATCATGGAGAAGCGTACATCCCTCCAACACAGACCCTCTGGAAATAATCTTCATGTGGTTATAATTTGCAACCGTAGGATTTGTTCCTAAGTAAGGCAGGAAAATTCTAAGTAAACACACCACAGATTTGAAATTTAAAGTCCTTCTTAGCATTTCCAGCCCTTCCTTTGACACACACACACACACACACACACACACACACACACACACACACACATTTTCCTCATCACCTTTTTAAAGTGAGCAATCACTTTTTCTGACAAGCCGTGGATGGTGCAGTCGAGGTGCTCTTGTGTGGATGGGGTGTTGTTGGGTAGAGGGAGAGGGGAGGGGCTGCTTATTCTGTACTCTGAATTGTTCAGACTATCTTTGTGATGCTTGATTATCTGCCTCTCCACAGCACTCTCTGCTCCCTTTAACCTCCATGAACCCTCCCTGGAGGTAGCTCACAGGTTTGTTTCACCTGGTGTTGGCACTTTCAATAATCAAAGTGAGTGAGAGGAGACAGATCCCACCCCCTCTCTGAGGCCGCGTTTGACCATCACCTGACATCATAGTTATGTCAGGTGACCTATTTTTGCATAGTGCTGTGCAGGAAGCCCATGGCTTGCAAAGTGTCTTTAGTGCTATGGAAGATAGTCAGGGCTTCTGTGCACAGTGCTGTTTAAGTCCCGACAATCACTGAATTTATATACTATAGATTCACAGGATCACTGACTGTAACTATTGGACACACCTTGCTCATGACACCATGCTGGGGTTCCATATATGGGCTGTTTGTTCACTGTGGTGCTCTGCCCTTATGATCAGGCATCAGATTTAATGAATGAATGAATTGCCACGGAATACAAGGAGCAGGAAGGAGAGAGTATATAGTTAACTTACATTACTTTTCAACTACATTAAGTAAAAAGGCAGTGGTTCCTTCCATCTGCATAATGGTCCATCATTCACAATTTTCCACCTGCTTCGTTAAATCACTTATTGGAGACGTTTGCTGTCCTCCTGTTCCATTAGCATCACTTGAGGTAGGTAGGTACAATTGGTACCAAGACACTCTACAGTTGCCAGAAATAGAGCATTGAGTGGCAAGTGTTACACCTGCAAGTGTTCTTAGCCTTGTGACTGTTTGTTCTGTGAAGAGGCAAACAACAAACAAACCAGTGATGATTTGTAGTAAAGCTCTTGTCAGGAATGTGCCAAAATAAGGGGCTGCATCCAAGGAATAGCCTCTTGCAGGTGTATTTCTCACAAGAAAAAGGAGCCCCCAAAAGAGCCTAGCTTCAATATTTTGGTTTGATCCATGAGATTATTCAACACCCCCTTTGAATCCAATTGTTTCTAAAGGTCTGGAATGAATTTTATTGAGGCTGTTAATTTTACAGACAGAAAATTGATGTTTGATGGAGAAGACAATGCTTTCTGATGTGGAAGATCAAACCTTACCTGAGAAATTTGGCATTTACTATTACTATGTGTGGCAGAAAAGTTGCCTACCAATTCTGACTACCAAACCTTTCTTCCTCCTGAAGGCATGACAGGAGTAACAGGAGAAAGGAAATGTTTTGATGCTCCCCACAGAAACAGCATAAGGAGCAGGAGGAAGAAAAGAGGTGATGCCAAGGACCTTCTGGGTTCAGAAGGCATTCTGGAACTCAGTTTGGTTTTCGGAAAGAAGAAACTCTGTCTGAAGAAACAGCCCCAATGATAGATGGTGGCTTGGTATCTTGGAGGCAAGGCCAGCCCTACTATTAGAAAAAAAATAAAGAAATGACCTTAGGTGGCAGATGCTGGATGTCAGCAGTGGCAGCTCCCTGATTGTTCCTCCTGAGTCCATGGATATTTCTCTTCTGATCAAAGATAGAGCTGGGTATACCACACAGCAATTCATCATGCGAAAGGCTGGACTAGATGAATCCCAAGCCGGAATTAAGATTGCCAGAAGAAATATCAACAACCTCAGACATGCAGATGACACAACCTTGATGGCAGAAAGTGAGGAGGAATTAAAGAACCTTTTAATGAGGGTGAAAGAGGAGGGCGCAAAATATGGTCTGAAGCTGAACATCAAAAAAACCAAGATCATGGCCACTGGTCCCATCACCTCCTGGCAAATAGAAGGGGAAGAAATGGAGGCAGTGAGAAATTTTACTTTCTTGGGCTCCTTGATCACTGCAGATGGTGACAGCAGTCACGAAATTAAAAGACGCCTGCTTCTTGGGAGAAAAGCAATGACAAACCTAGACAGCATCTTAAAAAGCAGAGACATCACCTTGCCTACAAAGGCCCGTATAGTTAAAGCTATGGTTTTCCAAGTAGTGATGTATGGAAGTGAGAGCTGGACCATAAAGAAGGCTGATCGCCGAAGAATTGATGCTTTTGAATTATGGTGCTGGAGAAGACTCTTGAGAGTCCCATGGACTGCAAGAAGATCAAACCTATCCGTTCTGAAGGAAATCAGCCCTGAGTGCTCGCTGGAAGGACAGATCGTGAAGCTGAGGCTCCAATACTTTGGCCACCTCATGAGAAGAGAAGACTCCCTGGAAAAGACCCTGATGTTGGGAAAGATTGAGGGCACTAGGAGAAGGGGATGACAGAGGACGAGATGGTTGGACAGTGTTCTCGAAGCTACGAACATGAGTTTGACCAAACTGCGGGAGACAGTGGAAGACAGGAGTGCCTGGCGTGCTATGGTCCATGGGGTCATGAAGAGTCGGACACGACTAAACGACTAAACAACAATACCACACAGCCTGTCCTGGGACCTCTAAACTAGCCTGCTGCCTCAGATGTGGTGGAGTATGCTAACAGCTGCTGGTATTTTGAAACAAAATTCAGCTGCCACTCCATGAAATGGAGATGGGGAACCATCTTATTTACTGTATTTATTCAAATCTAATGCACACCGTTTTTGGCCAAATTACATTGTGAAAATTAAAGTGCACATTAGATTCGATGGCACATGTACATTTGCCACAAATACTTTTTTTGTGTTGAGGTGCACATTAGATTTGATTGTACATTAGACTCGAGTAAATACGGTATTGCCTCAGGTAGCAAAAATTCTTGTGCTAGCCTTGCTGGAAGGACAGGGGCTCAGGAGGGGATACTGTCCACCCTGTTTTCTACCTTTCCTATCAAATGCAATGAGACCTCAGCTAGCTAAAATCTTCTTGAAGTGACTTGTTCTGAAGCTGGCAGTGGGTAACCAGATTGGCAGAAGTATTATTTCATTAGCAGGAACTGGATACTGGCTCAAATGAACCCTGTTATTCTATAAGGGGTTGACAGTTACAGGCTGAACAGTGGGCTGCTCAAAAAACCCCAGACCAAAAAACCCCAGACCATATCCCTTAGCCTTGGATTACGGTAAGCACCTCAGCTCTTCTACAGCAGTCGCCCCCTGACACTGCACATAGTCAAGAAGTGAAGAAAGGTTATGTCTCCCTCATGGTGAGCTTCTGTTGATGCTCCAGGGCTTCCAGAGCCCATGAGAAAAGTACCTGTCACAATAGGCTCTAATATTGTTCTCTCTTTTCTCTCTTTATTATCTTGTTGCTTGGATACTGCAATGATTCACTTCCATAGATATTTAAAAACCCAGAGGGATAGGGTAAAGAATGGCTTGATAATGAGTTTGAGCAGGTCAGAAGACCTGCATACCATGGCAGTGGGCTGTGCGAATGGAGCAAGAACAAAGTTGAAGGAAGTGGCCAGGGCTGTCTTTGGAACACACAGTCCTCCCCCTCTGCTTGACTTAATGCCAGTTCAGGGAAGTGATGTACAGTTTCTTCTTGTAGCCCCGTGACAAACCCAAGTTGCAGAGGCAAACTTGAACAAACAAACAAAGCTGCCTGCAAGTGGTTGAAGAACAGAGGGAGCCCATTTCCCCTCATGCTGTGCCATTTGCGGCATGTGGAAAGGGGGCTAACGTGATTTGGCGTGTGAAGTTGCCCGTCACTTCCATGGAAAATAAGTGTGAATGCTGCCAGGCAGCTCCTGTCCTACGGCAAAAAAAGCAGTAAGAAAAAGGAATAAACCAAATTTCTCGGCAGTGGGGAAATATGTATTCCGATATGTGCTTTGTTCTTGATAGATAGGAGATTTGGGGAATGATGCAAAGGGAAATCAGAAATTGCTTAGCAAGTCTCCAGGTGCAAACATTGTTCTTAATTTGTAAAAAAAGAAAAACCTCCAAAGTGGAAGTGATGATATTCCAGCTGAACTATTTAAAAATTTAAAAGATGATGCTGTTAAGGTGCTACACCCAATATGCCAGCAAGTTTGGAAAACTCAGCAATGGCCAGAGGATTGGAGAAGATCAGTCTACATCCCAATTCCAAAGAAGGGCAGTGCCAAAGAATGCTCCAACTACCGCACAATTGCGCTCATTTCACACGCTAGCAAGGTTATGCTGAAAATTCTACAAGGCAGGCTTAGGCAGTATGTGGACCGAGAACTCCCAGAAGTGCAAGCTGGATTTCGAAAGGGCAGAGGAACCAGAGACCAAATAGCAAACATGCGCTGGATTATGGAGAAAGCTAGAGAGTTCCAGAAAAACGTCTACTTCTGCTTCATTGACTATGCAAAAGCCTTTGACTGTGTCGACCACAGCAAACTATGGCAACTTCTTAAAGAAATGGGAGTGCCTGATCACCTCATCTGTCTCCTGAGAAATCTCTATGTGGGACAAGAAGCTACAGTTAGAACTGGATATGGAACAACTGATTGGTTCAAAATTGGGAAAGGAGTACGACAAGGTTGTATATTGTCTCCCTGCTTATTTAACTTATATGCAGAATTCATCATGTGAAAGGCTGGACTAGATGAATCCCAAGCCGGAATTAAGATTGCCGGAAGAAATATCAACAACCTCAGATATGCAGATGACACAACCTTGATGGCAGAAAGCGAGGAGGAATTAAAGAACCTTTTAATGAGGGTGAAAGAGGAGAGCGCAAAATATGATCTGAAGCTCAACATCAAAAAAACCAAGATCATGGCCACTGGTCCCATCACCTCCTGGCAAATAGAAGGGGAAGAAATGGAGGCAGTGAGAAATTTTACTTTCTTGGGCTCCTTGATCACTGCAGATGGTGACAGCAGTCACGAAATTAAAAGACGCCTGCTTCTTGGGAGAAAAGCAATGACAAACCTAGACAGCATCTTAAAAAGCAGAGACATCACCTTGCCGACAAAGGTCCGTATAGTTAAAGCTATGGTTTTCCCAGTAGTGATGTATGGAAGTGAGAGCTGGACCATAAAGAAGGCTGATCGCCGAAGAATTGATGCTTTTGAATTATGGTGCTGGAGGAGACTCTTGAGAGTCCCATGGACTGCAAGAAGATCAAACCTATCCATTCTTAAGGAAATCAGTCCTGAGTGCTCCCTGGAAGGACAGATCGTGAAGCTGAGGCTCCAATACTTTGGCCACCTCATGAGAAGAGAAGAATCCTTGGAAAAGACCCTGATTTTGGGAAATATTGAGGGCACTAGGAGAAGGGGACGACAGAGGACAAGATGGTTGGACAGTGTTCTCGAAGCTACGAACATGAGTTTGACCAAACTGTGGGTTGCAGTGCAAGACAGGAGTGCCTGGCGTGCTATGGTCCATGGGGTCACGAAGAGTCGGACACGACTAAACAACAACAACAATATACGATACTCATATCAAGAACAACCTTTCCATGTAAAATAAAAAATTCCTTCAGTAGCACCTTAAAGACCAACTAAGTTTTTATTTTGGTATAAAATAAGTTGGTCTTTAAGGTGCTACTGAAGGAATTTTTTTATTTTGCTTTGACTCAGACCAACACGGCTACCTACCTGTAACTAGGACCTTTCCATGTGTCTGACTCTCCTAGGAATCTGCTTCTTTTAAAAAAAAATTTGCTATCTGGGAAATGCAAATTAATTTTGCTGTCATCTTACAGGCACCAAGCACCAAGCAAGGGATGGCACCCACATGGCACTGGGATGGTGACAAAGTGTAGGCTGGGAAGAGGAAAAGAAAACAGGCTCACCACCCTGAAATTCGCCCATCCCTATACAATACTTGTAGTTCAAAGGTATTTGCATACACACTCTAGTTGCAGTCCTTGTAAGGAAGTCAATATTATTATCTGCTATACATACTGCAGGCGGAGAGTGTGGCTTAGGTTTACCTAAGGTTGCCTAGTGAGTTCCTAGCAGAATCAAGGTTCAAACTGGGGATTTCCTCAGCCACTGTGCTATGCCAGCTCTCTTTTATAACACCTGGCAACAGTGAGGAGTAATGACAGAAAAAGAAAAAGCTGATTCTGCTAGCATCCAACTGCACAAATTTTAACCACCAACCTATCTCAACCTGGTGCCTTCCAGCTGTATTAGACTCCACCAGACACAGTTGTAGTGTAGTCCAAGCAGCTGGAAGACATCAAGTTGGGGAATGCTCTTCAAAACCATCCGGGAAAAGACCATTGCTTGACACAATAATACTGGGATTGATATCAATTTGCCAGAGTTTTTTCTTGAATTATCTTATTGGGAAGCACTGGCATGTATTTCTATGTCACCTGTTCATTGTCTACAATTCTTTAAAAATCTAAGTGCCTTGAAACAGAAATCATAGCAACATACGGTAAGAACTCCAGACATAAGAGGAATTCAGTGTCACACGCTTCTGACAGTTTCACCAATGCAAACATTTTGGCTTCCTGACAGACTGATCCCCACCTCCTCCTCCCATGGGGTTCTCCCCATTAAAACCAATTTTGTAGGGGGGGGAGCCTTGTTGTGCAAGAAGTGATTGTGCAGGGCTTCCACAAATCTTATGATTTGAATCCCACCTACATTAATATAAAGAAAGAAACTGAAGTCCTGTTGTCGCTTTCTTTGCATAATAATTCTATCATATTCTCCACTCCACCCGCAACTAATGCATCTACAATTCCTAATCACGGCGAGTGGATTCTATAGTTACTGTACATATATTATGTGCTTGGAAGGACACTGGCTTTGCCTGTGCTATATAAAGACATCACAAAACCCCAATATATTTTTATGGAATAGGACTTGAATACAAATGGCTTGAATATCAAAAAGCATACATTTAAGCCAGGCTTCTTTTCTTCCCTACAACTGCTTTTTAAATACAGGGGAGAACAGTTGGTTTTGGATTGTCTTCATGTGTGTCATTTGCTGTAATTATTAATCAATCCCTAATGATTTATCATTAAGTCAGTAACCTGCCAGTAACCTGCCTTTTTACTGGTACTTTCAACAATGGCTTCTATTTACTACTGGCTAAATCACTAACTACTGCCAGTATTTCACTCAGCTGCATTCCTCAGAATTGTTTGCTAAACCTTCCATCAGCCTAAGCCAGGACATGATACCAACTTAGCTAAGAGGCACATTCATCTAAGTACATTTGGCTCTTTTGTCAGTCTGTAATGAGGAACAGCACACTTCATTCTAGATAAGCAACATCCTTTACTATTTACAAGGTTATCGTCTTTTCAGACATCTATCTTTGGATTATTGATTCACCCCCCTTAAAAGACCAAGATTATTTTGGGTTTTCAGCCAAATCTAAAGTTCACAGCATAATAAAGGCTGCCTTTTCCCCCATCAAAACTGTGTATACTTTGATCATTAATCATTTATGTGCAATAGTGGTTTAGAATCCTTGCATCCTTCATCCTACACAGCCCTGTAGGCCAGGGATGGGGAACCCTTTTCAGCCTGGGCCGCATTTATTTGTGGGCAACATTCTGGAGGCCACATGCTGGTGATGGGAAGGACCAGAGGCAACAGTGGAGTCTTTGCACCTACTATAGGCTAGTTTCTACACACACACTTGTCTATTTCCCATCCAGGCAAGGGTCAGGAGTGGGAGTCAGGGGCAGGTCAGCAGTAAAACGCGCGGTGTCAGAGAAGTTAACTCTTTATTCAAAGAAACCCAAACAGCACAGGCCTAGTAATCACATCAACTCCTCCCAGTAGGTCTTGCCCCAATGAGGCAGTTGTGAGCACTGAAGGTCCTCACCTTCCCACTGCTCTCTAAGACTCCTCCCCTGGGTCCTTCCCCACCAACATGAGGCTCCTTCCTCTTGTTTCTCTTTGCTCCATCCTCTGTGTTCTGGGAGACCGGGGGTGGGGAGGGGAGCTGGTCACAGCAGGAGGAGAGATTCCCTGACTTCTTCAGCAGCACGCCTCCACTCTGCTTCTTGAACAACCTCTGCTTCTGCCTCTGATTCTGGACAGCTCTCTGCCCCAGCCTCTTCCTGCTCACCAAACCCTGTAACCTCTTCAGCTTCCAACACCTTCTCCTCCCAGTCTGCTCCCTCTGGCTGCTCGTTGTTGTCCTACCACCAATCCGCTGGCTCTTAGCCTTCTTCCCCTAAGGTTTCCCTTGAAGGTTCCCCAGCTGGTGCCTCCTTCTCCTCCTCTGCATCCAGCCAGTCCATGACATCAAGCAAGTCATTGTTGGAGTTCAAAGTTTCATTCCAGCCAGCCAAAAACAGCCAAAGGGGGTGTGAAGCAAGGTTTTTGATGGGTGTGGCCTGGAGAGTGCCCTAAGGGCCAGGTAAAGAGGCCTCAAGGGCTGCATTTGGTCCTTGGGTCTGAGGCTTCCCATGTCTGTTGTAAACAGATGAACACATTTCAAATTCTACTTATGGTTCCGGTCTGGCGCCATTGAAAGCCGGAGGGGAATTTTCGGGTTCCGAGGTTCCCGGCGCCTCAGAGGGGGGGTAGTGCCGCTTGGGCAAAAGCGGCCACCCGGAGAACCCCCGAATTGGGCTTTTCGGGGACGAGGGTTCCCAGCAGAGCTCCTTTGAGTCCAGTTCACCGCCCGACAACCCCCTTTTTGGGGGAAGACGTGCGCAGGCAGAGCGGACGGAGCCTTGGGTTTTTTTTTTTGCTACCTCTGAGGCGGTAAGCTCCGTGCCGGCGACAACGCGCGCTAGATGCCTCCAAAGAAAGAAATCTGGACTTGTAAGTAAAGAAAATTTATAAATTTGGACGAATTTGGGACACAGGAGGGGAATTTCAAAGAAAACGGAGGTCGTTCCCCCCCCTACCGAGGTACCATCAAGCAATTGCAGAGCCTGCAGCCATATCGCTGGAACGGGACTCTGGACTTTGCTAAAAAGTAATTTGTACCCCTCCCCGGTGGTAGCGGAGCCAAGGGGAGGTGAAGGATACTTAATTTGGATCTCCGCAAGTTTTGGATATAAATAAGATCAAACTCTCCGATAGCGGGGTGACAGAAGCCTGGATGTACCGGCCAGCCAAAAAAGGATTTACTCTCGGGCACAACAGCCTATGCGCCATACTGTAATTTGAGAAGACAAAGGACGGAGATAGTCAAAACAACCAGACATGCTGTGTGAGAAAGAGATGCAAACTGTGTGGGAAAAAGTGCGAGAGGTGATGCAGGGAGTTAAAGAGTATACGAGACTGACAAAGTTATGTATTGAGAATCTACGCCAACCTCTCTCCGCTGACAGCACTGACGCCCAGATTGAAATTTCAGAAAATCAAATTCTACTTATGGATAAGGGGTCTTCTCTGAGTAAAACTTAGTGGAGGGGTATTTTTAATCATTATGTTATGCATTCTGTGTTTTTAACTTGTAAACTGCCTTGTGATCTTTGGAATGAAGGGCAATATATAAATTTAATAAATGATAATAATAATAATAATGCCACTCAAAGACCCTTCATTCTTCCAACATGCCCCCCAAAGGGACAACAGGCCAGATTCCAGAGGCTTTGTGTTTTTAACCTATTTGGCATTTTCTGTTTCATTTTAAATCTGTATCATGCTTTAATATGAAGACAGTGCTATGAAACTTGTTGCTCACATTGAGGACGTATTTATGTATTTCAAGTGTGAAAGCTAGCTGAATGTACCCATGTGTTTTCAAATAGGACATGGAGACCAAACTTGTAAAATACATTAACTGTAGACACTTGAGATGGTCTATGACTCTATGTGCAGAAAAAGAATTCAAGACAGAGGCAATATAGCAGCCAGACTGGGCCTGGCTCCTTTCAGTGTGTCATTCCCAATCAAACAGAATCAGTCTAAAGCAAAATGCTGTGTACCACATTCAAGAAGAATTAGTGCCACATAACTCTGAAATAAAGGTCTAATAGCAAAGAATGACAGAATTGTGTCATTTGCAGCATGAAACTGTGTCATGAACTCTTTAACTGTTATTTTGAAGGGAGCTTTGTAATTTGCTGGTTATTAAGTTGGCCTGACGTATTTCAATTCACACTGACCCTTCTTTGTGCCTATGGTATCTTTCAGAGATGAACATTACAGAATGCCTGTCTCTACAGTATCAACACTGAATTTTCACTGCTGATAAGAGATCCAGTAAATATTGATCCTGTGGAGAAAGCCCGCCAATGTAAAGTAAAATTGTTTAGAACAGTTCAGGAAAATGGTGTTTACTCTGTACTGGATGAGATTGTACTTTTCCCTCTTAAGGAACAGGTGTGCAAGTTGGCGGTACTAAGATCCAGCCCTTCTTTTGAGTGCACATGTAGCACTTGTGGCTTCTACTGTTGCACCAAGTGCCCCTTTCCTGGACAGAGAGGGTCTGACCATATCTATGTTCTGGTTACATCTGGTTACAATTTGGGCTACCTTTGAAGATAGTAACTAGATTATGGAGCATATCTCAACAGCATTAAAACAGCTCAGATATTGGGATAACCTCATGTTTTCATATGGATCTGCTCTATTAAACACCTAGTCACCTTTAGAGGACGAGGCAAGAGGTGACTGGGCTCCTGCCCAGTCCTTTGGTGGTGACCCATCTATGGAATAGCGTAGTTCTGTTAAACCACTTGAATTTCCACGGTATGCTTGTGCTGCCTTTAGACTCCACTGTATACAATTTTCCTCTTTTCATGCATGTTTGTGTGTTCCTGCTAAACAAGGATAACACTCATGCATATGATGATTCATTGTTGCATTGGTTTTTACTCTGCATTTTTATCTATTTTTTTGTAAGGAGCTTTGAAAATTTTGCATATAAATCAATAGGTGGGATATAAGTATCTTCAGGAAAATAAGTGTTTCCAAATTATCAGATAATCTACCCTTTAAAAAAATCTATTTATTCAGTAAGTGTTTATAAAAATATTATTCAAAGAACTGAGATAAACTTCATCATCATGGTGTGGTACAGATATACCATAATAT
This sequence comes from Zootoca vivipara, assembly GCF_963506605.1. Taxonomy (NCBI): domain Eukaryota; kingdom Metazoa; phylum Chordata; class Lepidosauria; order Squamata; family Lacertidae; genus Zootoca; species Zootoca vivipara. The sequence goes on along the minus strand of NC_083278.1, from coordinate 49,096,143 downwards.
AGCTCAGACTGTTGCATATTTATGGATGGAAGGGAGAACTGGATGAAAACCTCCTTTTTGGAATTCTAACTTTAGAATTGGCCTGCTGACAATCATATAAAGCCCCATCAGGACTATATACATTTAACACTTGTAACAAGCTGTATTACACCACTTTAAACAATAATTGCTTCCCCCAAATAATCTTGGGAAGTGTAGTTTGTTAAGGGTGTTGGGAGTTGTTAGAAGATTCTGATTCCCTGCCCAGAGCTACAATCCAGAGTTCCCTTTGATGATTGACTGTTAAACCATTATTGGAACTGTAGCTCTGTGAGGGAGAATAGTGGTCTCCTTAACTCTCAGCACCCTAAACAAACTACAGTTCCTTGGATACTTTGGGGGAAAGCATTACTGCTCAAAGTGGTATGATGCAGCTTTAAATGTACAGAGTAGATGGGCTCTAAGTCTACCAGTTATTACCACTCAGGGTGGGACACCGGAACGGATTCATACTCAGAAACTTGCATTTAGTATCCACTGAAATAGACAGGCAATGTATGGTTTCATTTCCATTGAACTTATTAGAACATAAGCACAACTAATGCAGTCTGGATTCAACACAATATGCTTGACTACTATAGACAGGTGGCTAACAAATGGGGAAAAATATTGCCATCAAATCTAGCTTATACATGTTCCCTAACTTATCTATGGTTATGAAGTATAAACCTGCATTAGATAGATCATGGGGTCAAATACAAAAATGTAACAACTATTGCTGTTAGAGGTTGTTGTTTTTGTGTATTTTTTAAAACTCTTTGTGTTCTAATGAGAAATGAATTCAATCCAATTTTCTTCAACTGTGTCTGTTGATTCCTCACCCCATCAAACAATAATAAATAAATTTATCAAAAATACAGCCAGCCATTTCCATTCATACCATTCATATCCCTAGTCATTTCAATGATAAGGCCCATGCACAGTCTAGCAGCCACCAACAGATTATCAATTCCAGGTCATCTTACAATCGGTGTGTGGAATCCACATTCCCTTCTGAGCAACCTTTGATGGAAGAAGCCAGAGGCACAAGTTGGCAGGACAAAAAAAGAGGAAATTTTAGCTTTGTTCAGGAGTAGGCTAGTCCCCCCCCCCCCGCCCACCTCCCTCACACACACAAAATAAAAACAGTTTAAAACAACTTACCATCACAAAACCAAGGTGGGTAAAAAGCCATAGTAAAAAGGTGTGTTTTCAGCATTCACCAAAAGCTTTATAATAAAGATGCCGGACAGACAGACTTCTGTGAAGAGGAAGTTCCACAATTTAGGGGCTGCCACAGAAAACAGCTGCTCCTGGGCCGCACTCCCTGAGCTTCTTTCTGAGGGTGGTGGAACAATGGAGGCCCAAGCAGAGGGCCGAGGGAGGCTCTGTAGAAAATGAGGCATTCCCCCCCCCCCCAGCTATTTGGAGCCTGAGTCATGTAGGGATCTGAATGCCAACACGGAACACCTTGAAATGAGACTGGAAATGAACCCATTTCAACTGTTTTGAAATGGGTTGTCTTTTTCAATGCTTGACGTTTTATTATGTTTTCATATGTGCTGAAAGCTGCCCAGAGTGGCTGGGGAAACCCAGCCAGATAGGCCGGGTATGAATAATAACATTATTATTATTAAATTATGATTGTGTGAGATCTCAAGGGAACCCCAGTCAGTCATTTGGCTGCTGCACTTTGGCCCAGCTGAACTGTCCAAGTTGTGCCTAAGGGCAGCCCCACGTAGAGCACACTGCAGTAATCCAATCTGGAAGTTACCAGAGCATGGAGTATAATGACAAGTCATTTCTGTCTAAATGGGGCCATAGCTGCCAAACCAGACATAGCTGGAAAGGGGCCTACAGTGACAGTGTTGAATCAGGGAGCACCCCCAAGATATGAACCTGTTCTTTTCAGGGGAGTGCAGCCCAATGAGGACTAAGTCTACCAGTAGCCACAGAAAAGGAAATCGAGGGAGAGTGAAAAAGCCTGCTTGAGGCTCATAGTGGGACATGTTGTGTCATATGAGCACAATTTGTCCCACTTGTATACCCTATTACAGTGATGGCGAACCTTTTAGAGACCGAGTGCCCAAACTGCAACCCCAAACCCACTTATTTATCGCAAAGTGCCAACATGGGAATTTAACCTGTTTATCTCATTTTTTTTTTCTGTTTCTTCTGTATGATTGCTGTTGTAATAAATAATCTTTCATAAAAGTTATTGCATTACATTCTTCATTAAATTATATTTCCATTGATATATAATTTTTATGGTATAACTCTGTGCTTTTTTCTTCTGAAAAAATGTTTAGGGGTACTCTCATTTTGACTCAAGAAAATCACCACTGGGGAAAAATAATTACAGTTCAAATCAGGGAAAATAAATACAGTGAATTTCTTCTCCTGTTAAATTCACAAAATGTTTAGAGGTACGGTATGTGTCCCCCTGCATCCCCACAGAAAAAAAATGTCTCTGGTATTACTCCAAAACAAATTGGTGTTATGAGCCATCAAACATCGGAAATACATTTTTCCCAGAAGGTTCCACAATTTTGGCTACTAGTGTACACTGGAGGGCTGTACTAAGAGCCCCCCCCTCCCCA